>NC_140375.1:6990000-7337500 GCF_054491055.1 Hypomesus nipponensis
TGAGAGGCGATAGCAGAAATATCGACACCACGGTGATGGTGTGAAGAGAGTGTTCGCCCTTGGAGGCTCACCTGTAAACATCAAAGGTGGTTCCTGGGGGAGAAGGGGAGGGGCTGTAGGCCTCTGGCGGAATGTAACTGACGTTCCCTCGCTCCGTTAATTGCTCGACCAGCTCCTTCTGGTTCGCAGCTTCCTCCCACTTAATCAAGCCAAAATCTGCTATCTGTCAAAAAAGGTGGAAAAAAATATGTTAAAGACAATTAAAGAGAAAATGATCTTCAGAATAGTCATCATCCAATGATGGCCTCCTGTGAGATTGGAATCTTATCAATCTGCTTAAAGCTTGTGTTTAATTAGAGCCTGTCAGGAGGTCGTTAGCAAACCATGGTGGACTCGTTAGCAGACCAGCACGAGCTTGTTAGTTCATTAGCTGGATCCACATCAGGGCAGCCTCAGTAATGGCGGCATTGAACGAACTCACCTTCTCCTCCTTCTCAGTCTCCCTCGCCTCCCTCTTTGCATTTTCCCTATCTCTCCCTCCACCTCTCCATCCTTTTCACTCTCATGCGCTCTCTATCAATCCCTCCTTCCCATCCCTTCTTCCTCTCTCCTCCCCTTCTCCGCTCCTACATCTCCCCCACCCTCCCCTCACCTTCACGTGGAGGTGGTCGTCCAGAAGGATGTTGGTTGGCTTCAGATTGAGGTGGAGCAGTGGGGGGGCGAGGCTGTGGAGGTAGTTCATGCCCATGGTGGCCTCGTGGATCATCTGGAACTTCTTGGGCCATGTAAGGGTATGGCTGGCCAGGAGCGAGTCCAGGGAGCCGCCATACATGAACTCCATCACCACGCCGACGGGGTCGCAGCAGACCCCGTAGATGGACACGACAAACCTGAACTTTACTTTAGCCAAGTTGGACGCCTCGTCTGTCATCCGTCTGCATGGAGGGAGGGAGACAGAGTATTATAGAGGGAGGGAGATAAACAGAGAGATCCACAGACACATCTGTCTGTGAGATCAACAGTAACATGGACAGTATGTCCAGTATGTGACCGAGAATGAGGCCGACACACACACACACAGACACACAGACACACAGACACACAGACACACAGACACACAGACACACAGACACACAGACACACAGACACACAGACACACAGACACACAGACACACAGACACACAGACACACAGACACACAGACACACAGACACACAGACACACAGACACACAGACACACAGACACACAGACACACAGACACACAGACACACAGACACACAGACACACAGACAGATTGGGGGAGATTGAGGCAGAGCTAATCATGATTATGCTTGTCATTGCAGGTGCACAATGTCCTTATGCTAGTTCAGATCATAACAGATTTGTTCCACCAGTTTGCCTTAACAAGGAGTTGTTTCCCTCCATAACTGAACTCATCCACACAGTGACTCATTAGCAAACTGGCCTGAAATAATACACAGTATGTGCACACGGACAGGACACTGAAGTGTTTGGAATTCATCAAACAATTAAAACACTGCACATTTACATGTTATTACCACATGGCACTGTACCTTGCATATATATTTTTTGTACACTATTCTAAACTGTGACATGGCACAGCCCACTACCTCCTCAGTCCTACCTGTATACGTTGTTGCCAGAGAGAGTGGTGTCAAAACACTTCAGGGCACAGGTCTCTCGCAGCACCTTCAGCTTGACTCTGTACACCGCTCCGAAGCTGCTCTCCGACACTTTGATCCAGTCAGCTTCAAAGGCATCCTTCCTCAAGCTCTTGAACCTTCCAAAGCCCCCGTCCAGATTATCCATAAGTGTACAGATCCCTTGCGGTCCCCAAACACTCTCTCTAATCTTATACACACACACGTCGATTAGCGGCCGCACACACACAGATTACTGTCCACAGGGGTCCACAGGTTGGCGAAGGGGGGGGCGTGTGGAGGTCACTTGTTGGCTCTGCGCTTGCTGTTAGTGGGCTGTTGCCTGGCCATTAGCTGGACTTTGAAGGCAGTTTGCTGGATGTTTAAAGACCGCTTGAAGGCGTTTGTGTGTTGGTTGATGGCTGTTTGCTGGAATTATGCTGTAAGTTTCTTTGCTGTTTCTTTGCTGTTTCCTGGCTGTTTGCTGGTTGTATTCTGGATGTTTCCGAGCTATCTGCCAGCAGTTTGAATGATGTTTACAGGTTGTTTGGTGGCTCAATGCTGGCTGTGTGCAGGTAATCCTGTTTCAACAGCAATGTGGCAAGGCCGGTTCCTGGGTGGGAAGGGAGGGAACAACACTGCCAGGAAGGGGCAGATGGAGGGTGAAACCTGATCCTCCAGCCTTGCATGCTTGCTCATCTGTCTGTCATAATTCCAGGTGGACTTTTACACACTCAAACAACTGCCATGGTGAGCTACAATACTGTAAGTGTATCACAGCAACTGCAGCTTGTGGATGGAAAGCATGTCACACAACATGGAGAAACCACAGAGCATCAGTTTACTCCAAGACCGTCTTAATTATTTTTTTCATGTGAAACAGCTTTCACTAGGCTGTGGTGTGTGGCGTATCAATGAATGAGTCCTTGTGTGCCAGAGGGGGCAAGATCAAGCATTCAGGTGAACTTGTTAATGTGTACTGGCTGCTTGTTTTCATAGTAGTCACAATGAGTTGATTGCTCTTAGCCACCTCTGATGTCATTTACAGAACAAATTCAAAACAAATTCTCTAATAAAGTCACCATCACAACCCTGGAGCTCAACCTGAAGCATGTCCTGACATTTCCTGTAAAAGGGGTGATATAAATAAAGTTTGATTTGATTTATATGTTTGGGTATTGAACCTGAAGAAGAGTGCCTCTGTGGCATCGCCTGTAAAAAGAACAAGACAAATATAGTTGGAGTGGATTCGAATGTGAGGGAGCTAACCTCGGAGATGTGCAGGCCAGCAAGTTGAGCAAGAACACACTGATTGTGTGTGAGGGACACACAACACCTTGTAGGCATCATGAAGGTGTCTCAGATGATTTATGATGGACCCACGCTGGTGTTATTGTCAAACTGTAATCTATGGAAAGTGGATGGGGCGTGATGAAGCCCTGCGTGTGCAGCTCTCTCTGACTGCTCTCTACGTGTTCTGCAGAGAGCTCTCTAATTGTGTTTCTCTGAACTGAGATTGCCTGCAAGCAATCAGGTGTGGAGTGCAAAGCAGACATGCCTTGGCGTAACTGGGGGAGCGACACATTTGGATTATGTACACATCCGTCACAAGGTTCCGCCCGCGCGACACACACAGGCTGCACACCACGTGTCACACATGGAAGCTGACGCATGGTTCTGGAACGTTGCGTGGAACTGACAGAATGTTTCAGTCAGAGATGGACACTAACCGCATTGGTGACACTTTATAATAATTACACACAATTCATAATTTATCAAGCAGTTGTAACCTATGAGTTAACGGTTTGTTCACCATTAGTATAACGTATTAGTAAAGGATAACCCTAACCCTAAACCCTAAACCCTAAACCCTAAACCCTAAACCCTAAACCCTAAACCCTAACCCTAACCCTAAACCCTAACCCTTAACCCCAACTGAGTGAACAAATGCTTTACTAATGATGCATTTTGTATAAACAGTAAATAACTAATGGTGAACAAACTATTAACTAATAGGTAACAAACCAAACCAAACATACCACTGCATTATATGAGAGTCCCCACAGAGGGTAAAATAAAACCATAATGAAGGCGTATTACAACCTCTACTTCCCACTTGCTTGACTGCTAATCTACGTCCAGCAATGCCCTTTTTATGGTTCAGGTCTCAACTCCTCTCAGGGAACAATAAGCCCGAGGGAGTCCTATCATGGTGCAAAACACCTTGCTCCTCAGGCTTCCAGTTGATTGTGCATCGAGCTGATCTTGCAATCTGCAGTATGAAGGCCCCACTGCAGGATGTATGTAGTCTATACTATGCAACACAAGCTGCTCTTGGCCTGTGACACACACACACACACACACACATGGCTAACCAGAAGAAGAAGTCATGCACTGTGACAGACACATACACACAAACAAGTGTCCACCGATGACAATTCTCCTCACACATCATGAGGCCGAAGCAAGAATGGAACCCAGGACATTCTTGCAAGGCCAGCTTTGTTAAAGGCTTGCGTTTTTGCAGTGCGGTGCTTATCTTGGGGTTGGCATTGCCCTCCTCTGATAGTTGCATGAAAACTGGCAGATTGTTGCTTGCGAATCCAAATCTCTGTACTCACCTACCCGCTTCATTACATGTGCCTGTTGTTGAGCAGAGGTGAGAAGCGATGGAGTCTTTATGGGCTGTCTTGGGACCCTGGGGTTATGGGAACTCGATTCAGTGAGATGTAAAAATAAAGACTCCTTCTGAATGTCTCAGTTCATCACCCTGCTGTTCACTTTATGGTTTAGCCAGTTAAATCATACTTACAGGTGAAGCCATTACTGTTTTATTCACCCTGGCCCTGAGTGAGTTGAAAATTGAACACATCGCGTCTCTAGGTTGAGATATTTTGTTCCAAAATGTTCCACAAAAGAATCCTCTGATTGGTTGGATATTCAGGCAAAGGATAATAATTCCCACCCTTGGGCCATCTCTAAATGTTATGGACAAGCGTTTCTTTTTAGAAATACTTGGGTTTGAGGTTAGCAATGGTAGAAAGGGGGGGTGGGGGAAGATCCTCTTCAAATAAGATGTCTTTAATCCCCCGCGCCTCCACTGTAGCAAAACAAAATGTTGTGTTGGGCTTTCTTCCATCAATCCCTCTCTAACCCTTCCTCCATCTCTACTCACCTCCCCGCTGAGCCGTTATGAAGAGCTTTCGTATTAATGTGATCCATTTGGACACAGGCCCAAGCGTCTCCAGACACCCACACGCCCCCCCCCCACGCCCCCCGCTTACACCCAACTGTATGTGCTTTGTTGCTTTGGTTGACGTTTTAATTACAAGACACCATTTCGCTTTTTGTCTTTTTAATATGAAATCACCTCCAGCACAGTTTCCCCGCGTCTCCTAAACCTGAAGCATCTCCTCCAGGGCTAGCTCGCTGGTTTTAATGGATTTGCATGTGGATTATTTTTTCAAGGGCTTCATATCCATTGTTGAAAAAAGCTCCTCCCATCGAAAATAGGATTCATTTATCGAAATGCTGCTCTTCAGTGATTGGTGAGTAACGTAATGTTATAGGATAGACTCTATAAAAACAAATATGACCTGCAACGCCCAAGCTCCTGCAGGGCAGTATACTCAATCAGAGTCAATTAAATAGGTGGCTAACAATAGTGAGATCTCTCCTCACTGCCTGGTAAAAAGTGTAATGGAGGTCTGGCCTACTTGATGACTAGCCTAAAGGGGATTTTGTCGTTGATTAGAGTCCAAATCAAAGTCTAGGGTTTCTACCCTTTTTTTCCAATACACTTTTTGTCATTACTCGCCAGACTGATCTGCTTCTAATCTGACCCTCATGGTCTCCAAAGCTCCCACAGGAATCCAGACCCATACAAGCAGCTGCATATATACAGCCCGTCAACTATCGTATACATAAACTTGTGTAGGGCTCATTCGCATTCCACCTGCTTGAGGAGCCATTTTAGATCTAGATGTTTCTCCACTGACAGCTATAGTTTCATGGTTGGCTAGCCGCTGGCACATTCTATTAGGGCTGACCTCCGGATTGATCCTGCAGTGAAAATTGCTCGGTTGTGATTGGAATTCTGATGGGTTGTCTGAGTAGTGAGTCTAGGCCCCAACCAATCAAATCACGTGATACCTCCATGCAGGGTGAGCTGATTCCATGCTGGGTGAGCTGATGATGGTCAAACACCCCAGACCTATGTTGCCCCTCAGCAGTAGAGTGCCAACGTAAGTCTCAACTTCACCACTATGAATTGTCTATGGTTTATGGAGTCTGGTCTCCATAAACCACACCATTAACTAAGGAAATGGAGAGGGGGTGTTGTAATCGGTTCTGGGTGTGGATGCCAGAGTGAAAACAGGCATGTAAGTCTGCATACAAGAACAATAATTAGATCTCATGTTTATGAAAGGACCAGTGATCTGTACACACACACACACACACAAACACACGTCTCTGTAAATTGAACAGAAGTCTTTAATCAAATTGTGAGTGTGACTACACCTGCTCTATGCAGGGAGCAAATGATTGTGGCTTTGTGTAAAATGGAGCATGATAATACAGTAAGGGCTCCAAAGATGTTTATAGAAAGGAAGCAACCAGAGTGATTAAGAGGGCTGCTGATTTAAAATGCAACAGTTATTTGTATAGAAGCAAATGGCCCAGCTATAATTATGAAATTAAAAACAAACAAGTACGGTTTTCAATTAGATAAAGCCACCAGCATCACTGAGAGGATGACAGGGTTTTCTCAAACATTTAAAAAACAGAGATCATAAAGCTGGCATGAATCTAGAGAACTGAATGGAGCGCCAGTGAGGCGTCAGACTGTGTTTTAAAGAAGTCCTGCTGCTGGATTAACCTTAATCCCAGGCAATTGTCTTCTTTGGAGATTAGACTTCGTCCGAGGCATGTTTTAATGGGTTTTGAGGCATAGTGGCCCAAGAAGCGGATTCTGTAATAAACAATCTTACAATGCCTCCCAATATGCAATCTGTCAGTAAGTGAATTAAAACGGTTGCCATATTAAGTTAAGTAAAGAGAGACAGCCCCGGGTGTTCAGCTTTAGTTTCTGCTGTGTTTGTCTGCATGTTTCCATGGAGATGTGAGCATCTGTGTGCAGGTGTGAAATCATACACTGGCAGCTGTGTCACGACTGAGCGAGGAGTGAATTAGGTTGCTTCTGATCTTGTCTGGCAGCTCTGACATATCGCAAGCTTTTCCTGGTTCACCCACCAAATGGATGGATTGGTTGCTCTGGTTCTCTCCCGGCTCACATGATTGGCCGTTCTCATTTTGCGGGGTAACATGATTGGCTGTTCTCATTCTGAGGGTGTGACAAAAATGGCTGACGGGAGGGATTATGGGGTGTATGCTGATTGGTCACGGTAGGTCTCCAGTGCGGAGGCATCCACAGCGAGGCCCGGTTTCTGGGTCCACCAGCCTCTGCCTCCTCTGCCTGTGGGCCAGCCACACCAGCAGCAGGGTCAGGGTCACCAGAGAACCAGCCACCACCAGGCCCACCACCACCAGAACTAACTGCAGATCCACTGGCTCTGCAGAGCATTAAAAGATAGATGGATGGATAGATGGATAGATAGACAGATAGATAGACAGACAGACAGACAACAGTATTAGATTGGACAATTGAACCATAGTCAAGCTGACAGTGATACAAACACAGGACTGTCTGACCAGTCATTTCGTAGTTGACTCTCCGACAGTCAGGGAATCCCCCGATCACGTAGTTTTATAGGCAAGCGGGGGGACTCTACCCATCTCCTGAGCGAAGGTCGAGTTCTGTGCTCCTTTCATCATGGGACCGAAGGAGATATGGTTCCTCCGATTGGTCGAGATAGCATCTGGACCCAATGAGGATGAGGAGGGATCTCTTTGCTGGATGCAGTTCTGCAGCCACACACACATTTACACACATGCACACACACACACACACACGCACATGCACACACGTACAGCACACTAACACCCACAGGATGTTTCTATGCTCATGTGTATGAAAAACGATGGAGTAGATAAGCCGTAATTAGTTTCTTGGAAGAGGATGAATCTTGGCAATCTCTTGGGGTACAGGCTGTGTTGTGGAGTAATACACATAATGACTATCATTCATCCCCTCTGATAAATATGTCCAAAACATACTTCCTTCCCAGGCTCGTGCTTCTGTTTGATAGAGTTAGAAGGGAGAAGATACTTTAACACCCCACAGACTGCTAGTGGTGGAATGGATTTCCAGGGTGTAAGGCCTAGTAATCCCCCTGGCCCCTTAGATATGGCTGAGTTTTCATCATATAAACAAGCACTCAATGGCAGCAGAGAGACTGTGTGAGATATCGCTTCTATCCTAAGAACCTCCACCAAGAGGGATAATGACTGTTGTTTCCTGCACTTCTTTCTACTCATCCTTCTTGCTCTTTTGCTGTGTTGCTGTCTCACTCTCACCCACTGAGACCCTCCATACCTGTTTCACCCTCTCACAATCTCTACAGCCCACTAGACCCTGTCTCACCCTCTCACAATCTCTACAGCCCACTAGACCCTGTCTCAACCTCTCACAATCTCTACAGTCCCCCAGAACAAATCTCACCATCTTACAATCCCTACAGTTCCATAGTCCCTAACCCTCTAAAGCAGATGTCAGCAGCATCGCATATTCACTCTGTCACAGTCGGCCTATGGCCCATTAGGGATTACAGGTTCACCCTCTCATTATCAATGCCTCAGCACATGGCAGTAAACTTGTTGTCTCACCCTCTCACAGTCGCTGCAGTTCCTGGGGCAGACGGAGAGGTCACAGTGCAGGTAGGTCACAGAGTAGTGGACGAGCTGGAACAGGCTGATGGAGAAGCTGGTGGAGGTGGAGACCGCAGAGGGAAGCAGACGGGCACACACCGGAGCTCTGGAGAGGAGAGAGAGGAGGAGAGGAGATGAGAGAGGAGAGGAGATGAGAGAGGAGAGGAGATGAGAGAGGAGAGGAGATGAGAGAGGAGAGGAGATGAGAGGAGATGAGAGAGGAGAGGAGGAGAGGATATGAGAGAGGAGAGGAGATGGGAGAGGAGAGGAGGAGAGAGAGGAGAAGAGAGAGGAGAGGAGAAAGAGGAGGGGAGGAGAGGAGAGAGGAGGAGAGGAAAGGAGAGAGGAGAGGAGGAGAGGAGAGAGAGAGGGGGAGAGGAGGAGAGGAGAGAGAGAGAGAGGAGAATAGAGAGGAGAGGAGAGAGAGGAGGGGAGGAGAGGAGAGATGAGGAGAGGAAAGGAGAGAGGATGAGAGGAGGAGAGGAGAGAGAGGAGGAGATGAGGAGAGGAGAGAGAGAGGAGGAGAGGAGAATAGAGAGGAGGAGAGGAGAGAGAGGAGAGAGGAGAGGAGGATAGGAGAGAGGAGGAGAGGAAAGGAGAGAAGAGAGAGGAGAGAGAGGAGAGGAGAGAGGAAGAGAGGAGAGGAGGAGAGAGGAGGAGAAAGGAGGAGAGGAGAGGAGGAGCGAGGAGAGGCAGAGAGGAGAGGAGAGAGGAGGAGACAGGAGGAAAGAGTAGAACAGAACAGAATAGAAGAGTGGTGCGACTCATAGAAGTTGACTTTGAACTAACATCTGTAGCATCTATATAAAAAGAACACTTGAACACTGTTATGATGTTGGCCACAGATGTATAGTACATCACGCATCAAAGGTCAGAATGTTCCACTAATTCTATGATCCATAACAGCCACATCAGGCACTTCAAACTGCATCAAACCTCCACAAAACATGAAACGTTTCTGGTGTTCTATTGTTGAGTTAGTCAGTAGAAAATCCCATATGACCCTCCCTCCAACACATATACACACCCTGCTACAGCCAAGATGTGTCAGCATGAACTGCAAATATTGCTAACCAAAGTTAGAAAGTTGCACATCCTGTCAGTACCCTCGCTGACCTGCAAGGTGAATTAGATGTTTTTTTCACAAAAGGGGAGGCTGAGATTATTGAAGACTAGGAGGTGATGCTGGGCTAAAGGCTGTCTAACTCAGCAACTGCATACATGCTTGGGATTCATCCATCATCAGGACCTGGACGGTGGAAACGCCCTGTCAGCAGCTCAGCCCAGACCGACCCGGAGCAGAGCAGTGGGAAGACAGACCCCAGAACAGCCCGACAAGCCTTGCGTGATTCCACCCATTAAAGTAGGTCCAGAAATGCATGAAAAAAAAATGCATCTGTCCTCACTGTCGACACTTCCTCTTACCTCTAAATAGAATGTGTTGCTCTGTTCCGATGGAGGTGGAGGTAGTAGACAGCTAAAGAGCTTATTCCCATTTGGTGGAAAAGCGAGGATTGGGGGATTTTTCTTTACGCTGGGATATGGGGGAGATGTTTTGGGGGACGTTTCATTTGCTGCCCATTTTGGTGTTGCTGACTCCTGGAGATAAGGGCCTCAACCTCGAGCAAAGCTTTCCATTTAGCAGGCAGAAAAGTTGAACTGTGCCTCTCTCCCTCTTTCTGCACAAACAGGCATGTCGCTATCCTGTCCCAAGCAGGATCAATTTGATTGTAGGGACACAATGGTGTTGACTGAGATTTTGCAACTGGTGACAGTTTGGTCTGGGGATTCTCAGCTTTGGGGGTTTAGGGAGGGCGAGGGGGTGGGGGTGTAACAGATAGTTTAATCAATAACTGTTTACAGATTTTTATCATAAAGTTTTCGATCAGCCAAACTCCAGACTAAAAGAGCATAATTTAAGATGGTGGTTTGGAAGCACAATCTTCTTAGAAGGAAGTCAAATCTGTTGCTCAGGCCATTAGAATGTGCCTTTTGGTTAAATGGTAAATTCTTGAGTGTCAGACAAGGGTTTGAAACCTTTCAAGTGTGCTTTTATGTAATCACCTTTGGTAATCATCAAGTGAATCTAAGAATATCTTGCCACTGATTGCTTAGACTATAATTCTACTGTACATTATATGGTCGTAATATGCATAACTCTACACAGGGCATTCACTACATAATCTCCGGACATTATAACCATCCCGATTAAAGTTTTAATTGTAAAATCCTTGTAACTTTGTCCTTAATTCAGTGAAATATTCCCCCTAGGGATTTAGGGCCACAGTGAGGGTACCTGGAGACCATGCAGCAAGTGGAGTTGGGGAGGTAGAGCTGGGCAGAGGGAGATAGACAGCAGGAGGTGACCTCCATGTGGACCTGGCTGTTGTTGCTCTTCATCCTGATGACCACACGGAGGTTCCCCAGGGCTGGGACTGGGTCTCCAGGCTGGAGGATGGAGTCTACAGGCACCAGGTCCCCAGGTGACAGCTCCCTCCCCTGGGATAGGACTAGATCCCCTGCAGCCTCTGCTGGGCGTTCAGAAGGGACGTCTCTCTCCAGGCCTAGGGTCATCTCTACACTGTAGTTTCCACTACCGCATAGATCATCTGAGATTTCTGTCGAGCTGGCAAATTGGCAAATCAGAGAATCGGATTAAACAAGTTACTTCTAGCAGTGGTCTTCAACCCTGGTCCACAGGGACCCCTTGCCTTGCATGTTTAAGATGTTTCCCTGCTCCATTACACCAAATCCAGGTGAATGCTTGTTATCAGGCTTCTGCAGTGCTTAATAACAACCCATTCATATGAATGAGTTGAGTTAGAGCAGGGAAACGTCTAAAATATGCAGGGCAAGGGTTCCTTGAGGACCAGGGTTGAAGACAGCTGATTTATAGCATATTATATCCTTCAGTATTGTATATATTTGTTACATAATTTCAGTACCATTGAATGAATGCTTAATATGATTGTAAATATTGTGTGAAATCATTACTACTTAAGGCAAATTTTGATGGTCAATGGAATAATCACCCTGTGAGAAAAACTTCAGAAATGGGGCTCCTTCTCTGGTGAAGTCTGGATGGTCCTGGCTCCAATTCAGGGTCAAGTCTTAGTTCTGTTTCTGGGTCTTGGCCTAGTTCTAGTCCTGCATCTTGGCCAAGTCCTGCTCCTGGGTCAAGTCCTGGTCCTGGTGCTGGTTCAGTTGCCTTTACATTCATGTCTGACTGCCATGCAATCCACTCACCAGTCACAGCAGAAACCGTCGCTTCAGATTCAGACATGGTGCTAGTTGTTGTGGTTTCTCCAGATGTGCCTTTCTCTCCTGTGGTTGGAATCTGGCCCTCAATGGTTAAAAATTGGTCAGTTCCAGTAATGGTCAAAAGATGGTCAGTTTTGTTAGAGGTTGGAAATTGGTCTGTTCCATTATTGGTCAGAACTGCATATATCTCCTCAGTGGAGTGCATTTTGTGGTCAGTGATCTGAACTGCAGAAGTATTTCCAGGTATATTATTATGCTCAGTCCCACTTTGGGTCCTCAGGACAGTCTGGGTATGGTCTATCTCATGACTTCTCAGGACAACATGGGCTTCCCCTGAGAAGAGAATATGTTGGTCTTCACGATCAGGTTTTTCTGCTGTCAGTAGGGATAGGTTCTCCCCAGCTAGCTTCTGTCTAGTCTCATTCATCTCCAGCAACAACGTTTTATCAAATTCCTTCACACCAGGACTCTCTTGGTCGTTGTGGTCAGGTTTATCAGTGGTGTGCCACGAGGTCATAACACGTTCATCAATGCCAGGAATGTTTTCTGTAGGACTGTGTAACAGTTGGAGGTTTCGGTTATCAAACTCACCACCTAAAATCTGCAAAACAGGCTGTTTTTCATCACTGAGATTCTGTACTATAAGACTGTCTGAAGGTTGGAGGTATTGGTTGTTAGAGTCGTCTATGGTCTGCATCATAGCTGTGGCCTGTTCATTTCCCCCAGGGGACTCTATCATAAGGCTGTCTGAAGGTTGGTGGTCGTCATGGTCAGGTTCATCCGTGGTGGGTGGCTCCACAGTGTTCTCGCTGGTAGTAGAGTGGCGAGGCAGACGAATGTTCTGCAGCTGCTGTGGACCAGCAGCACCAGGGGCCTGTTCAGGAGAAGTCACACTAGAGGACAGGTTCTTCTGCTCCTCAAGGTCGTGAGAGGGCCATTGGCGTTCCAGTTCCTCAGCTCTCTGCAATGTAAGGTTCTCTCGCTCCTCAATTCGTTCAGTTTCACTGATTTCCAGGTTCTCGCCTTCACCGGTCTCTTGGACATTCAGAACTGCTGGATCCATGAGAGAAGAACGACTTGTGAAGCTGTAATGTTCAGTTTCAGTGGCCCCCTGTGCTGAAGCAGGACTGGTAGGATCTGAAGCTGGTGATGTGTGCTGAGACTGGGCAATGTAATTAGTGGTTGGTGGCAGGAGGGATGGTAGGATTCCCAGAGTCCTCCCAGCCCTCTTATCAGGTCGTGGGCTTGTTATGTCCCCACTGTGGCTGCTGTGAGCTGAGTTGTCACCTGCTAACAATGGCACAGAAGGCGTTAGATGTGGAGGAGAAGGAGGAGGGGGTGGAGGTGTGGTGCAGAGTGCAAATTGCTCTCTCTTCACTTCTGGCCCCGCAGGAGCTTGTGAAAGGAGCAGCTCGTTATCTTGAGAGGCATGCAAGGCATCTGAATGCGGTGTGTTCTGTGCGTGTGTGAATGAGAAAAGTGGGGCAGGAGGCTCCCTGTTGGAGTGAGATATCTCAGGGGCAGGGTGTCCTTGCTCGCCCTTGGTGTCTCTCTCCTCCACCCTCCTCTCCTCCATTTTCCTCCCTTCATCTCCGCTGGTCTCCTTCTCTTGTTCTTGACTGGTCTCCCTCTCCTCTCTCTCCATGCTGCTCATTTCCCTCTTTTTTTCTCTCCTCTCCTCACTGCTGGCTTCTCTCTGCTCTGGTCTGGACTCTCTCTGCTCCTCTCTCTTGTCATCTTTACAGGTCTCTCTTTGCTCTTGTCTTCTCTTCTCTTCACTTTTTACGTTCCCCTTCATCTTTATTGCATCACCCTCCCCCTTGCCACCATGCTCTCTTTCATTCTCTCTTGTGGCCTCTCTCTCCTCCCCCTCTGGATAAAGACTGCGGGTGTGGGGTAATGGAAGGGCAGTGTGTCCTTGGTGGGGGGGTGGCTGTGAAGGGGAGGCAGGAAGAGATGGAGGAGGAACAGCAGGGGAAGCTGGAACAGGTTCAGAGGCCCTTGAGGTCGAGGCCTTGTCTGCGTGTGGGCGTTCTGATGAGTTATTATCTGTCTCCGCCCTGGCAGGAGAAGGGAGGGGGCGCCTCCTCGACACGACGGTCGGGGTAGAGGTCGCGAGGTCCCCCGCTATCAGGTCAAACACACGTTCAGTCAGACTGACAGGCGTCCGATGAGCTTCCTCTTTGACGGGTGAGAGGGTTGGAGAGACGTAGTTTCCGGTTGACATTGAGCTGCTAAACTGGTGCGTTTTATGTGAAGCACGTTGAATAATGGATAGTCTGTGAGAAGACGTATTTACTGCAAAACGAGCCTGAGCACTTGAAGGTCCAGCTGTGATAACTCGCCTCGGGGTAGAGGAGGGGTACAGATTATCAACACCGTCACGTACAGAGAAGCCTGATTTAACCACATGGAGACTCTCTCGGGGAAGCTGCAGGTTTGGTTTCTCATGAAAAGCTACTTTAAATGAACTGATTGGGGTTTGAGCGCCTGTGACCATGCTTGGAAAGGCGGTCAGGGTGCGTGCAGATGACTTTTCTGGCTGGATATTTGCCGTTGGAACCGTGGAAACATGCTGGGAAGATTCCGGGTTATGGAGAGAGCGATATGGTTCATTCTTATCAGGTGGTGGGAGTATTGAGGAAAAGACCATCCTCGAGAGTTTTTGGCTAAGAGTTGTATGGAGAGCCAGTTCATCTGTTTGATGGTTGACGATTTGGCTGGAGAGTGACCTATTGTCCTCTTCCATTGATTGGGAGACACCCTCACTCTTATGGACGGGTTTGTGCTCGGTCGCTCCCAATTGCTTAATTAAAAAGGGAGAGGGAGAGATGTGTGTTGCAGAGTGTTGTTCATTTCTGTCTGCTGCTTCAGAGTGGTGTGGCTGTCTAATATCTAGAAGAAGAACACCTTGGGGTGCTTCTTGTTTCTCTTCATCGCTCCTGGCCTCCTCCTCTCTCCTGGATTCCTCTTGATCCTGTTTCCCACTGCTTTCCATTCCCCTCTCTCCTCTCATCTCGCCTCTCATCTCTCCTTTCTTCTTGGTTTGCTCTATCTTTTCGACCCTGCTGGTTTCTGTCTCCTCATTTATCTGGATATCTGGTTTTTCCTCCTCTTGACTGAATTTGTCCTCCTTTAGGAAGTCTTTCATACGCTTTGCTTCCTCTCTCTCAGTCTCTTTTTCCTCCTGTTCACTCATCTTATCTTTCTTGGTGACCTCTGTCTCTTCCCCTCCTATGATCTTTACATCCTCCTCTCCCCTGGTCTCTCTCTCCTCTTCTTGACCGCTCCCTGTGTCCTCTCTAGTTTCTCCCTTCTCTCTCCTGCTCTCCCTCTCCCCATCTCCACTAGTCTCTCTCTCCTCCTCTCTCCTGCTCTCTCTCTCCTCCTCTATCCTGCTCTCTCTCTCCTCCACTCTCCTGCTCTCACTCTCCCCATCTCCACTGGTCTCTCTCTCCTCCTCGCTCCTGCTCTCTCTCTCCTCCTTTCCAGGCATGGAGGTCTGTGAGCAGGTAGTGTCCAGTCTGTCGTTATCTCTCCGCTTCAGAGTTTGCTTCATCTGCGACTCTCTGGAGTGATTCACGTCCTGATTCACCACAGGCCAAGTTGTGGCTTTCAAACGACTCAGAAGAGGGCCTTCATTTGGCATCGCCGTGCATCGTGATTTCATGCTCCCGTAGCTTTCTAAAAGCCGTTTGTGCGTCGGCCTTTCAACCAGCAACTTCTGCGGCCTCATTGTTATCGCGGAGGAAGCACTGTCGAGCAGCGGCTCCCGTCTGACTACTGACGCCAGCATCATCAAAGAGCCCGATGCTCCCTTCTTTGATGACGACTGAGAGCGTTCCTCTGCGGTGGTCAATGTGGGCGAGGGGGTTGCACTAGGAGGAGGCTCTGAAGGCGAGGGGGATGCACTAGGAGGAGGCTCTGAGGGCGAGGGGGATGCACCAGGAGGGGGCTCTGAGGGCAAGGGGGATGCACCAGGAGGGGGCTCTGAGGGCGAGGGGGATGCACCAGGAGGGGGCTCTGAGGGCGAGGGGGATGCACCAGGAGGAGGCTCTGAGGGCGAGGGGGATGCACCAGGAGGGGGCTCTGAGGGCGAGGGGGATGCACCAGGAGGGGGCTCTGAGGGCGAGGGGGATGCACCAGGAGGGGGCTCTGAGGGCGAGGGGGATGCACCAGGAGGGGGCTCTGAGGGCGAGGGGGATGCACCAGGAGGGGGCTCTGAGGGCGAGGGGGATGCACCAGGAGGGGGCTCTGTCTGTTTCAACACTCTGTTTACACTGTCAGGACTGTAGGGAGGCTCAGCTAATACCTCTGCGCTGACAGTTTTCTGAGGGCGCTCTCTCTTGGATGCAGATCTTGTCGTGGTTTCAGAGGCCAGCTGGAACCTGGAGGGCCTCTGAGAAGACGTCGATAAGGGCAAGGAGCCCGGTTCAGCTGGCAGGCCATCAGAGACACTCGATAAAGACATCAAAGATGTTGGAGGTGGACTTGCTGTGGATAGGGCGGTGGGCGTGGTCGGATGCGCAGAGCGGGAGGGCGCGGACGCAGTTGCAGTCTGGATCGATGGCGTTCTCACAGTCTGAGGTGATTTGTCGATCTGGTTGGAGAGGATGGATGTGTTGATTATGTCACGGGTGTGGTTTGAGACGGTCTGAAATGAAACGGGTGCATCTGTAATGGTCATTGATCCGGCAGAGATGTCATTAGGTTCAATACTGCCAGTCACTATTGTACGGTTCAGATGTCGTCTAGTTCCGGGACCCGATTCCGCCTCATCTTTAGAATCTACCCTCGCGTGCTTCAATGAGTTGTCAGATGTTCTTTGTGCGTTGACTCGCAACAGTGAGTGGTTTGTGAAAGAGGAATGGCGCAGCCCATGCGACACAGCCGGCCGTTTGACAGTGGAGTGGCTGGGAATGAGAGAGTGCGTCTTATTCCCAGATGTCAGCTGTGACTGGCCTCCGGGGTCTACCGTCGCCTTCGACGCCCGCCCTTCTCTGTCTGTCAGAGGTACGGATACAGTGGGAAATGGCTTTTGGAGATGATAAGGCGAGCTGTTTGCTGATAAAAGCATTTGAACGGGAGACTGAGTAGGATCAGCCTGCCTGTGAACTGTCTGATGGTTCACCTGTGCTGTGACTGGCGTGTTTATGGAGGTGTCAGTTTCTGCTTCTCTTCCTCCTCTCCCAGAACCAGGCCTGCCAGTGAGGCTCCCTTCAACTGCAGAGGAGGAGTGAACGGAGGAAGACGTCATCTGATAATAGCTCAGTCCGGCGGTGACATTTACAGAGATATCTGACACAGTCGTTGTGACATTTTCAGTGTTTTTTAACTTGGTTTTCTCTTTCCCGTCATTTCTCGCTGTCTCTGCTGTGAATGATTGAGGCGGGGGAGGTGTGTAATGAGGGGTGGCATCAGGCAGCGCCCCCACCCCTCCCCCAGGGCGGAGGACAAAACCTGGGGCTAATGACAAGGGCAGTTCTGGATCCTTCTCAGGATATCCTGGTGTTTTGTCTCGCTGGCAGGTGAGGCACACGTTAGTCACGCTCTTTCCCGCCACGAAGACGTCCTTTCTGTCAGCGCCTGAGATGGATTCCGTTCCACTCGGCAGGTGCTTGTTTGTTTCCAGTTCTGTGATCCCTTTTTCATGTGCGTTTTGCTCTCGTTTTTCCTCCTTGTCACGCAAGCCCACGAGGTTATCGATGATGACGGGGCGGGGGGGGGCAGAGAGTGCCGAGGCCCTCTGCCCTGCCCTCGACCCCAGAGTGATAGACTCTGAGATGCTTTGATTGCGGTTATCAGTCGAAGCGTTAAGCTGCCCTCCAGAGCCCTTCCCTGCGGCCGATGACGAGGATGGCTGAGCCCCACGCCCTGAGACGCTGTTCATCACTGCTACGACGACAGCCGGGAGGGTGGAGGAGGGAGAGACAGGGAAGGGGGGAGGGACATGGGAGAGGTTGGAGACGGAGGAGACGGAGGAGGGAGAGATGGGAGAGGAGGGGGGGATGGTGGAGGAGGGGGGGATGTGGGAGGAGGGGAAGATGGGAGAGGAGGGGGGGATGGTAGAGGAGGGGGGGATGTGGGAGGAGGGGGAGATGGGGGAGGAGGGGGAGATGGGGATGAGGAAGACAAAAGAGGAAGTGGAGACAGGGTAGGAGGTGGAGTCTGGAGGGACAGGGGAGGATTCAGAGATGGGGGAGGAGGGGGAGACAGGAGAAACAGGTGATGAGGGGAAGATAGAGGAGGGGAAAATAGGAGAGGACTGTAAGAAGGGGGAAAAGGGGGAGGAGGGGGAGGAGGAGGCAAAGGCCTTGTCATGAGATACCAATGGCAGATTTGGTTCAGTGGAGGACGTCATTACCCATGCTGAGATATCGTCCTCAGCCGACCCAGACCAGCCCAGTCCGGTCCTGGAAGCGACGGCTCCAGTACTAGCATACTTAATGGAGGCGTCGCTGCTGGTGGGGGCTGCCCCCCCCTGCTGTGTTTTGGGGCGGCGGGGCCGGGCTGTCCCTGGGTGCTTGTTTACAGCCCTGGTGTCAGCAGGTGGCTGCTGCCTGAGACTCGACAGGTTGCCACGGACACCCGTGCCGTTGTCCGTTGTGGCAGGACGGTTGGTTGTGAACACAGAGCTCTCCCTTACAGCTGTCAACGACGACCGATCACCTTGGTGACCTTCATTTACAGTCTGCCCTACAGAGACACAAATCAGAGCCGGAAACCATTTCACCATTATGTTGACAATCCCTGGAAATCCACAACCTGGCTACGGTACTTTAATATTACATGAAATTATATTTTAAACAATTATGCAAATGCTGACTCACAAGTGTTGCTGTGAAAGAAGTTCTACAGTAACATACCATGTTTAATAATGAAACCCTTTAGGGAGGGTAATAAATTATTAAAATCATGCAAGATTCAGCAAATAGTTACTAATGCTCTACATCAGGCTATGAAGAGATATTATCATAATGAGTTTGGCATTCAGGACACTAACATATTGTTTTCTCCTCCAGGTAACCTCAGAGAAAATGCTCAAAGCCAGCATTGTTCACCCAGAATACAAATTGGCTCTTGCGTTTAACATAATAAAGAGACGCTTTAGCTTAAGTTAATTACAGTTGCTCCTGCAGGAATACCATACTGTACAACCAGATTTAAAATTGAGAGGGACGGGGTGAGGGGGTGAAGTGATCCCAGGGACCCCTTTAAGAGTAGAGGGAGGCCCCCTTAAGAGTAGGGGGACTCCCCCATAAGAAAGAAATATGAGCTTGGGGGTACCCCTCTGTGTCGGCTCCCCACTCACCACCTTGTAGAGCCCGGACGCAAATCCAAAACACGTTGACACTGACAGTGCACATCATGTTTGACCCCAACCTCAAACCGCTCAAGACATACCTGTATGGATGAAGAGAACGCAGATGAGATATGAAAAGCCGTTCATTTCTGTCCCGTTGAAACAGCATGCAAATCTTCCATCCGTGTTTGCTCAGACTGGCGTTGGCTGTAAATCAGACTGGGTCGAAGAAGATATCAGTATTTGCAGCCACGCACACGCATGCACACAAGCACACACACACACACACAGAGCCTCAAACACACAAACGAGTCGCAGACAGTGTGATCCCTCACTGAGTGTGGCTGCCAGAGCTCTTATTCATGCAGGGATTAGATTTCCCTGACAGGTAAACACACCCTTCTATATCTGTCAGCGTGGGGTGGGCTGCTGTGGCATCGCCACATCCACCGCAGAGCAGGAGCACACACACAGAACACACACACAGAACACACACAGAGAACACACACACACACAGAGCAGCACACACAGGGTCTGGGTCTGCCCCACAGAGACCACCACACACACAGACTCTAACACGCAGAGAGCAAAATCACGTTCATGTCTGGAATGGAGGGCAAGCATCTCCAAAATAGATTTTCTTCCGCATCATTTTTGTTTGCATAATTTACTCTGGGCATTACAGTGAACTTTGCTTACGGTTTGACCTATTTTGCAAATGCAGGCCCAGAGACAGGCTAGAGTCAGCCTGGGGTTAAATACAGAACATATTAGTAGTCAGGGTGTGTTTGATTTGACTTGAAAGCTAGCCCACTCCGAGCCGCTTCGCCAGAACGATTGCACAGGATGTTCTAAATCAAACGTCCCGTCCCGCCACCTGGTTGACAGTATTTGCCCAACCTACCGGTTCGCCCTGGTCTCCGTCACAGCTGTCCCTCTGCCCCGCGTCGCCTCGCCGCCTGAGCCGTTGTTAGGGGAAACACACGTCCACTCTCACTGAGCTCATGGGCGGGCACGTCTGACATGATCAGCCATGATGCCAAGCTGTTATCCGTTAGGATGTGGGGATCCACTCTGAGCCAAAACCCCTCCATGCTGACAGGGGGGCCTTCCTCTCCCCATGAACACCTCCAACCTCTGGGACACATCTCCAGATGAAGCCCTACTCCAGTCACACACACATACACTCACTCACTCGCTGTGTCACACACACACACTCACTGTGTCACACATACATAACACATACTCTTTCCAACAGATACATGTCATACACACACTCGTGCAGTCTCTCTCACACACACATACTCATGCAGTCTCTCTCACACACACATACTGTCTCACACACATAAACACTGTCACACACACACACACACACACACTCAACACAAATGTCACACGTAAAAACACATACACTTTCAGACACACACTCATGAACACACTCTTTCCTCACATACAAATTAATACACACATTAACACTCAGTTATAGTCAGACACACATACGCAAACACTCTCTCACACACACACACACACACACACACACATCTAGCTACTATTGTGGCAGAGCAGTGAGCTCCTACTGTGAAAGGGTCTGGATCAGTGGATGTTTGTCTGAGTGAGGCAAAACCATAGCAACAGTCTGTTTCATGGTATTTTGGAGGGAAATCCAGGTTGTTGTTTTTTGTTCAAACATGCAAATAAAAGAAGCAATCAACATTTTATTGGAACTATTATAAGTTGAAGAGTAACAAGTGTACTCTCCTGATGCAGCACGCAGACTTCACAACATCTCTGTGCTGGTGATAAATATTAAAAACAGTCTAATTAACAAAGATGACAGTACAGCTAACATATGGCTGACACCCACCTGTGTTCCCTTCTGGTATTTGTAGTTATTACCAACAACAAGCACTACATCTGCTTGCAGGAAGCAACCAAGCCCTCCTCAGACAACGTGGATGACCTTGTTTATGAATCACGGCTGAGAGGCCAGAATCTCATTTGAATAATAATTAAATTAGCCTCCAACGCATCTTTAACCTTCTCTGAAACTGCGCTAGAAGTTCCACTTCACCTGTGGCTTTTTTAGTGGTGGTGGTTGGGGATTAACAAGAAAGCTGACGTTTTTCCACCAATGTTCCATGACGGATATAGAAAGCCAGTTTTTTTTTGGTGTTAAACACATTGTCCTTGAGCTAGGCGTCAGAATATAGAGAAGAACACAGGGGAAGTATGTGAGCGTGACACCGTGTCGCGATGAATAGAGCCCCACTCATACAGGAACACAAGGGCCCTGAGGCAAGAATACAAGAGTGATGAGTTGAATGAAAGGTGTCGTTCATCTCTGGGAGCACTACTGCTGCTGTCGCCGAGGACAGTCAGGGAGTTTGTTCTCTTTGTCTTTCGTCTCGCAGTGAAGAGTTGAGGAGACCAAATACGGGCCGCCAAGACGCTCTTCCAGGCAGAGCGAGCCGACCACAGAGAAAGGGATGAGTGGTGATTGTGTTCATGTGATCAGCTTCATACAGGAGTGGAGGATCTGTAGTCCGTGGAGCTCTCTGAGCTTGGCCATGTGCCTGGGAAGGAAACACACACAGAGTCACACACACGCACAAACGCATGTACACACATATATACATGTCCATACACACACACACACACTCATATACACAGTCATACACACAGATACACGCACACACAGAAACAGACATACACAAAGACACACGCACGGACACACACACACACACAGTCACACAAACACAGACACACACAAAGATACACAGACACACAAGCACACACAGACACAAAAACACACATCCACAAACATCCACATACAAAATCAGACACACACACACACACACAGACACGCAGACAGACAGGCCCAGACAGATGAATGCGAGTAAACAGTGTTGTGCTCCCGGCCTGTGGGTTGTGCTGTGTTGAGGTGCAGGGCTGGAGCTGCTGGCTCCTGTGGGACAGCCAGGCTCTATGCAGCCACACAGCCCCAGAGGAACAGGCCACACGCGGCTCACTGGAACACACTGCATACTCAGTGTGCTCGGCATGGCCGCCCGCTGGGAGCTCGCAGGAGGACGGGGGGGAGAGGAAGAGAGGGGTTGCTGCCGGGAGAAAGTACTGGAGTTGTTGGACCGATCATGTGTTAGTGTGTGTGTATGTATGTGTACGTGTGTGTGTGCTGGCATGTGTTAGTGTGTGTGTATACGGGGACTGCCCATGTACAGTGCATGACTTACATCAGCACGAACATGTGTGTGCGACGTTGTGTGTGTGTGTGTGTGTGTGCAGAAGTCTCTCTCCAGACACATCAGGCCAGGTGGAAAGCAGGCCTGCTTGTACTCTTATAAGAGCACAGCATTCCCCAGACTAGGTGGGGAACAGACTCCTATGTGCCTCCAGCAGCCCATCTGTACTGATGCCTTCTGCACTTCACATGCTGAACTAGCCCCCTGGACACACACACAGCACGCATACACAAACAAAGACGCACACACACACACACAGTCGTACACATTCAAACACACACACGTAAACACACACAGCCGTACACGCACGTCTAGAGAACGCAGCACCGAAAATATGCGGTAGGAGATTTATTCATAGGAAATGAGTCTATTCCAGGCTGCTCTGAATATCATTTGCCCAGGAGTTGTCTATCCTGTTTATGTCCTGTTTATGTCCTGCCTGTGACAACTGAGGTGGACAGGAGGGCATTCTGACTCCCCACATCTGTCTGGCTGGTCCTGAGGAACGAGCCAGACAGGAGGAGAGGAAGACAGGAACAGTTTACGGGACGTGGGGAGAATAGTGGGAAATAAGGATGGAGGGAGTGGTGAGGAAGGGGAAAGAGGAGGGAGAGGAGGATGGGAGGAGTGGAGGAATGGGAGAGAAGAAGAGAGGAGGAGAAGGCGATGCCATGAAGGTGTCTAGGCTGAGACGTGACAGGCTTGTGTGTCTGTCTGTCCCTTTGTCCTTTCCTCCTCACCGTCCTGCATTATGCATGGGCCAGGTCGTCTGCCAACCGTGTGTGTGATTATATAGTGTGGAAACTGTATATATTTGTGTGCACTGTGTGTTGAGATAGGAACTGTGTGTGTACAGTGTGTGTGTAAACTGTTTACATGCGTGTTTGTGCACTGTTTATATCTGTGTGTGTGTGTGTGTACTGTTGAAATATATGTGCATGTGTACTGTTTAAATCTGTGCGCGTGTGTGTTTGTGCACGGTTTCTATCCGTGTGTGTGCGTGCGTGTGAGAGCGTATCCCGCACCTGGGCTCAGCCCGGCACAGTGTCCCCAGGGCGATGGCAGCGTTGCGCTGGGCGGAGGTCCCGGTCACGTCCCCCCCAGCCAGGCGCAGCAGCAGCAGCACCACGTCAGTCCCCAGCAGGCTGGAGGCCGCCCCCTCCTCCCCCACACAGTGGGCCAGGACCAGGGCTGCGTTCCCCAGCACCACCTCCTCTGGCCTGGAGGACAGCAGCCCACGCAGGACAGACAGTCCTGGGGGCACGTGCAGACACACACACACACAGGGTGACACATGGGCAGTGTTGGGGGTAATGAGTTACAAAGTAATGGATTACAGTAATGATATTACTATTATAGGTATCAAAGTAAAGTAACGCATTACACTCAAAATATTGGTAACTACACTACTTTAGTAGACCTCAGGAATGCGTTTTCCTGCGTTACCCAAGCCATTTTTGCCAGTCCGAAAAGTTCTCTTTTAGTGGCGCTTGCATGCTTGCCTGGGGGCTTGCTTGTCTGGGCACCGTTACAATACACTATGTGGAAAGGCTAAGAGATGCCCTTTATTGTAAATTAAAGTGATGAAAGGGCCATGATGTTTGTCCATGTATCTTTGCGGTAAATTTGGACATTTGCTTAAAAAATTGGAAAGTAAAGTAACTAGTAGTGAAGTTACTTTTCAAATGCAGTAACTAGTAAAGTAATCTAGATACAATTTCCAGAAGTAACTAGTAACTTGTAACTAGTTACTTTTTCTGAGTAACTACCCCAACACAGCACATAGGGACACGCGCAGGGGACACGTGCAGGGATACGTAGACACAGCTGCACGCAGGGATACGCACTGCACACACAGAAGACAGGCACACACTTTGTGTGGTGCAAAGAAGAGAGTCTCACGTTTATCAGCGGCCAGCAGCTCCTGGCGAGCTGGCGTGCTGGCAGCAGTGCACACAGCCAGGGTCTTAATGGCAAACCTGGTGGAGGTCTGCCCTGAGCTCTGGAGGGGCACGGTTCACACACACACACACACACACACACACACACACACACACACATGCAAAGCACACACGCACACAAATACACCCGCGCACGGATACATACAAAACACACACGCAGAAAACCACGTTTACCGTACAATTGAAAGTGCTTCATGGATCCTCTAGCACCCGTTAGCCTGTCCCAAGCTGTGGGCGGCTCTAGCCTGGCCCTGAGAACGGGACCGGGCCAGGTGTGCAAGTCAGGGGGTACCTTGAGCAGCCTCCTCATGGTGCTGACCACGCCCGCCTGCACGGCCAGCTGTACTGCTGCAGGGCTGTGGGGCAGGACCACACTCAGCACCCCCGTGGCTCTCTGGAGGAGGGAGGACAGGCCGGGAAGGAGGGAGGGAGACAGAGAGGGGACAACTTATGAGATGTGACAGGAAAGATGAGAGAGAAAGAATGGTCCCAGAGGAAGAACTGTAGGAGAAACAGACTTAAGGTTTGGCTCTGGCTACAGTAGAAACAATGAGAGATGGAGAGAAAGAGAGGGAGACATTGATCTAAACCGGAAAATGGAGTGAAAGGGAGAGAAGGGAAGAAAGAGACAGAAAGAGAGAGAGAGAGAGAGAGAGAGAGAGAGAGAGAGAGAGAGAGGGGGGGGGAATATGTGAAAAGTGAGTAGCATTGCATAGTGGGGGAAGAGAGAAGAAGGTGTCATGTAGGTTTGTGGCCTCAGTGAGTGCTGCTGGGTGTTGTAGTTCTGGTCTCTGGGGTGTTGTCGTTCCTGTTCGGTGAATGGGGTCTCAGTGGAGTGATGTAGTTCTACTCTAAAGAGATGTACATGATATTGTTTCAGAGTGTGGGTTTTGTAGTTCTACTCCAGGGTCTTGTAGCACTCTCCAGCGTGTGTGGTTGGGGATTGTGCTGGGGATTGTAGTTCTACTCTCGGCTGTTGTAGTTCCTCTCTAGTGAGAGGTGGGTACTCACGGTGATGATGCCACCATCAGTATCTCTCAGCAGGTCCACACACCCTCTGCTGAGAGGAACAGCGTGTTCCTGCCAGATGAAGGAGAGGAAGATGGAGGGAAGTAACTAATCCAATTTACACTGTACATCTCCCTTCCTCCTAGGGGAGGCAACACCTCAGGCTGACACAGAGGCTGCCTGTCCCTCATTGGACTCCTCTGTTCCTCTCTCTCTCTTTCACTCTCTCACTATGTCTCTCTCTCTCTATTTCTCTGTTCCTCTCTCTCTCTTTCACTCTCTCACTATGTCTCTCTCTCTCTATTTCTCTGTTCCTCTCTCTCTCTTTCACTCTTGACTATGTCTCTCTCTCACTCTTTCCCTATCTCTCTCTCTCTCTCTCTCTCTCTCTCTCTCTCTCTCTCTGTTCCTCTCTATCTCTTTCACTCTCTACTTGTCTCTCTTTCTTTCACTCTCTCACTATGTCTCTCTCTCTATTTCTCTGTTCCTCTTTTTCTCTTTCACTCTCTACCCGTCTCTCTCTTTCACTCTTGACTATGTCTCTCTCTCACTCTCTCCCTATCTCTCTCTCTCTCTCTGTTCCTGTCTCTCTCTTTCACTCTCTACTTGTTTCTCTCTTTTTCACTCTCTCCCTATGTCTCTCTCTCTCTTTTACTCTCTCACTATGTCTCTCTCTCTGTTTCTCTGTTCCTCTCTCTCTTTCACTCTCTACCTGTCTCTCTCTCTTTCCCTCTCTCCCTTTGTCTCTCTATCTTTCACTCTCTCCCTATTACTCTCTCTCGTTCACTCTTTACCTGTCTCACTCTCTTTCACTCCCTACCTATGTCTCTCTCTCTGTGTTTCTGTTCCTTTCTCTGTCTATATTTCTCAATCTATTTCCCTTCAGTCTCTGTTCCTCTGTTTTTCTCGTTCTGTCACACCTACTTGTGCGTGTGTGACCGTGTGACTGTGTATGTGACCCTATGTGTGTGTGGGACCCTGTGTGGGACCCTGTGTGTGTACCTGCATGGCGGTACAGGGTCTGGAGGACAGCTTGATTACCAGGCCCAGTAGTGGATAGAGGACCTCTCTATATTCACAGCAGCTACATCGCTCCTGCAGGAAAAAGCACAACAACCTTCACCACCTACTGATGCACCACCACTACCACACACACACACACAAATACACAAACATATCCATACACAAACACGAGTCTATGTGCACAGACGCGCACACACACACGGGCAGACGCACACACACATGCGTGCACACACACACAGACACACTCCACATGTCCTTGATAGAAATCATAATACCAGGCACAGGAACATTATTATCTGTCATGTCTCACAGCTTTCATTGGGTGACATTTTGAAATGGTAGTGTTGCCATCAGTAGGAGATGCTATCGGCATGAGGTGTGCCTGGGCCATCACAATTCAATAAGACAGGCCGACGACGCACAACCATCTCCTTGACTGGGAGGCTGCTGGTGTGTAATCAGCCTCACCATGGCGACGAGGAGGGACTCCCAGCACCCTCCCCAGTCGGCCAATCCCTGACGGATGACGTCATCGCTGGCCATACAGTCGATCGTTGACAGGAGAGACGGGAGGACGCCGCGATTGGATGGCGTGATGTTTCTCTGGAAGTGCAGTGTTGACAAGGCTGGTCATCAACACTGGGTCAGTGAAGGACCGTCGCAAGCGGGAAATATATTTATATTTGTTCCTGGTGTCAGCGTGCTTCTTACCAGGATGCTGGTAAAATGGGGTCCAACTGAAGTGTTGAATGTAGCTCTTAACTGCAAGCGAAACCTGTCACCGTGGGGTACAATCAGGCGTGGACTGAACGGCACAAAATCAACAACATGACATAGATAAATCTAAAATGATGTTGCTGTCTAGGTCTCGTTCAGGCCCTGTTACATGTCTATGCTTTATTTAGTGAGTGAAGAGACTTGCACGGCCCACATGTACCACTGTCATCCTCCACTCAGGGCACCCAAACATAGACACCTCTCAGTCTCTTCATCTTTCCAACCCCTTCACCTCTTCAACTGTCCATTTCTCTGCTTGCCCCATCCCTCCATCCTTCAACCCCTCCATCCCCACTTGCTCCACCCCTCCCCCCTTCATCCTTCCATGCCTCCATCCTATCCCCCCCTTCTTAATCCCTGCTAGTTGCATGCGTCCATCCTTCTTTTCTCCATGCCTCCCCTGGGCTTGCAGAGCCTTCTCTATTCTCCTAAGTGACGGCAGCGGTAGAGAGAAACTGAGTGGCCTTTTGCCTTCAAGTGAGATTAACACAGGGATGGGTTATGGTGATGGATCTATGTGTCACAGGGTTGTTCACTCTGAATTCTAAAGGAGTTCTCTCTCTCTCTCTCTTTCTCTCTCTCCCTCTCTCTGACTATCTCTCCCTCCGGCTCTCTCTCTCCTTTGAGGACTCTTTCTTTCTCTCTTTCTCTCTCTTTCTTCTCTATCTCTCCCTTTATCACCCCTCTTCTCTTCCTTATATAAGAGTTCTACCTCTCTCTCACTCTATTTTCTCACTGTCTCTGTGTTTAGCCTATTGAATTTAAAGTGATCTTTAATATGGTGCGTGGTGATATATATACGCAGACATAAACCTAGTGCCTGGTGAGACATGCCCAGAATTTTGAAGACAGAAAAAAATACAGTCCCAGGAGTTAGAAAATTATATACATTTTCCCGTGCAGCCATAACATCCATCATGTCACCCCTCTCGCAAACCCAGAACACCAGTTTATGGAACATACTTGTTTTCCGATGCAAAGTTCTGCAGGACAGTCAGCGCTGCTTTCGAGTCCCGCGGCATCTGTTTGGATACACACGCCACAAGGCCAGCCGCCAACCTGCAGAGCACAGGTAGCAGACCCAGGTAGCAGACCCAGGTAGCAGACACAGGTAACAGACACAGGTAACAGACACAGGTAACAGACACAGGTAGCAGACCCAGGTAGCAGATACAGGTAGCAGACACAGGTAGCAGACACAGGTAACAGACACAGGTAGCAGACACAGGTAACAGACACAGGTAGCAGACACAGGTAGCAGACACAGGTAGCAGACACAGGTAACAGACACAGGTAGCAGACACAGGTAGCAGACACAGGTAGCAGACACAGGTAACAGACACAGGTAGCAGACACAGGTAGCAGACACAGGGCGTCACACAGGGCGTCACACAGGGCACTGGGGAATACAGGCTTTAGATGCTGAATGAGATTAGGCAGGTGATCATGTGTGGGGAAGGGGGTATGAGGGGGGAAGGGGGTTACTGTGTAGGTATTGTTACTAAATCTGAGCTGAGTTTTTACTTGTCATGAATATATATATTATATATATACACGATATTCAATGTACACAGCTCCGCACACAGGGAGGGAAGCAGTGGGGAAATTTGTATTTTGTATAAATCGGTAATAGCTCATATTAAATGGATAAATATAATCCCCCCCCCCCCACATGCACATTCCCTCCAACTATATTTTCACTTATCCATTCCCGAAAGCCAGAGTAAGCCAGCTGTCATCCTAGCAGTTATGGTTCCCTATAATCAAAACAAACGCAGGATCACCCATGAACGCTCCTTACATGTGCAAATTCAGGCTGTCAATGGCCAGATTTCTCCCATTCCGCGTCCGGGAGAGCGAGCAGAGCAATTCCAGGCATCCTCCCACCACCGCTTCGTTGTGTGATGCTAATGAGAGCACAATGGAGAGGCTGGAGGACCGGCATCCCAGCAGCAGCTTGTGGTTCTCATCTGAAACAGCATAAGGCCACTCTCAGATACGCTGACAGGTGTGGGTTTGGGACGATAGAGGAACAGTAATTGCATAAATGTGTGTGTACAAACACACACACACAAGCAAGTGCCCACACACGCACCCACACACACATAGCCTTTGGTGTGAGTGAACAGTAATTTGCAGCAGTCTCGTTTAAGAGGGAGGGAAGCATAAACAAATCATCTAATGTGACCTGCGGATAGATGCAATCATGGACAGGATTATAATTGCATGGTATTGCTGATTTTCATTGTCACAAACATTCTTCCAATTGGACATAAACACAAGAACACTCAGTGTGGCTGTGTAATTCATTTGTCACAGTTTGCACAAGAAGAGCGCCAATTACTTTTTCATGGTTCCAATGCTCATGAATGTTGACGTGGTGCAGCCCACCCCAGCCCACTCGCCTGTGTGGCTCTGGGCCAAGTGGGTTCATCAAAACACTGTAGGTGGTACATCCATGACAACGCATATCGACCAGATAATGGAATAATTGAAGCTGCTTGCCATTTCATGCACTGGCTTTATCACAAGTCGTCTCTGTGAATTCCAGCTAGGGTGGGATGAATGTGGGGATAACCAGGGAAGCAGGGCGGGGCAGGGAGGGATGGGGGAGGGGCGGGAGGGATGGGGGAGGGCTGGGGGAGGGAGGGATGGCAGAGCTACGAGACCCACCGTTGCCGTCACAGACCACCCTCCACAGCTGGAGCAGCGCTGCACACAGCTCCTGAGAACCAGGGTCTGTCCAGCGCTGAGACAGACACCTGAGAGAGAGAGGGAGAGAGACGGGGTTAGAGAGACACAAAGACAGGAAGAAACTGAAAGAAAGACATGGGTAAGAAAAATGACAGAGGGGAACAAAGATGGGGGGAAACAGACAGAGAGACAAGGACACAGGGAGACGGAGGGAGGGAGGGAGGGAGGGAGGGAGGGAGGGAGGGAGGGAGGGAGGGAGGGAGGGAGGGAGGGAGGGAGGGAGGGAGGGAGGGAGGGAGGGAGGGAGGGAGGGAGGGAGGGAGGGAGGGAGGGAGGGAGGGAGGGAGGGAGGGAGGGAGGGAGGGAGGGAGGGAGGGAGGGAGGGAGGGAGGGAGGGCGGGCAAGATAGAGACAGCAACAAGGAGAAGGAAAGAACAAAAAGATATAGAAGTTATTTAAGGTGAGATGTTCTCAATAAAAGAGAAGCATATATTTCATTGTCTTGGTGTTGGAGTGGTCGGATCAGCTTCCCTGTCAGACCTGCAGTGTTTTGACAAATGACTACAGCTCCTCCCCGAAACAATGGAGGGATGAACAAGTATAATAACACAGGTCCTAATCTGACATGAGGGAGTGATCAGTGTATTTTAGACCACATCTCCTTTTAAATCTGGGACGATACACAAAGTTAAGCTTATTACTGGGACATCCAGATCTCCCAGTGGTTCCTCTCAGGGTGGTGATTTATCCTTTATTTGTTACCAGGTTAAGAGCCAAATCAGGAAAGTGACTTTAGGACTCGATCTCTTTAGGGGTTCCGAGGACTGGGTGTTCCGCATTCATTTAAGGAGGTTAACGTCTTTCTTCTACGCAGATCCAGGCAACCCGTTCGAAACAGGAAGCGTAACGCCAAAGTCCAGGAAGTGGAAAGACACGTCATCTCTCCAGGGCTTTGTCCTCCTCTCCAGCCCCATTTGATCAAATCTAATGGACATCTCACACCTGTGCAAATGCAGAGTTCCCCCCCTTTTCCCCCCTTTTTTTTTAACCCCTTTAGAAGCAGGTTCCACCACCAGAGTACAGAGGGTGACTTTGAGAGGGGCAGGGTGAGGCTTGTTTTGGGTGGCCATCACTCAACAGCTGTCAGGGCTGGTGTGGGCCCGCCAGGCCTCTCCCTCCACCTGTCCTACCTGCTCACAGCCGGGCTGGCGTTGACCACACTGAAGCCGTTGTTGAGCCGGAACACGGTCTGGGAAGAACCTGGGGAGAGGGGGGAGGAGGAGAGGAGGGAGAGGGGGTGAGGGAGGGGAGGAGAGAGAGTGAGAGAGAACATGAGACTGACGGCGAAGGGGAAGAGCCTCGCTCTGTGGAACCAAACCAACAGCCGTCTATCATCACCTGGCAGCCATGGTGTGTAGAGGAGCACCCTGTTACCCTGACGACACCTCTCTGAGGGTCAAAGGCAGGGGAGGAGAAGAGGAGCGATGAGAGGAGAGGAGGAGAATGGAGCGGAGAGAACAGGGCAGGAGCGATAAGGAGAGGAAAGGGCAGAAGAGAGGAGAGTGGAATAAAGCGAACAGGGAAGGAGAGGAGCGTGGGGGGGGGATTAGCATGAGAGACCGAGAGAGAGGTGTGAAATAATGGACCCTGTGGGGAACAGTGTGGTAGGGGGGTCAGGCCTCCTCTCCCTCATAATGACCAGGGGTGGAGAGAACTTCCAGAGTTGAGGGGCACTGTGGAGTGGACCGCTGCAACGGTCTCTGTCCATCTCCCCTCTCTCTCTCTCTCTCTCTCTCTCTCTCTCTCTCTCTCTCTCTCTCTCTCTCTCTCTCTCTCTACCTCCACCTTTCTCCTCCTCCCCAATCTCTCTCTCGTTCTCTCTCTCTCTCCTCACCCCCGCCTCCCTTGTACGCTCTTCATTTCTCTTTATCTCTCTTCCTTCTGTCCACTCTGACCCAGCCCCCCCACCCCCATCGTTCTATTTTCCTCCAGCCTCCCCCCCCCTCCCTCCCTCCTTCTACCTCTGTGAATGATGTAACTGTGCCCTTTTCAGTGAGTGACATCGTGAAGACAGGCCGTGGATCGTCTAACACAAGCATGGAGGTTGTTTGTCGTGCGGGAGTAGAAAGAACAGGCCAGATGGGAAATGATAGCCTTTACTCTGGGTGATGGATAGCTGGGAACAAAGCTACACACTGTATCACAATGGAACAATGCAATGACAAATGTGAATCCTGGGCCTTCAGATATAGAATACTGCAGCACATTGTGAGAAAAACCCCCACAAAGAAAGCAGTACAGACTCCATGATATGATAAAGTCTTAAGTAGTAAAGGTAGTGTACGAAGGTCAGATGAAGGCTAGTGTAGGAAGGTTAGTGTACGAAGGTCAGCTGTAGGCTAGTGCAGGAAGGTTAGTTTGCTAAGGTCAGCTGTAGACTAGTGCAGTAAGGTTAGTGTGCTAAGGTCAGCTGTAGGCTAGTGCAGGAAAGTTAGTGTGCTAAGGTCAGCTGTAGGCTAGTGCAGTAAGGTTAGTGTGCTAAGGTCAAATAAACACTAGGATAAACTGATCTACCACCTGTGTAGTAAGTGCATGCAAGTAGACTTAGATAAGACAGGCTTAATAGAACTAGTAAGAAAAGTCTCTGTATAGGAAATTATTGAATGTACTGCTGGTCCGTATGCAAATGGTCCATGAATGATATGCTATCCTCTCACAGTAGCAGATGACACATAGTCTGCCAGGGCATCAATCTCCCTTCATCAATCTCCCTTCATCAATCTCCCTTCATCAATCTCCCTTCATCAATCTCCCTTCCTCCCTCTGTTTTCCTTCTCTTTCACACTCTCTCTTCTGTCTCCCTATCTTCATCTTCTTCTTTTCTCCATCCCTCTATCTTTCTACCTTCTCTCCACCCATCTCCATCTCTTTCTCTCTCCCTCTCTCTTTCTCTACCTCTTTCTCTCTATCTATACTTTACTGTCTCCTCCTTTTCCCTCCCTCTCACTGTCTCTCTATCCATAACTCTCCCTTCTTTCTGTATTCTGTACTGCCCTAGCAGAGAGTTAAACAACACCTCATGGCTGATGGAACTGTCAGTTAATATATATGACTGCAGCTCTGACCACTGGTTCTGGAAGAGCATTCAGCGTGTCTGTGGAGGAAAGTATTGGAGGTTGCTAACTCTGACGAGCCAATGTACCATGAGGAGAAATCCAATAGTGGACAGGGTCAAGACTCCCTCACATCCTCCATCCTTCAGAGCTGTACAAATGGTCTGCTTCCACCACAGCAAACATTGGGCTTTACACAGCCAAACTCTTTCATCTGCCACGGCAGCATAACAGATAGTGACAAGTCTGCTAACAGGGAAGGAGGTAAGGCACAGTTAAGGCTCAGCACTCACACATTATAGATATAACACACACACATGCACACACGCACGCACACACGCACACACACACACTGCTGCTGCCAAACGACCCTCCTTCTCCTCCCCTCCTCTTTCATCCTCCTCTTTCCTGGACCTGGAGGAGGGCAGCCAATGACATCCATTTGGCTCACAGGCTACAGAGAGAGGGCACAGACCATTTGTGGAGAGAGAGATCAAATGGTCAGGAAGGGGAAAGATGGGCTTTGAGAGGGGGGAGAGAGGAAGGGGAGGAGAAAGAAATCAAGTGGGGGGAAAGGGGTAGAAGTAGTCACATGGAGAGATAGACATAGAGAGAAAGGAGACTGAGAGAGGAGACAGGGAGAAAAAAGGAGAGCAGGACAGAAAAAGAGAGCGATTGAAGAAGAAAGAGGGGGCAGCGAAAGGGAGCGAGAGACTAGGAAAGAGAGCGCAAGAGAGGGAGAGCGAGGAGAGAGATTTTTCAAAAGGGAGCCGTCGAGTCTGGAAGAGGTACTCACAGTCTGTAATGGCCTGTGCCAGCAGCTGCAGGCCTCCGCAGTAGTAGAGAGGGATCTGATCAGGCCTGGACAGCTTCTCCAGCAGCTGGGGCACCCTCCTGGCCTTCTCCTCACCCCTCTCCATCTCCTCCCACGCACGGCGCTCCTGCTCCTCCCTCTGCTCCACCTGGTCCACCTGGAGGAGACACTCTGGGAGGGAGGGAGTGAAGGACGAAAGATGGAGAGGGGAGATGGAAAAAAGGGAGGGAGGGAGGGAGGGAGGGAGGGAGGGAGGGAGGGAGGGAGGGAGGGAGGGAGGGAGGGAGGGAGGGAGGGAGGGAGGGAGGGAGGGAGGGAGGGAGGGAGGGAGGGAGGGAGGGAGGGAGGGAGGGAGGGAGGGAGGGAGGGAGGGAGGGAGGGAGGGAGGGAGGGAGGGAGGGAGGGAGGGAGGGAGAAAACAGGCAAGATAACCACAGAGAACCTGGTCTGAGAGACAAACAGTCTTGGGAGCAGCGGTGCATGAAGCATGAAGGTGAGCCATGCTACCCAGTCACACCGGGAACCCAGTCACAACCTAGCAAACATGGTCGGAATCAAGCATCACAGATTCGGATTATTTTTGCTTTAATACAAATGGATTTAACAAAAAAGGTGTTAACTGTGAACAAGTGGTGATGTGTCTGTGAGAGCGAGAACATTTTTAATCGTTGGATGAAAAAAAAACTACATTTTCTTAACACTAAAAATAAAATGGAAAATGTAAGATAATTAAATAAAAGGATTTCATGGTGCACTAAGTCACACTTAGTGTGGATATAGAGGCTCATCCCTCTGTGTTGCTTACGACCCCCTGCAGAGAGGATGAAGGCAGATCAGAGTTTCCTCCTGTGAAGTCCTGGAGGAAGAGTCTGGGAAACCAGCTCATGTGTATAGCATGAATACAACAGACTAGGTTGGGGGAGGTTTGAGGATGCAAATCTGCTACCCAAGAATCCACTGAAGGGGAACCTATATACAGTAGATACATTCATTGAGATGGTTCCCCCTTACATTTGAATAAATAAAGCTGAGGTGGTTAATTTGGTTTGAACAGGCAACGATGAGGCCATGGTCATTAATTCAAAATGGAAATTCAAGTGAATCTTTATCCATTGAAAAGGCTTCATCCAGGCCCGACTTGGTCTGTGTTGTGAATGTTAATAAGCTTCCAGAGAGATCCTTGTCTCCTGTCTAACGTGGTTCTTAACATCTGTTCTTCAATAAAGCACAGCTCAACAATATGGTGTGTGTGTGTTCGTGCTGCATGCACATGTGTGCATGTGTTTATGTATTCACTCTTCAGGGAACCAAGCAGCATTTCATATTGACAAACTAAAACAGCAGAATGAGCAGAGGAGCTCCGGTTCAGAAGAGCTGCTGGAACCATCTGTTTATGAAGACGACTAAATGAGGCCTTCCAGAAAGAGAGAGCCGTCCCACACATGCACCCACGGAAGCACACAATGTACACAATCCACACACACACACACCTGAGATCCAGACCTGGCTTCAGTGGAAGGGTTACAGTGAGCGGTCTCAAGCCCTCGGTTGCCATGGTAGCTTGAGACCAATGAGGAGGCAATTTTGGGGGATGGATGCGAGATCGACTGAGATGGACAAGGTTTCTCTTAAGGATTAGAGGCACGCTAACCTTGAATCGGTCTGATTTGACCGCAGCTGTGGGGGAGAGTTCAGGCTTGGAGTCCATCAATCCTACATTATTAATGCCCCTTCTCCTCTGGTTCTGAGTCTCAGAGGGACGCAGAACTGTTGAGTTTGAGAAGTTGGGAAGGCACACTCTGCCTCTCACAAAAATGCACTTTCAATGGGTTCAACGATTCGGGCATCTTCGTTTTCAAGTCAAACGTGGTCAAAATGTGTTTACGGCAGTGAGTGTGTGGGCCCTTCTGTAGCAGGCCAGTCTATCAAATAAGTATGTCAATAGGTTTGGCCAAAGACCAAAACAATTCACAGAAGGATTTGGGCATGAAGAAATGTAGAATACATTAAAATCTGTATTGATTAACTAAATGGATAAGCATTGCTCATGTCTATAATTAGGTCCAAAGTGAGCAATTACCTGCTTCTCATTTCAATCCTTGTCTCGATCCGATAATGATCTTACCTTGAACCATGGCTGCCTTGGATGGATCTATCTCCACCATCATCCGGTAGCTACTTCTCGCCTATAAAACAGGCAGGAGATGTTTTTAGGAGCGCTGGGGTAATGTGATGGGTCAACGTGTTTCCAATGATCTCTTCCAGCTCCCAAAATCGATAAATCATCCGAGCTTCGTCAAGTTTGTTCTCCCTCAGCTCAGGAGAAAATCATATGCTGTTCTTCTGTTCTCTAGAATACAGCACCAAGCAAAAAATGAAACCAAACAAAAAGCGAGCAGAAATCCATTTGTTGTAGAAAGCTTAGTATCTAGGGCTGGCAATCTAGGCAGACATTGAAAGGAGCAAATTAAAGGGCTGTCTAGTCTGCATTTTAATAGATCAATAGGCGGTCTCAGAGGGAGACAACAACAAACTGCCTCACTCAGGAGATTGTACATCTGAACTGAGAAGGATACCCCTGCATTTCAGGTTTAAGGAACAAAGTAATTTGGTAATCATGTATGTAGTGACGTGGTAATGCATGTAGTAATGTGTCAATGATTGTAGTGATCTGGTAGAGCATGTTCTAATGCTGAAACAAATGACAGTGAAGGAGTTATGTAGTAATAATGTAGCTATTGATGCCAGGGGCGTAGGTTTGTTTTCAAGTGTGGGTGGGACAGCTTTATTTAATAAGTGAGGAAGCAGCCGTTAAATATAATTGTTTTAATTTAATAAAAAGTAGGGGTGACAGACCTTTCTAAAAAGTGGTCCCATCCATGTACTGTATAATGAACCCCACACCCCTGATTAGTGTATTCATGTCATACTGAATGCTGTAATGTGGTAGTGAGAGTAGTCCTGTGGGGTCATGCAGTCATGTAGTTCACCTGATTGTAGTCCCGCAGGGCCAGGCGTGCTCTGCCCATGTGCAGGAAGGCTTTCACACAGCGCTCATCACACTGGCACAGGGACAAACACCATGAGAGGCACTCCTTGACACGTCCTCACACAAAATTCATGAACAACCAAAAAACCGACACCGTTGAGAGAACCCGAAAAACAGAAAATAAAGCCTTGAAAAAGCGGGAAGCAGATAAGGAGACGTTCTGGATGGAGAGAAAGATCGAAAATCAATTGTTCCTTTTAAATCAGTCTGATACATACGGTTTGACAATGTTTGTTTACTTTGCTCTTCAATCACAGCTTCTTGTCCTCAGTCCCAACTGTCAGCACCTACTGTGTGATTACAGTTCAACACGGGCAGCTTCCTGTTTAGAACAGCAGTTCTGGTGCCCGGCCCAGCTGGCCTTGTTTGGACCGAGGAGCACTTTCATGTGAGGAGAGCTCCTCACAGCAAAGCTCTGCGGGCCTGCCTTCAACCTACTTTATAGCTTTAATTCCAACCTCGCCTCCTTCTCCTCACTCTCCTCCCATCACTCTCCTCCCGTCCTGCTTCTCCTCTTCCCCCTCTCCAGCTTATCTTCTACACTGTCCCCCCCCCACTCTTCTCCTCTTCTTCATCTCCTCCCCATCCCTCCATCCCTCTGCCCGGTAAGCTCCCGGGGCATACCGCGAAGCTCACCCCTCCCCCAGCTCTGAGCTGACATGATGATGAATGAGGGCCCAGCTCCCTGACCCCGCAGCCCCAGGCTCTGCAGTCCAGCAGCCGGACCTACCTTCAGGGCCCACTCGCAGTCCTCGATGGCCTGCTGGAACCTCCCCAGCTTGATGTAGGCCTGCATGAAAGGTGGAGCAGGGAAGAACAAAGGGACACAGTCATGTATGCCACGGCCTCTCAGTAAACACACACCCTGCGGCCTGAGAGAGAAAGTTAACTACAGTAGAAGTTGTCTTTGTCTTGTTATATACCTGCCGGTGGTACGGATGTCTGACTCAACACTTGTCGAGGGGTCACGGTACAGTCTAAGTATTATCTGGCTAGTAAATAAGATGAACGAACAGCCTAGCAGTATGGATGTGACCTGTGCTCTGTTGGTGTAGAGGGGCTGCATGTCTCGCAGCTCCTCCAGCCCAGCGCTGTAGTGCTGCACGGCCGCTTCGTAGTCCCCCAGCGCAAAGGCCTCGTTCCCCTTCTGCTTCAGAGCTGATGAGAGACAGGCAGAGGAGAAACAGGCGGAGGAGAGACAAGCGGAGGAGAGACAGGTAGAGGACAGACAGGCAGAGGGTAGACAGGCAGAGGGGAAGCGTAAGTAGACACTAAAACACTTAAAGGTGAGTGTGATTTAACAACCAGGGTTGTAACTTCAAGGGATGTTGCATTGACGTCATTGTTCCCGGGGGGGGATCAAAAACGAGCACGTTTCGAGTATTTTGAGTACTAGTGTGGGATTAAACAAACAGGTCTGTTGGAAAGTGCTCGAGTGTTTTCGACTGTGTTTTTAGACAGTGATAGGGGCTGTGATTCAGTGTGAGTGGGGATGAGAGACGCCGCTGACAGTTCCTGCACCCGTACACACCGTTGGCCCTCATCTGGTTCACCTTCCTCCTCCTGCTCCTCTCTGCCGCATCCTCTTCCATCACCTTCAGGAAGCCCCCTGCCAACCCAACAGGAATAAGAAGGCAGCTTTAGTGGAATAAGTACATCTCATGGGTACAACATTTGGCTGCAGATCAAGTGACCACTGACTCTTTGAAATCTGATATCAGCCATGTTCAGGAAAGAAACAAAGAAACATATAATAACCAAATACACATACACAAATACTAATGAAGTGATTTTGCTCATTTTTGTGGCATGTCTGCTCTGGCCAGTTGTGTGAGTATGTGAACCTCCTAACCCTACAGCAGCCCCCAGAAGGACCCCCCTAACCCACACAGAGCACCATGCAGGACCCCCCTAACCCACACAGAGCACCATGCAGGGCCCCCCTAACCCACACAGAGCACCATGCAGGGCCCCCCTAACCCACACAGAGCACCATGCAGGGCCCCCCTAACCCACACAGAGCACCATGCAGGGCCCCCCTAACCCACACAGAGCACCATGCAGGGCCCCCCTAACCCACACAGAGCACCATGCAGGGCCCCCCTAACCCACACAGAGCACCATGCAGGGCCCCCCTAACCCACACAGAACACCATGCAGGGCCCCCCTAACCCACACAGAGCACCATGCAGGGCCCCCCTAACCCACACAGAGCACCATGCAGGGCCCCCTAACCCACACAGAGCACCATGCAGGGCCCCCCTAACCCACACAGAGCACCATGCAAGACCCCCCTAACCCACACAGAGCACCATGCAGGGCCTGAGGACACAGAGATGAGCCGTGCCAGAGGCTGGGTTCTGCCAGAGAGGCAGCAGGGTTTACAGTAAAAGCAGCTTATTAATTGGATTCTGTAGAGCAAAATTGTCTGTAAACAAAAGGAACAGAAAACAGCTAGGGCTGAAGCCTGATTAGACAAGAAGGATAATCCTATTACAGAAACCTACTGACATGTCCAGCAGGGCCAGATGCAGCCTGCTTTGACTGGGGGGGCAGTGAACATTATGGTTTGGGGTAGTTATTTAAACGATTCACACTAATCTGGAGCCGTTGTTTCTGATTTAGAGTCGTCATAGAGCCATTACCACACAGGTCACCATTTCTGACGGCCGTCAGAATGTGTGACCCACAATAAATTAAAAACATGTTTTAAGAATGTGTGTTCCCGCCGTAACTGCTTCCCAAAGGTATTACACTTCGAAATATCCTTTGGGGTAGTTATTTAATCGATTCACATTAATCCCGAGACATTTTTTCTTACTTAGAGTCAGCATAGAGCCATTACCACCGAGGTCACCATTTCTGACGGCCGTCAGAATGTGTGACCCACAAAACAAAAATGTTTTAAGAATGTGTGTTCACACTGTAACTGCTTCCCAAAGGTATTACAACTTTCAAAGATGGTTTGGGGTAGTTATTTTATCGATTCACACTAATCTTGAGCCGTTGTTTCCGATTTAGAATCGTCATAGAGCCATTACCACACAGGTCACCATTTCTGACGGCCGTCAGAATGTGTGACCCACAAAAAATATATGTTTTAAGAATGTCTGTTCCAACTGTAACTGCTTCCACAAGGTAATAAAACTTTCAAAGATGGTTTGGGGTAGTTATTTAATCGATTCACATTAATCTGGAGCCGTTGTTTCTGATTTAGAGTCTTCATAAAGCCATTACCACCGAGGTCACCATTTCTGACGGCCGTCAGAATGTGTGACCCACAAAAAATATATGTTTTAAGAATATGTGTTCCCACTGTAACTGCTTCCCAAAGGTATTAAAACTTTCAAAGATGGTTTGGGGTAGTTATTTCATCGATTCACATTAATCTGGAGCGGTTGTTTCTGATTTAGAGTCGTCATAGAGCCATTACCACACAGGTCACCATTTCTGACGGCCGTCAGAATGTGTGACCCACAATAAAAAAAAACATGTTTTAAGAATGTGTGTTCCCAATTGCTTCCCAAAGGTATTAAAACTTCGAAAGATCGTTTGGGGTAGTTATTTAATGGATTCACACTAATCTGGAGCCGTTGTTTCTGATTTAGAGTCTTCATAGAGCCATTACCACAGGTCACCATTTCTGACGGCCGTCAGAATGTGTGACCCACAATTTAAAAAAAACATGTTTTAAGAATGTGTGTTCCCACCGTAACTGCTTCTTAAAGTTATTACAATTTCGAAAGATCGTTTGGGGTAGTTATTTAATCGAGTCACATTAATCTGGAGCGGTTGTTTCTGATTTAGCGTCGTCATAGAGCCATTACCACACAGGTCACTATTTCTGACGGCCGTCAGAATGTGTGACCCACAATAAAAAAAAACATGTTTTAAGAATGTGTGTTCCCACTGTAACTGCTTCCCAAAGGTATTAAAACTTTCAAAAATGGTTTGGGGTAGTTATTTAATCGATTCACACTAATCTGGAGCCGTTGTTTCTGATTTAGAGTCGTCATAGAGCCATTACCACACAGGTCACCATTTCTGACGGCCGTCAGAATGTGTGACCCACAAAAAATATGTTTTAAGAATGTGTGTTCCCACTGTAACTGCTTCCCAAAGGTATTAAAACTTTCAAAGATGGTTTGGGGTAGTTATTTAATCGATTCACACTAATCTGGAGCCGCTGTTTCTGATTTAGAGTCGTCATAGAGCCATTACCACACAGGTCACCATTTCTGACGGCCGTCAGAATGTGTGACCCACAATAAATTAAAAACATGTTTTAAGAATGTGTGTTCCCGCCGTAACTGCTTCCCAAAGGTATTACACTTCGAAATATCCTTTGGGGTAGTTATTTAATCGATTCACATTAATCCCGAGCCATTTTTTCTTACTTAGAGTCAGCATAGAGCCATTACCACCGAGGTCACCATTTCTGACGGCCGTCAGAATCTATGACCCACAATAAAAAAAAAACATGTTTTAAGAATGTGTGTTCCCAATTGCTTCCCAAAGGTATTAAAACTTCGAAAGATCGTTTGGGGTAGTTATTTAATCGATTCACACTAATCTGGAGCCGTTGTTTCTGATTTAGAGTCTTCATAGAGCCATTACCACAGGTCACCATTTCTGACGGCCGTCAGAATGTGTGACCCACAATTTAAAAAAAACATGTTTTAAGAATGTGTGTTCCCACAGTAACTGCTTCCTAAAGGTATTACAATTTCGAAAGATCGTTTGGGGTATTTATTTGATCAATTCACACTAATCTTGAGCCGTTGTTTCTGATTTAGAATCGTCATAGAGCCATTACCACACAGGTCACCATTTCTGACGGCCGTCAGAATTTGTGACCCCCCCCCCCAAAAAAGATGTTTTAAGAATGTGTGTTCCCACCATAATTGCTTCCCAAAGGTATTAAAACTTCGAAATATCCTTTAGGGTAGTTATTTAATCGATTCACATTAATCTGGAGCCGTTGTTTCTGATTTAGAATCGTCATAGAGCCATTACCACACAGGTCACCATTTCTGACGGCCGTCAGAATGTGTGACCCACAAAAAATATAATATTTAAGAATATGTGTTCCCACTGTAACTGCTTCCCAAAGGTATTAAAACTTTCAAAGATGGTTTGGAGTAGTTATTTCATCGATTCACACTAACTTGAGCCGTTGTTTCCGATTTAGAGTCGTCATAGAGCCATTACCACGCAGGTCACCATTTCTGACGGCCGTCAGAATGTGTGACCCACAAAAAAAAAAGATGTTTTAAGAATGTGTGTTCCCACAGTAACTTCTTCCTAAAGGTATTAAAATTTCGAAAGATCGTTTGGGGTATTTATTTGATCAATTCACACTAATCTTGAGCCGTTGTTTCTGATTTGGAATCGTCATAGAGCCATTACCACACAGGTCACCATTTCTGACGGCCGTCAGAATGTGTGACCCACAAAAAATATATGTTTTAAGAATGTGTGTTCCCAACTGCTTCTTAAAGGTATTACAATTTCGAAAGATCGTTTGGGGTAGTTATTTAATCGATTCACATTAATCTGGAGCGGTTGTTTCTGATTTAGCGTCGTCATAGAGCCATTACCACAAAGGTCACCATTTCTGACGGCCGTCAGAATGTGTGACCCACAATACAAAAAAACATGTTTTAGGAACGTGTGTTCCCACCGTAACTGCTTCCTAAAGGTATTAAAACGTTCAAAGATGGTTTGGGGTAGTTATTTAATCGATACACATTAATCTGGAGCGGTTGTTTCTGATTTAGAGTCGTCATAGAGCCATTACCACACAGGTCACCATTTCTGACGGTCGTCAGAATGTGTGACCCACAATAAAAAAAAAACATGTTTTAAGAATGTGTGTTCCCACCGTAATTGCTTCCCAAAGGTATTAAAACTTCGAAAGATCGTTTGGGGTAGTTATTTAATCGATTCACACTAATCTGGAGCCGTTGTTTCTGATTTAGAGTCTTCATAGAGCCATTACCACACAGGTCACCATTTCTGACGGCCGTCAGAATGTGTGACCCACAAAAAATATATCATTTAAGAATGTGTGTTCCCACTGTAACTGCTTCCCAAAGGTATTAAAACTTTCAAATATGGTTTGGGGTATTTATTTGCTCAATTCACACTAATCTTGAGCCGTTGTTTCTGATTTAGAATCGTCATAGAGCCATTACCACACAGGTCACCATTTCTGACGGCCGTCAGAATGTATGACCCACAAAAAATATATGTTTTAAGAATGTGTGTTCCCACCGTAACTGCTTCTTAAAGGTATTACAATTTCGAAAGATCGTTTGGGGTAGTTATTTAATCGATTCACATTCATCTGGAGCGGTTGTTTCTGATTTAGCGTCGTCATAGAGCCATTACCACACAGGTCACCATTTCTGACGGCCGTCAGAATGTGTGACCCACAGTAAAAAAAAACATGTTTTAAGAATGTGTGTTCCCACCGTAATTGCTTCCCAAAGGTATTAAAACTTCGAAAGATCGTTTGGGGTAGTTATTTAATCGATTCACACTAATCTGGAGCCGTTGTTTCTGATTTAGAGTCTTCATAGAGCCATTACCACACAGGTCACCATTTCTGACGGCCGTCAGAATGTGTGACCCACAAAAAATATATGTTTTAAGAATGTGTGTTCCCACTGTAACTGCTTCCCAAAGGTATTAAAACTTTCAAAGATGGTTTGGGGTAGTTATTTAATCGATACACATTAATCCCGAGCCATTTTTCTTACTTACAGTCAGCATAGAGCCATTACCATCGAGGTCACCATTTCTGACGGCCGTCAGAATGTGTGACCCACAATAAAAAAAAAACATGTTTTAGGAACGGGTGTTCTCACCGTAACTGCTTCCTAAAGGTATTAAAACGTTCAAAGATGGTTTGGGGTAGTTATTTAATCGATACACATTAATCTGGAGCGGTTGTTTCTGATTTAGAGTCGTCATAGAGCCATTACCACACAGGTCACCATTTCTGACGGTCGTCAGAATGTGTGACCCACAATAAAAAAAAAAATTTTTTAAGAATGTGTGTTCCCACAGTAACTGCTTCCTAAAGGTATTACAATTTCTCAAGATCGTTTGGGGTATTTATTTGATCAATTCACACTAATCTTGAGCCGTTGTTTCTGATTTAGAATCGTCATAGAGCTTTTACCACACAGGTCACCATTTCTGACGGCCGTCAGAATGTGTGACCCACAATAAAAAAAAACATGTTTTAAGAATGTGTGTTCCCACTGTAACTGCTTCCACAAGGTATTAACACTTTCAAAGATGGTTTGGGGTAGTTATTTCATCGATTCACACTAACTTGAGCGGTTGTTTCTGATTTAGAGTCGTCATAGAGCCATTACCACACAGGTCACCATTTCTGACGGTCGTCAGAATGTGTGACCCACAATAAAAAAAATTTTTTTTTAAGAATGTGTGTTCCCACAGTAACTGCTTCCTGAAGGTATTACAATTTCTCAAGATCGTTTGGGGTATTTATTTGATCAATTCACACTAATCTTGAGCCGTTGTTTCTGATTTAGAATCGTCATAGAGCTTTTACCACACAGGTCACCATTTCTGACGGCCGTCAGAATGTGTGACCCACAATTAAAAAAAACATGTTTTAAGAATGTGTGTTCCCACTGTAACTGCTTCCACAAGGTATTAACACTTTCAAAGATGGTTTGGGGTAGTTATTTCATCGATTCACACTAACTTGAGCCGTTGTTTCCGATTTAGAGTCGTCATAGAGCCATTACCACGCAGGTCACCATTTCTGACGGCCGTCAGAATGTGTGACCCACAAAAAATATATGTTTTAAGAATGTGTGTTCCCACTGTAACTGCTTCCCAAAGGTATTAAAACTTTCAAAGATGGTTTGGGGTAGTTATTTAATGATACACATTAATCCCGAGCCATTTTTCTTACTTACATTCAGCATAGAGCCATTACCATCGAGGTCACCATTTCTGACGGCCGTCAGAATGTGTGACCCACAATAAATTAAAAACATGTTTTCAGAATGTGTGTTCCCGCCGTAACTGCTTCCCAAAGGTATTACACTTCGAAATATCCTTTGGGGTAGTTATTTAATCGATTCACATTAATCCCGAGCCATTTTTTCTTACTTAGAGTCGTCATAGAGCCATTACCACACAGGTCACCATTTCTGACGGCCGTCAGAATGTGTGACCCACAAAAAATATATGTTTTAAGAATGTGTGTTCCCACTGTAACTGCTTCCCAAAGGTATTAAAACTTTCAAAGATGGTTTGGGTAGTTTTTTCATCGATTCACACTAATCTTGAGCCGTTGTTTCTGATTTAGAATCATCATAGAGCCATTACCACACAGGTCACCATTTCTGACGGCCGTCAGAATGTGTGACCCACAATAAAAAAAAACATTTTTTAAGAATGTGTGTTCCCACAGTAACTGCTTCTTAAAGGTATAACAATTTCGAAAGATCGTTTGGGGTAGTTATTTAATCGATTCACATTAATCTGGAGCGGTTGTTTCTGATTTAGCGTCGTCATAGAGCCATTACCACACAGGTCACCATTTCTGACGGCCGTCAGAATGTGTGACCCACAATAAAAAAAAACATGTTTTAGGAACGTGTGTTCCCACCGTAACTGCTTCCTAAAGGTATTAAAACGTTCAAAGATGGTTTGGGGTAGTTATTTAATCGATACACATTAATCTGGAGCGGTTGTTTCTGATTTAGAGTCGTCATAGAGCCATTACCACACAGGTCACCATTTCTGACGGTCGTCAGAATGTGTGACCCACAATAAAAAAAAACGTTTTTTAAGAATGTGTGTTCCCACAGTAACTGCTTCCTAAAGGTATTACAATTTCGAAAGATCGTTTGGGGTATTTATTTGATCAATTCACACTAATCTTGAGCCGTTGTTTCTGATTTAGAGTCGTCATAGAGCCATTACCACACAGGTCACCATTTCTGACGGCCGTCAGAATGTGTGACCCACAAAAAATATAATATTTAAGAATATGTGTTCCCACTGTAACTGCTTCCCAAAGGTATTAACACTTTCAAAGATGGTTTGGGGTAGTTATTTCATCGATTCACACTAACTTGAGCCGTTGTTTCCGATTTAGAGTCGTCCTAGAGCCATTACCACACAGGTCACCATTTCTGACGGCCGTCAGAATGTGTGACCCACAAAAAATATATGTTTTAAGAATGTGTGTTCCCACTGTAACTGCTTCCCAAAGGTATTAAAACTTTCAAAGATGGTTTGGGGTAGTTATTTAATCGATGCACATTAATCCCGAGCCATTTTTCTTACTTACAGTCAGCATAGAGACATTACCATCGAGGTCACCATTTCTGACGGCCGTCAGAATGTGTGACCCACAATAAATTAAAAACATGTTTTAAGAATTTGTGTTCCCACTGTAACTGCTTCCTAAAGGTATTAAAACTTTCAAAGATGGTTTGGGGTAGTTGTTTAATCGATTCACACTAATCTGGAGCCGTTGTTTCTGATTTAGAGTCGTCATAGAGCCATTACCACACAGGTCACCATTTCTGACGGTCGTCAGAATGTGTGACCCACAATAAATTAAAAACATGTTTTAAGAATGTGTGTTCCCGCCGTAACTGCTTCCCAAAGGTATTACACTTCGAAATATCCTTTGGGGTAGTTATTTAATCGATTCACATTAATCCCGAGCCATTTTTTCTTACTTAGAGTCGTCATAGAGCCATTACCACACAGGTCACCATTTCTGACGGCCGTCAGAATGTGTGACCCACAAAAAATATAATATTTAAGAATATGTGTTCCCACTGTAACTGCTTCCCAAAGGTATTAAAACTTTCAAAGATGGTTTGGGGTAGTTATTTTATCGATTCACACTAATCTTGAGCCTTTGTTTCTGATTTAGAATCGTCATAGAGCCATTACCACACATGTCACCATTTCTGACGGCCGTCAGAATGTGTGACCCACAATTTAAAAAAAACATGATTTAAGAATGTGTGTTCCCACCGTAATTGCTTCCCAAAGGTATTGAAACTTCGAAAGATCGTTTGGGGTAGTTATTTAATCGATTCACATTAATCTGGAGCGGTTGTTTCTGATTTAGAGTCGTCATAGAGCCATTACCACAGAGGTCACCATTTCTGACGGCCGTCAGAATGTGTGAACCACAAAAAATATAATATTTAAGAATATGTGTTCCCACTGTAACTGCTTCCCAAAGGTATTAAAACTTTCAAAGATGGTTTGGGGTAGTTATTTCATCGATTCACACTAACTTGAGCCGTTTTTTCCGATTTAGAGTCGTCATAGAGCCAATACCACGCAGGTCACCATTTCTGACGGCCGTCAGAATGTGTGACCCACAAAATATATGTTTTAAGAATGTTTGTTCCCACTGTAACTGCTTCCCAAAGGTATTAAAACTTTCAAAGATGGTTTGGGGTAGTTATTTAATCGATTCACACTAATCTGGAGCCGTTGTTTCTGATTTAGAGTCGTCATAGAGCCATTACCACACAGGTCACCATTTCTGACGGTCGTCAGAATGTGTGACCCACAATAAATTAAAAACATGTTTTAAGAATGTGTGTTTCCGCCGTAACTGATTCCCAAAGGTATTACACTTCGAAATATCCTTTGGGGTAGTTATTTAATCGATTCACATTAATCCCGAGCCATTTTTTCTTACTTAGAGTCGTCATAGAGCCATTACCACCGAGGTCACCATTTCTGACGGCCGTCAGAATGTGTGACCCACAAAAAATATATGTTTTAAGAATGTGTGTTCACACTGTAACTGCTTCCCAAAGGTATTACAACTTTCAAAGATGGTTTGGGGTAGTTATTTTATCGATTCACATTAATATGGAGCGGTTGTTTCTGATTTAGAGTCGTCATAGAGCCATTACCACCGAGGTCACCATTTCTGACGGCCGTCAGAATCTGTGACCCACAATAAAAAAAAAACATGTTTTAAGAATGTGTGTTCCCAATTGCTTCCCAAAGGTATTAAAACTTCGAAAGATCGTTTGGGGTAGTTATTTAATCGATTCACACTAATCTGGAGCCGTTGTTTCTGATTTAGAGTCTTCATAGAGCCATTACCACAGGTCACCATTTCTGACGGCCGTCAGAATGTGTGACCCACAATTTAAAAAAAACATGTTTTAAGAATGTGTGTTCCCACAGTAACTGCTTCCTAAAGGTATTACAATTTCGAAAGATCGTTTGGGGTATTTATTTGATCAATTCACACTAATCTTGAGCCGTTGTTTCTGATTTAGAATCGTCATAGAGCCATTACCACACAGGTCACCATTTCTGACGGCCGTCAGAATTTGTGACCCCCCCCCCAAAAAAGATCTTTTAAGAATGTGTGTTCCCACCATAATTGCTTCCCAAAGGTATTAAAACTTCGAAATATCCTTTAGGGTAGTTATTTAATCGATTCACATTAATCTGGAGCCGTTGTTTCTGATTTAGAGTCGTCATAGAGCCATTACCACACAGGTCACCATTTCTGACGGCCGTCAGAATGTGTGACCCACAAAAAATATGTTTTAAGAATGTGTGTTCCCACTGTAACTGCTTCCCAAAGGTATTAAAACTTTCAAAGATGGTTTGGGGTAGTTATTTAATCGATTCACACTAATCTGGAGCCGTTGTTTCTGATTTAGAGTCGTCATAGAGCCATTACCACACAGGTCACCATTTCTGACGGTCGTCAGAATGTGTGACCCACAATAAATTAAAAACATGTTTTAAGAATGTGTGTTCCCGCCGTAACTGCTTCCCAAAGGTATTACACTTCGAAATATCCTTTGGGGTAGTTATTTAATCGATTCACATTAATCCCGAGCCATTTTTTCTTACTTAGAGTCGTCATAGAGCCATTACCACATAGGTCACCATTTCTGACGGCCGTCAGAATGTGTGACCCACAAAAAATATAATATTTAAGAATATGTGTTCCCACTGTAACTGCTTCCCAAAGGTATTAAAACTTTCAAAGATGGTTTGGGGTAGTTATTTCATCGATTCACACTAACTTGAGCCGTTATTTCCGATTTAGAGTCGTCATAGAGCCAATACCACGCAGGTCACCATTTCTGACGGCCGTCAGAATGTGTGACCCACAAAATATATGTTTTAAGAATGTGTGTTCCCACAGTAACTGCTTCCTGAAGGTATTACAATTTCTCAAGATCGTTTGGGGTATTTATTTGATCAATTCACACTAATCTTGAGCCGTTGTTTCTGATTTAGAATCGTCATAGAGCCATTACCATCGAGGTCACCATTTCTGACGGCCGTCAGAATGTGTGACCCACAATAAATTAAAAACATGTTTTCAGAATGTGTGTTCCCGCCGTAACTGCATCCCAAAGGTATTACACTTCGAAATATCCTTTGGGGTAGTTATTTAATCGATTCACATTAATCCCGAGCCATTTTTTCTTACTTAGAGTCGTCATAGAGCCATTACCACACAGGTCACCATTTCTGACGGCCGTCAGAATGTGTGACCCACAAAAAATATATGTTTTAAGAATGTGTGTTCCCACTGTAACTGCTTCCCAAAGGTATTAAAACTTTCAAAGATGGTTTGGGTAGTTTTTTCATCGATTCACACTAATCTTGAGCCGTTGTTTCTGATTTAAAATCATCATAGAGCCATTACCACACAGGTCACCATTTCTGACGGCCGTCAGAATGTGTGACCCACAATAAAAAAAAACATTTTTTAAGAATGTGTGTTCCCACAGTAACTGCTTCTTAAAGGTATTACAATTTCGAAAGATCGTTTGGGGTAGTTATTTAATCGATTCACATTAATCTGGAGCCGTTGTTTCTGATTTAGAGTCTTCATAGAGCCATTACCACACAGGTCACCATTTCTGACGGCCGTCAGAATGTGTGACCCCCCCCCAAAAAAAGATGTTTTAAGAATGTGTGTTCCCACCATAATTGCTTCCCAAAGGTATTAAAACTTTGAAATATCCTTTAGGGTAGTTATTTAATCGATTCACATTAACCTGGAGCCGTTGTTTCTGATTTAGAGTCTTCATAGAGCCATTACCACACAGGTCACCATTTCTGACGGCCGTCAGAATGTGTGACCCACAAAAAATATATGTTTTAAGAATGTGTGTTCCCACTGTAACTGCTTCCCAAAGGTATTAAAACTTTCAAATATGGTTTGGGGTATTTATTTGATCAATTCACACTAATCTGGAGCGGTTGTTTCTGATTTAGAGTCGTCATAGAGCCATTACCACACAGGTCACCATTTCTGACGGTCGTCAGAATGTGTGACCCACAATAAAAAAAAAATTTTTTTAAGAATGTGTGTTCCCACAGTAACTGCTTCCTAAAGGTATTACAATTTCTCAAGATCGTTTGGGGTATTTATTTGATCAATTCACACTAATCTTGAGCCGTTGTTTCTGATTTAGAATCGTCATAGAGCTTTTACCACACAGGTCACCATTTCTGACGGCCGTCAGAATGTGTGACCCACAATAAAAAAAAACATGTTTTAAGAATGTGTGTTCCCACTGTAACTGCTTCCACAAGGTATTAACACTTTCAAAGATGGTTTGGGGTAGTTATTTCATCGATTCACACTAACTTGAGCGGTTGTTTCTGATTTAGAGTCGTCATAGAGCCATTACCACACAGGTCACCATTTCTGACGGTCGTCAGAATGTGTGACCCACAATAAAAAAATTTTTTTTTTAAGAATGTGTGTTCCCACAGTAACTGCTTCCTAAAGGTATTACAATTTCTCAAGATCGTTTGGGGTATTTATTTGATCAATTCACACTAATCTTGAGCCGTTGTTTCTGATTTAGAATCGTCATAGAGCTTTTACCACACAGGTCACCATTTCTGACGGCCGTCAGAATGTGTGACCCACAATTAAAAAAAACATGTTTTAAGAATGTGTGTTCCCACTGTAACTGCTTCCACAAGGTATTAACACTTTCAAAGATGGTTTGGGGTAGTTATTTCATCGATTCACACTAACTTGAGCCGTTGTTTCCGATTTAGAGTCGTCATAGAGCCATTACCACGCAGGTCACCATTTCTGACGGCCGTCAGAATGTGTGACCCACAAAAAATATATGTTTTAAGAATGTGTGTTCCCACTGTAACTGCTTCCCAAAGGTATTAAAACTTTCAAAGATGGTTTGGGGTAGTTATTTAATGATACACATTAATCCCGAGCCATTTTTCTTACTTACATTCAGCATAGAGCCATTACCATCGAGGTCACCATTTCTGACGGCCGTCAGAATGTGTGACCCACAATAAATTAAAAACATGTTTTCAGAATGTGTGTTCCCGCCGTAACTGCTTCCCAAAGGTATTACACTTCGAAATATCCTTTGGGGTAGTTATTTAATCGATTCACATTAATCCCGAGCCATTTTTTCTTACTTAGAGTCGTCATAGAGCCATTACCACACAGGTCACCATTTCTGACGGCCGTCAGAATGTGTGACCCACAAAAAATATATGTTTTAAGAATGTGTGTTCCCACTGTAACTGCTTCCCAAAGGTATTAAAACTTTCAAAGATGGTTTGGGTAGTTTTTTCATCGATTCACACTAATCTTGAGCCGTTGTTTCTGATTTAGAATCATCATAGAGCCATTACCACACAGGTCACCATTTCTGACGGCCGTCAGAATGTGTGACCCACAATAAAAAAAAACATTTTTTAAGAATGTGTGTTCCCACAGTAACTGCTTCTTAAAGGTATAACAATTTCGAAAGATCGTTTGGGGTAGTTATTTAATCGATTCACATTAATCTGGAGCGGTTGTTTCTGATTTAGCGTCGTCATAGAGCCATTACCACACAGGTCACCATTTCTGACGGCCGTCAGAATGTGTGACCCACAATAAAAAAAAACATGTTTTAGGAACGTGTGTTCCCACCGTAACTGCTTCCTAAAGGTATTAAAACGTTCAAAGATGGTTTGGGGTAGTTATTTAATCGATACACATTAATCTGGAGCGGTTGTTTCTGATTTAGAGTCGTCATAGAGCCATTACCACACAGGTCACCATTTCTGACGGTCGTCAGAATGTGTGACCCACAATAAAAAAAAACGTTTTTTAAGAATGTGTGTTCCCACAGTAACTGCTTCCTAAAGGTATTACAATTTCGAAAGATCGTTTGGGGTATTTATTTGATCAATTCACACTAATCTTGAGCCGTTGTTTCTGATTTAGAGTCGTCATAGAGCCATTACCACACAGGTCACCATTTCTGACGGCCGTCAGAATGTGTGACCCACAAAAAATATAATATTTAAGAATATGTGTTCCCACTGTAACTGCTTCCCAAAGGTATTAACACTTTCAAAGATGGTTTGGGGTAGTTATTTCATCGATTCACACTAACTTGAGCCGTTGTTTCCGATTTAGAGTCGTCCTAGAGCCATTACCACACAGGTCACCATTTCTGACGGCCGTCAGAATGTGTGACCCACAAAAAATATATGTTTTAAGAATGTGTGTTCCCACTGTAACTGCTTCCCAAAGGTATTAAAACTTTCAAAGATGGTTTGGGGTAGTTATTTAATCGATGCACATTAATCCCGAGCCATTTTTCTTACTTACAGTCAGCATAGAGACATTACCATCGAGGTCACCATTTCTGACGGCCGTCAGAATGTGTGACCCACAATAAATTAAAAACATGTTTTAAGAATTTGTGTTCCCACTGTAACTGCTTCCTAAAGGTATTAAAACTTTCAAAGATGGTTTGGGGTAGTTGTTTAATCGATTCACACTAATCTGGAGCCGTTGTTTCTGATTTAGAGTCGTCATAGAGCCATTACCACACAGGTCACCATTTCTGACGGTCGTCAGAATGTGTGACCCACAATAAATTAAAAACATGTTTTAAGAATGTGTGTTCCCGCCGTAACTGCTTCCCAAAGGTATTACACTTCGAAATATCCTTTGGGGTAGTTATTTAATCGATTCACATTAATCCCGAGCCATTTTTTCTTACTTAGAGTCGTCATAGAGCCATTACCACACAGGTCACCATTTCTGACGGCCGTCAGAATGTGTGACCCACAAAAAATATAATATTTAAGAATATGTGTTCCCACTGTAACTGCTTCCCAAAGGTATTAAAACTTTCAAAGATGGTTTGGGGTAGTTATTTTATCGATTCACACTAATCTTGAGCCTTTGTTTCTGATTTAGAATCGTCATAGAGCCATTACCACACATGTCACCATTTCTGACGGCCGTCAGAATGTGTGACCCACAATTTAAAAAAAACATGATTTAAGAATGTGTGTTCCCACCGTAATTGCTTCCCAAAGGTATTGAAACTTCGAAAGATCGTTTGGGGTAGTTATTTAATCGATTCACATTAATCTGGAGCGGTTGTTTCTGATTTAGAGTCGTCATAGAGCCATTACCACAGAGGTCACCATTTCTGACGGCCGTCAGAATGTGTGAACCACAAAAAATATAATATTTAAGAATATGTGTTCCCACTGTAACTGCTTCCCAAAGGTATTAAAACTTTCAAAGATGGTTTGGGGTAGTTATTTCATCGATTCACACTAACTTGAGCCGTTTTTTCCGATTTAGAGTCGTCATAGAGCCAATACCACGCAGGTCACCATTTCTGACGGCCGTCAGAATGTGTGACCCACAAAATATATGTTTTAAGAATGTTTGTTCCCACTGTAACTGCTTCCCAAAGGTATTAAAACTTTCAAAGATGGTTTGGGGTAGTTATTTAATCGATTCACACTAATCTGGAGCCGTTGTTTCTGATTTAGAGTCGTCATAGAGCCATTACCACACAGGTCACCATTTCTGACGGTCGTCAGAATGTGTGACCCACAATAAATTAAAAACATGTTTTAAGAATGTGTGTTTCCGCCGTAACTGATTCCCAAAGGTATTACACTTCGAAATATCCTTTGGGGTAGTTATTTAATCGATTCACATTAATCCCGAGCCATTTTTTCTTACTTAGAGTCGTCATAGAGCCATTACCACCGAGGTCACCATTTCTGACGGCCGTCAGAATGTGTGACCCACAAAAAATATATGTTTTAAGAATGTGTGTTCACACTGTAACTGCTTCCCAAAGGTATTACAACTTTCAAAGATGGTTTGGGGTAGTTATTTTATCGATTCACATTAATATGGAGCGGTTGTTTCTGATTTAGAGTCGTCATAGAGCCATTACCACCGAGGTCACCATTTCTGACGGCCGTCAGAATCTGTGACCCACAATAAAAAAAAAACATGTTTTAAGAATGTGTGTTCCCAATTGCTTCCCAAAGGTATTAAAACTTCGAAAGATCGTTTGGGGTAGTTATTTAATCGATTCACACTAATCTGGAGCCGTTGTTTCTGATTTAGAGTCTTCATAGAGCCATTACCACAGGTCACCATTTCTGACGGCCGTCAGAATGTGTGACCCACAATTTAAAAAAAACATGTTTTAAGAATGTGTGTTCCCACAGTAACTGCTTCCTAAAGGTATTACAATTTCGAAAGATCGTTTGGGGTATTTATTTGATCAATTCACACTAATCTTGAGCCGTTGTTTCTGATTTAGAATCGTCATAGAGCCATTACCACACAGGTCACCATTTCTGACGGCCGTCAGAATTTGTGACCCCCCCCCCCAAAAAAGATCTTTTAAGAATGTGTGTTCCCACCATAATTGCTTCCCAAAGGTATTAAAACTTCGAAATATCCTTTAGGGTAGTTATTTAATCGATTCACATTAATCTGGAGCCGTTGTTTCTGATTTAGAGTCGTCATAGAGCCATTACCACACAGGTCACCATTTCTGACGGCCGTCAGAATGTGTGACCCACAAAAAATATGTTTTAAGAATGTGTGTTCCCACTGTAACTGCTTCCCAAAGGTATTAAAACTTTCAAAGATGGTTTGGGGTAGTTATTTAATCGATTCACACTAATCTGGAGCCGTTGTTTCTGATTTAGAGTCGTCATAGAGCCATTACCACACAGGTCACCATTTCTGACGGTCGTCAGAATGTGTGACCCACAATAAATTAAAAACATGTTTTAAGAATGTGTGTTCCCGCCGTAACTGCTTCCCAAAGGTATTACACTTCGAAATATCCTTTGGGGTAGTTATTTAATCGATTCACATTAATCCCGAGCCATTTTTTCTTACTTAGAGTCGTCATAGAGCCATTACCACATAGGTCACCATTTCTGACGGCCGTCAGAATGTGTGACCCACAAAAAATATAATATTTAAGAATATGTGTTCCCACTGTAACTGCTTCCCAAAGGTATTAAAACTTTCAAAGATGGTTTGGGGTAGTTATTTCATCGATTCACACTAACTTGAGCCGTTATTTCCGATTTAGAGTCGTCATAGAGCCAATACCACGCAGGTCACCATTTCTGACGGCCGTCAGAATGTGTGACCCACAAAATATATGTTTTAAGAATGTGTGTTCCCACAGTAACTGCTTCCTGAAGGTATTACAATTTCTCAAGATCGTTTGGGGTATTTATTTGATCAATTCACACTAATCTTGAGCCGTTGTTTCTGATTTAGAATCGTCATAGAGCCATTACCATCGAGGTCACCATTTCTGACGGCCGTCAGAATGTGTGACCCACAATAAATTAAAAACATGTTTTCAGAATGTGTGTTCCCGCCGTAACTGCATCCCAAAGGTATTACACTTCGAAATATCCTTTGGGGTAGTTATTTAATCGATTCACATTAATCCCGAGCCATTTTTTCTTACTTAGAGTCGTCATAGAGCCATTACCACACAGGTCACCATTTCTGACGGCCGTCAGAATGTGTGACCCACAAAAAATATATGTTTTAAGAATGTGTGTTCCCACTGTAACTGCTTCCCAAAGGTATTAAAACTTTCAAAGATGGTTTGGGTAGTTTTTTCATCGATTCACACTAATCTTGAGCCGTTGTTTCTGATTTAAAATCATCATAGAGCCATTACCACACAGGTCACCATTTCTGACGGCCGTCAGAATGTGTGACCCACAATAAAAAAAAACATTTTTTAAGAATGTGTGTTCCCACAGTAACTGCTTCTTAAAGGTATTACAATTTCGAAAGATCGTTTGGGGTAGTTATTTAATCGATTCACATTAATCTGGAGCCGTTGTTTCTGATTTAGAGTCTTCATAGAGCCATTACCACACAGGTCACCATTTCTGACGGCCGTCAGAATGTGTGACCCCCCCCCAAAAAAAGATGTTTTAAGAATGTGTGTTCCCACCATAATTGCTTCCCAAAGGTATTAAAACTTTGAAATATCCTTTAGGGTAGTTATTTAATCGATTCACATTAACCTGGAGCCGTTGTTTCTGATTTAGAGTCTTCATAGAGCCATTACCACACAGGTCACCATTTCTGACGGCCGTCAGAATGTGTGACCCACAAAAAATATATGTTTTAAGAATGTGTGTTCCCACTGTAACTGCTTCCCAAAGGTATTAAAACTTTCAAATATGGTTTGGGGTATTTATTTGATCAATTCACACTAATCTTGAGCCGTTGTTTCTGATTTAGAATCGTTAGAGCCATTACCACACAGGTCACCATTTCTGACGGCCGTCAGAATGTGTGACCCCCCCCCCCAAAAAAACATGTTTTAAGAATGTGTGTTCCCACCATAATTGCTTCCCAAAGGTATTAAAACTTCGAAATATCCTTTAGGGTAGTTATTTAATCGATTCACATTAATCTGGAGCCGTTGTTTCTGATTTAGAGTCGTCATAGAGCCATTACCACACAGGTCACCATTTCTGACGGCCGTCAGAATGTGTGACCCACAAAAAATATGTTTTAAGAATATGTGTTCCCACTGTAACTGCTTCCCAAAGGTATTAAAACTTTCAAAGATGGTTTGGGGTAGTTATTTTATCGATTCACACTAATCTTGAGCCGTTGTTTCTGATTTAGAATCGTCATAGAGCCATTACCACACATGTCAACATTTCTGACGGCCGTCAGAATGTGTGACCCACAATTTAAAAAAAAACATGATTTAAGAATGTGTGTTCCCACCGTAATTGCTTCCCAAAGGTATTGAAACTTCGAAAGATCGTTTGGGGTAGTTATTTAATCGATTCACATTAATCTGGAGCGGTTGTTTCCGATTTAGAGTCGTCATAGAGCCATTACCACGCAGGTCACCATTTCTGACGGCCGTCAGAATGTGTGACCCACAAAAAATATATGTTTTAAGAATGTGTGTTCCCACTGTAACTGCTTCCCAAAGGTATTAAAACTTTCAAAGATGGTTTGGGGTAGTTATTTAATCGATGCACATTAATCCCGAGCCATTTTTCTTACTTACAGTCAGCATAGAGACATTACCATCGAGGTCACCATTTCTGACGGCCGTCAGAATGTGTGACCCACAATAAATTAAAAACATGTTTTAAGAATTTGTGTTCCCACTGTAACTGCTTCCTAAAGGTATTAAAACTTTCAAAGATGGTTTGGGGTAGTTGTTTAATCGATTCACACTAATCTGGAGCCGTTGTTTCTGATTTAGAGTCGTCATAGAGCCATTACCACACAGGTCACCATTTCTGACGGTCGTCAGAATGTGTGACCCACAATAAATTAAAAACATGTTTTAAGAATGTGTGTTCCCGCCGTAACTGCTTCCCAAAGGTATTACACTTCGAAATATCCTTTGGGGTAGTTATTTAATCGATTCACATTAATCCCGAGCCATTTTTTCTTACTTAGAGTCGTCATAGAGCCATTACCACACAGGTCACCATTTCTGACGGCCGTCAGAATGTGTGACCCACAAAAAATATAATATTTAAGAATATGTGTTCCCACTGTAACTGCTTCCCAAAGGTATTAAAACTTTCAAAGATGGTTTGGGGTAGTTATTTCATCGATTCACACTAACTTGAGCCGTTGTTTCCGATTTAGAGTCGTCATAGAGCCAATACCACGCAGGTCACCATTTCTGACGGTTGTCAGAATGTGTGACCCACAATAAAAAAAAGATGTTTTAAGAATGTGTGTTCCCACCATAATTGCTTCCCAAAGGTATTAAAACTTTGAAATATCCTTTAGGGTAGTTATTTAATGATTCACATTAACCTGGAGCCGTTGTTTCTGATTTAGAGTCTTCATAGAGCCATTACCACACAGGTCACCATTTCTGACGGCCGTCAGAATGTGTGACCCACAAAAAATATATGTTTTAAGAATGTGTGTTCCCACCGTAATTGCTTCCCAAAGGTATTAAAACTTCGAAAGATCGTTTGGGGTAGTTATTTAATCGATTCACACTAATCTGGAGCCGTTGTTTCTGATTTAGAGTCTTCATAGAGCCATTACCACACAGGTCACCATTTCTGACGGCCGTCAGAATGTGTGACCCACAAAAAATATATGTTTTAAGAATGTGTGTTCCCACTGTAACTGCTTCCCAAAGGTATTAAAACTTTCAAAGATGGTTTGGGGTAGTTATTTAATCGATACACATTAATCCCGAGCCATTTTTCTTACTTACAGTCAGCATAGAGCCATTACCATCGAGGTCACCATTTCTGACGGCCGTCAGAATGTGTGACCCACAATAAAAAAAAAAAAATTTAAGAATGTCTGTTCCCACAGTAACTGCTTCCTAAAGGTATTACAATTTCTCAAGATCGTTTGGGGTATTTATTTGATCAATTCACACTAATCTTGAGCCGTTGTTTCTGATTTAGAATCGTCATAGAGCCATTACCATCGAGGTCACCATTTCTGACGGCCGTCAGAATGTGTGACCCACAATAAATTAAAAACATGTTTTCAGAATGTGTGTTCCCGCCGTAACTGCATCCCAAAGGTATTACACTTCGAAATATCCTTTGGGGTAGTTATTTAATCGATTCACATTAATCCCGAGCCATTTTTTCTTACTTAGAGTCGTCATAGAGCCATTACCACACAGGTCACCATTTCTGACGGCCGTCAGAATGTGTGACCCACAAAAAATATATGTTTTAAGAATGTGTGTTCCCACTGTAACTGCTTCCCAAAGGTATTAAAACTTTCAAAGATGGTTTGGGTAGTTTTTTCATCGATTCACACTAATCTTGAGCCGTTGTTTCTGATTTAAAATCATCATAGAGCCATTACCACACAGGTCACCATTTCTGACGGCCGTCAGAATGTGTGACCCACAATAAAAAAAAACATTTTTTAAGAATGTGTGTTCCCACAGTAACTGCTTCTTAAAGGTATTACAATTTCGAAAGATCGTTTGGGGTAGTTATTTAATCGATTCACATTAATCTGGAGCCGTTGTTTCTGATTTAGAGTCTTCATAGAGCCATTACCACACAGGTCACCATTTCTGACGGCCGTCAGAATGTGTGACCCCCCCCCAAAAAAAGATGTTTTAAGAATGTGTGTTCCCACCATAATTGCTTCCCAAAGGTATTAAAACTTTGAAATATCCTTTAGGGTAGTTATTTAATCGATTCACATTAACCTGGAGCCGTTGTTTCTGATTTAGAGTCTTCATAGAGCCATTACCACACAGGTCACCATTTCTGACGGCCGTCAGAATGTGTGACCCACAAAAAATATATGTTTTAAGAATGTGTGTTCCCACTGTAACTGCTTCCCAAAGGTATTAAAACTTTCAAATATGGTTTGGGGTATTTATTTGATCAATTCACACTAATCTTGAGCCGTTGTTTCTGATTTAGAATCGTTAGAGCCATTACCACACAGGTCACCATTTCTGACGGCCGTCAGAATGTGTGACCCCCCCCCCCAAAAAAACATGTTTTAAGAATGTGTGTTCCCACCATAATTGCTTCCCAAAGGTATTAAAACTTCGAAATATCCTTTAGGGTAGTTATTTAATCGATTCACATTAATCTGGAGCCGTTGTTTCTGATTTAGAGTCGTCATAGAGCCATTACCACACAGGTCACCATTTCTGACGGCCGTCAGAATGTGTGACCCACAAAAAATATGTTTTAAGAATATGTGTTCCCACTGTAACTGCTTCCCAAAGGTATTAAAACTTTCAAAGATGGTTTGGGGTAGTTATTTTATCGATTCACACTAATCTTGAGCCGTTGTTTCTGATTTAGAATCGTCATAGAGCCATTACCACACATGTCACCATTTCTGACGGCCGTCAGAATGTGTGACCCACAATTTAAAAAAAACATGATTTAAGAATGTGTGTTCCCACCGTAATTGCTTCCCAAAGGTATTGAAACTTCGAAAGATCGTTTGGGGTAGTTATTTAATCGATTCACATTAATCTGGAGCGGTTGTTTCCGATTTAGAGTCGTCATAGAGCCATTACCACGCAGGTCACCATTTCTGACGGCCGTCAGAATGTGTGACCCACAAAAAATATATGTTTTAAGAATGTGTGTTCCCACTGTAACTGCTTCCCAAAGGTATTAAAACTTTCAAAGATGGTTTGGGGTAGTTATTTAATCGATGCACATTAATCCCGAGCCATTTTTCTTACTTACAGTCAGCATAGAGACATTACCATCGAGGTCACCATTTCTGACGGCCGTCAGAATGTGTGACCCACAATAAATTAAAAACATGTTTTAAGAATTTGTGTTCCCACTGTAACTGCTTCCTAAAGGTATTAAAACTTTCAAAGATGGTTTGGGGTAGTTGTTTAATCGATTCACACTAATCTGGAGCCGTTGTTTCTGATTTAGAGTCGTCATAGAGCCATTACCACACAGGTCACCATTTCTGACGGTCGTCAGAATGTGTGACCCACAATAAATTAAAAACATGTTTTAAGAATGTGTGTTCCCGCCGTAACTGCTTCCCAAAGGTATTACACTTCGAAATATCCTTTGGGGTAGTTATTTAATCGATTCACATTAATCCCGAGCCATTTTTTCTTACTTAGAGTCGTCATAGAGCCATTACCACACAGGTCACCATTTCTGACGGCCGTCAGAATGTGTGACCCACAAAAAATATAATATTTAAGAATATGTGTTCCCACTGTAACTGCTTCCCAAAGGTATTAAAACTTTCAAAGATGGTTTGGGGTAGTTATTTCATCGATTCACACTAACTTGAGCCGTTGTTTCCGATTTAGAGTCGTCATAGAGCCAATACCACGCAGGTCACCATTTCTGACGGCCGTCAGAATGTGTGACCCACAAAATATATGTTTTAAGAATGTGTGTTCCCACAGTAACTGCTTCCTGAAGGTATTACAATTTCTCAAGATCGTTTGGGGTATTTATTTGATCAATTCACACTAATCTTGAGCCGTTGTTTCTGATTTAGAATCGTCATAGAGCCATTACCATCGAGGTCACCATTTCTGACGGCCGTCAGAATGTGTGACCCACAATAAATTAAAAACATGTTTTCAGAATGTGTGTTCCCGCCGTAACTGCATCCCAAAGGTATTACACTTCGAAATATCCTTTGGGGTAGTTATTTAATCGATTCACATTAATCCCGAGCCATTTTTTCTTACTTAGAGTCGTCATAGAGCCATTACCACACAGGTCACCATTTCTGACGGCCGTCAGAATGTGTGACCCACAAAAAATATATGTTTTAAGAATGTGTGTTCCCACTGTAACTGCTTCCCAAAGGTATTAAAACTTTCAAAGATGGTTTGGGTAGTTTTTTCATCGATTCACACTAATCTTGAGCCGTTGTTTCTGATTTAGAATCATCATAGAGCCATTACCACACAGGTCACCATTTCTGACGGCCGTCAGAATGTGTGACCCACAATAAAAAAAAACATTTTTTAAGAATGTGTGTTCCCACAGTAACTGCTTCTTAAAGGTATTACAATTTCGAAAGATCGTTTGGGGTAGTTATTTAATCGATTCACATTAATCTGGAGCGGTTGTTTCTGATTTAGCGTCGTCATAGAGCCATTACCACACAGGTCACCATTTCTGACGGTTGTCAGAATGTGTGACCCACAATAAAAAAAAGATGTTTTAAGAATGTGTGTTCCCACCATAATTGCTTCCCAAAGGTATTAAAACTTCGAAATATCCTTTAGGGTAGTTATTTAATCGATTCACATTAATCTGGAGCCGTTGTTTCTGATTTAGAGTCTTCATAGAGCCATTACCACACAGGTCACCATTTCTGACGGCCGTCAGAATGTGTGACCCCCCCCCCAAAAAAGATGTTTTAAGAATGTGTGTTCCCACCATAATTGCTTCCCAAAGGTATTAAAACTTTGAAATATCCTTTAGGGTAGTTATTTAATCGATTCACATTAACCTGGAGCCGTTGTTTCTGATTTAGAGTCTTCATAGAGCCATTACCACACAGGTCACCATTTCTGACGGCCGTCAGAATGTGTGACCCACAAAAAATATATGTTTTAAGAATGTGTGTTCCCACTGTAACTGCTTCCCAAAGGTATTAAAACTTTCAAATATGGTTTGGGGTATTTATTTGATCAATTCACACTAATCTTGAGCCGTTGTTTCTGATTTAGAATCGTCATAGAGCCATTACCACACAGGTCACCATTTCTGACGGCCGTCAGAATGTGTGACCCACAACAAATATATGTTTTAAGAATGTGTGTTCCCACCGTAACTGCTTCTTAAAGGTATTACAATTTCGAAAGATCGTTTGGGGTAGTTATTTAATCGATTCACATTCATCTGGAGCGGTTGTTTCTGATTTAGCGTCGTCATAGAGCCATTACCACACAGGTCACCATTTCTGACGGCCGTCAGAATGTGTGACCCACAGTAAAAAAAAACATGTTTTAAGAATGTGTGTTCCCACCGTAATTGCTTCCCAAAGGTATTAAAACTTTCAAAGATGGTTTGGGGTAGTTATTTAATCGATACACATTAATCCCGAGCCATTTTTCTTACTTACAGTCAGCATAGAGCCATTACCATCGAGGTCACCATTTCTGACGGCCGTCAGAATGTGTGACCCACAATAAAAAAAAAACATGTTTTAGGAACGGGTGTTCTCACCGTAATTGCTTCCTAAAGGTATTAAAACGTTCAAAGATGGTTTGGGGTAGTTATTTAATCGATGCACATTAATCTGGAGCGGTTGTTTCTGATTTAGAGTCGTCATAGAGCCATTACCACACAGGTCACCATTTCTGACGGTCGTCAGAATGTGTGACCCACAATAAAAAATAAAAAAATTTAAGAATGTGTGTTCCCACAGTAACTGCTTCCTAAAGGTATTACAATTTCTCAAGATCGTTTGGGGTATTTATTTGATCAATTCACACTAATCTTGAGCCGTTGTTTCTGATTTAGAATCGTCATAGAGCCATTACCACACAGGTCACCATTTCTGACGGCCGTCAGAATGTGTGACCCACAAAAAATATATGTTTTAAGAATGTGTGTTCCCACTGTAACTGCTTCCCAAAGGTATTAAAACTTTCAAATATGGTTTGGGGTATTTATTTGATCAATTCACACTAATCTTGAGCCGTTGTTTCTGATTTAGAATCGTCATAGAGCCATTACCACACAGGTCACCATTTCTGACGGCCGTCAGAATGTGTGACCCACAACAAATATATGTTTTAAGAATGTGTGTTCCCACCGTAACTGCTTCTTAAAGGTATTACAATTTCGAAAGATCGTTTGGGGTAGTTATTTAATCGATTCACATTCATCTGGAGCGGTTGTTTCTGATTTAGCGTCGTCATAGAGCCATTACCACACAGGTCACCATTTCTGACGGCCGTCAGAATGTGTGACCCACAGTAAAAAAAAACATGTTTTAAGAATGTGTGTTCCCACCGTAATTGCTTCCCAAAGGTATTAAAACTTTCAAAGATGGTTTGGGGTAGTTATTTAACCGATACACATTAATCCCGAGCCATTTTTCTTACTTACAGTCAGCATAGAGCCATTACCATCGAGGTCACCATTTCTGACGGCCGTCAGAATGTGTGACCCACAATAAAAAAAAAACATGTTTTAGGAACGGGTGTTCTCACCGTAACTGCTTCCTAAAGGTATTAAAACGTTCAAAGATGGTTTGGGGTAGTTATTTAATCGATACACATTAATCTGGAGCGGTTGTTTCTGATTTAGAGTCGTCATAGAGCCATTACCACACAGGTCACCATTTCTGACGGTCGTCAGAATGTGTGACCCACAATAAAAAATAAAAAAATTTAAGAATGTGTGTTCCCACAGTAACTGCTTCCTAAAGGTATTACAATTTCTCAAGATCGTTTGGGGTATTTATTTGATCAATTCACACTAATCTTGAGCCGTTGTTTCTGATTTAGAATCGTCATAGAGCCATTACCATCGAGGTCACCATTTCTGACGGCCGTCAGAATGTGTGACCCACAATAAATTAAAAACATGTTTTCAGAATGTGTGTTCCCGCCGTAACTGCATCCCAAAGGTATTACACTTCGAAATATCCTTTGGGGTAGTTATTTAATCGATTCACATTAATCCCGAGCCATTTTTTCTTACTTAGAGTCGTCATAGAGCCATTACCACACAGGTCACCATTTCTGACGGCCGTCAGAATGTGTGACCCACAAAAAATATATGTTTTAAGAATGTGTGTTCCCACTGTAACTGCGTCCCAAAGGTATTAAAACTTTCAAAGATGGTTTGGGTAGTTTTTTCATCGATTCACACTAATCTTGAGCCGTTGTTTCTGATTTAGAATCATCATAGAGCCATTACCACACAGGTCACCATTTCTGACGGCCGTCAGAATGTGTGACCCACAATAAAAAAAAACATTTTTTAAGAATGTGTGTTCCCACAGTAACTGCTTCTTAAAGGTATTACAATTTCGAAAGATCATTTGGGGTAGTTATTTAATCGATTCACATTAATCTGGAGCCGTTGTTTCTGATTTAGAGTCTTCATAGAGCCATTACCACACAGGTCACCATTTCTGACGGCCGTCAGAATGTGTGACCCCCCCCCCAAAAAAGTTGTTTTAAGAATGTGTGTTCCCACCATAATTGCTTCCCAAAGGTATTAAAACTTTGAAATATCCTTTAGGGTAGTTATTTAATCGATTCACATTAACCTGGAGCCGTTGTTTCTGATTTAGAGTCTTCATAGAGCCATTACCACACAGGTCACCATTTCTGACGGCCGTCAGAATGTGTGACCCACAAAAAATATATGTTTTAAGAATGTGTGTTCCCACTGTAACTGCTTCCCAAAGGTATTAAAACTTTCAAATATGGTTTGGGGTATTTATTTGATCAATTCACACTAATCTTGAGCCGTTGTTTCTGATTTAGAATCGTCATAGAGCCATTACCACACAGGTCACCATTTCTGACGGCCGTCAGAATGTGTGACCCACAACAAATATATGTTTTAAGAATGTGTGTTCCCACCGTAACTGCTTCTTAAAGGTATTACAATTTCGAAAGATCGTTTGGGGTAGTTATTTAATCGATTCACATTCATCTGGAGCGGTTGTTTCTGATTTAGCGTCGTCATAGAGCCATTACCACACAGGTCACCATTTCTGACGGCCGTCAGAATGTGTGACCCACAGTAAAAAAAAACATGTTTTAAGAATGTGTGTTCCCACCGTAATTGCTTCCCAAAGGTATTAAAACTTCGAAAGATCGTTTGGGGTAGTTATTTAATCGATTCACACTAATCTGGAGCCGTTGTTTCTGATTTAGAGTCTTCATAGAGCCATTACCACACAGGTCACCATTTCTGACGGCCGTCAGAATGTGTGACCCACAAAAAATATATGTTTTAAGAATGTGTGTTCCCACTGTAACTGCTTCCCAAAGGTATTAAAACTTTCAAAGATGGTTTGGGGTAGTTATTTAATCGATACACATTAATCCCGAGCCATTTTTCTTACTTACAGTCAGCATAGAGCCATTACCATCGAGGTCACCATTTCTGACGGCCGTCAGAATGTGTGACCCACAATAAAAAAAAAACATGTTTTAGGAACGGGTGTTCTCACCGTAACTGCTTCCTAAAGGTATTAAAACTTTCAAATATGGTTTGGGGTATTTATTTGATCAATTCACACTAATCTTGAGCCGTTGTTTCTGATTTAGAATCGTCATAGAGCCATTACCACACAGGTCACCATTTCTGACGGCCGTCAGAATGTGTGACCCACAACAAATATATGTTTTAAGAATGTGTGTTCCCACCGTAACTGCTTCCTAAAGGTATTACAATTTCTCAAGATCGTTTGGGGTATTTATTTGATCAATTCACACTAATCTTGAGCCGTTGTTTCTGATTTAGAATCGTCATAGAGCTTTTACCACACAGGTCACCATTTCTGACGGCCGTCAGAATGTGTGACCCACAATAAAAAAAAACATGTTTTAAGAATGTGTGTTCCCACTGTAACTGCTTCCACAAGGTATTAACACTTTCAAAGATGGTTTGGGGTAGTTATTTCATCGATTCACACTAACTTGAGCCGTTGTTTCCGATTTAGAGTCGTCATAGAGCCATTACCACGCAGGTCACCATTTCTGACGGCCGTCAGAATGTGTGACCCACAAAAAATATATGTTTTAAGAATGTGTGTTCCCACTGTAACTGCTTCCCAAAGGTATTAAAACTTTCAAAGATGGTTTGGGGTAGTTATTTAATCGATACACATTAATCCCGAGCCATTTTTCTTACTTACATTCAGCATAGAGCCATTACCATCGAGGTCACCATTTCTGACGGCCGTCAGAATGTGTGACCCACAATAAATTAAAAACATGTTTTCAGAATGTGTGTTCCCGCCGTAACTGCTTCCCAAAGGTATTACACTTCGAAATATCCTTTGGGGTAGTTATTTAATCGATTCACATTAATCCCGAGCCATTTTTTCTTACTTAGAGTCGTCATAGAGCCATTACCACACAGGTCACCATTTCTGACGGCCGTCAGAATGTGTGACCCACAAAAAATATATGTTTTAAGAATGTGTGTTCCCACTGTAACTGCTTCCCAAAGGTATTAAAACTTTCAAAGATGGTTTGGGTAGTTTTTTCATCGATTCACACTAATCTTGAGCCGTTGTTTCTGATTTAGAATCATCATAGAGCCATTACCACACAGGTCACCATTTCTGACGGCCGTCAGAATGTGTGACCCACAATAAAAAAAAACATCTTTTAAGAATGTGTGTTCCCACAGTAACTGCTTCTTAAAGGTATTACAATTTCGAAAGATCGTTTGGGGTAGTTATTTAATCGATTCACATTAATCTGGAGCGGTTGTTTCTGATTTAGCGTCGTCATAGAGCCATTACCACACAGGTCACCATTTCTGACGGCCGTCAGAATGTGTGACCCACAATAAAAAAAAACATGTTTTAAGAATGTGTGTTCCCACTGTAACTGCTTCCACAAGGTATTAACAATTTCAAAGATCGTTTGGGGTATTTATTTGATCAATTCACACTAATCTTGAGCCGTTGTTTCTGATTTAGAATCGTCATAGAGCCATTACCACACAGGTCACCATTTCTGACGGCCGTCAGAATGTGTGACCCCCCCCAAAAAAAAACATGTTTTAAGAATGTGTGTTCCCACCATAATTGCTTCCCAAAGGTATTAAAACTTCGAAATATCCTTTAGGGTAGTTATTTAATCGATTCACATTAATCTGGAGCCGTTGTTTCTGATTTAGAGTCGTCATAGAGCCATTACCACACAGGTAACCATTTCTGACGGCCGTCAGAATGTGTGACCCACAAAAAATATGTTTTAAGAATATGTGTTCCCACTGTAACTGCTTCCCAAAGGTATTAAAACTTTCAAAGATGGTTTGGGGTAGTTATTTTATCGATTCACACTAATCTTGAGCCGTTGTTTCTGATTTAGAATCGTCATAGAGCCATTACCACACATGTCACCATTTCTGACGGCCGTCAGAATGTGTGACCCACAATTTAAAAAAAACATGATTTAAGAATGTGTGTTCCCACCGTAATTGCTTCCCAAAGGTATTGAAACTTCGAAAGATCGTTTGGGGTAGTTATTTAATCGATTCACATTAATCTGGAGCGGTTGTTTCTGATTTAGAGTCGTCATAGAGCCATTACCACACAGGTCACCATTTCTGACGGCCGTCAGAATGTGTGAACCACAAAAAATATAATATTTAAGAATATGTGTTCCCACTGTAACTGCTTCCCAAAGGTATTAAAACTTTCAAAGATGGTTTGGGGTAGTTATTTCATCGATTCACACTAACTTGAGCCGTTGTTTCCGATTTAGAGTCGTCATAGAGCCAATACCACGCAGGTCACCATTTCTGACGGCCGTCAGAATGTGTGACCCACAAAATATATGTTTTAAGAATGTTTGTTCCCACTGTAACTGCTTCCCAAAGGTATTAAAACTTTCAAAGATGGTTTGGGGTAGTTATTTAATCGATTCACACTAATCTGGAGCCGTTGTTTCTGATTTAGAGTCGTCATAGAGCCATTACCACACAGGTCACCATTTCTGACGGTCGTCAGAATGTGTGACCCACAATAAATTAAAAACATGTTTTAAGAATGTGTGTTTCCGCCGTAACTGATTCCCAAAGGTATTACACTTCGAAATATCCTTTGGGGTAGTTATTTAATCGATTCACATTAATCCCGAGCCATTTTTTCTTACTTAGAGTCGTCATAGAGCCATTACCACACAGGTCACCATTTCTGACGGCCGTCAGAATGTGTGACCCACAAAAAATATATGTTTTAAGAATGTGTGTTCCCACTGTAAATGCTTCCCAAAGGTATTAAAACTTTCAAAGATGGTTTGGGGTAGTTATTTCATCGATTCACACTAACTTGAGCCGTTGTTTCCGATTTAGAGTCGTCATAGAGCCATTACCACGCAGGTCACCATTTCTGACGGCCGTCAGAATGTGTGACCCACAAAAAATATGTGTTTTAAGAATGTGTGTTCCCACTGTAACTGCTTCCCAAAGGTATTAAAACTTTCAAAGATGGTTTGGGGTAGTTATTTAATCGATGCACATTAATCCCGAGCCATTTTTCTTACTTACAGTCAGCATAGAGACATTACCATCGAGGTCACCATTTCTGACGGCCGTCAGAATGTGTGACCCACAATAAATTAAAAACATGTTTTAAGAATTTGTGTTCCCACTGTAACTGCTTCCTAAAGGTATTAAAACTTTCAAAGATGGTTTGGGGTAGTTGTTTAATCGATTCACACTAATCTGGAGCCGTTGTTTCTGATTTAGAGTCGTCATAGAGCCATTACCACACAGGTCACCATTTCTGACGGTCGTCAGAATGTGTGACCCACAATAAATTAAAAACATGTTTTAAGAATGTGTGTTTCCGCCGTAACTGATTCCCAAAGGTATTACACTTCGAAATATCCTTTGGGGTAGTTATTTAATCGATTCACATTAATCCCGAGCCATTTTTTCTTACTTAGAGTCGTCATAGAGCCATTACCACACAGGTCACCATTTCTGACGGCCGTCAGAATGTGTGACCCACAAAAAATATAATATTTAAGAATATGTGTTCCCACTGTAACTGCTTCCCAAAGGTATTAAAACTTTCAAAGATGGTTTGGGGTAGTTATTTCATCGATTCACACTAACTTGAGCCGTTGTTTCCGATTTAGAGTCGTCATAGAGCCATTACCACGCAGGTCACCATTTCTGACGGCCGTCAGAATGTGTGACCCACAAAAAATATATGTTTTAAGAATGTGTTTTCTCACTGTAACTGCTTCCCAAAGGTATTAAAACTTTCAAAGATGGTTTGGGTAGTTTTTTCATCGATTCACACTAATCTTGAGCCGTTGTTTCTGATTTAGAATCATCATAGAGCCATTACCACACAGGTCACCATTTCTGACGGCCGTCAGAATGTGTGACCCCCCCCCCCCAAAAAAGATGTTTTAAGAATGTGTGTTCCCACCATAATTGCTTCCCAAAGGTATTAAAACTTCGAAATATCCTTTAGGGTAGTTATTTAATCGATTCACATTAATCTGGAGCCGTTGTTTCTGATTTAGAGTCGTCATAGAGCCATTACCACACAGGTCACCATTTCTGACGGCCGTCAGAATGTGTGACCCACAAAAAATATGTTTTAAGAATGTGTGTTCCCACTGTAACTGCTTCCCAAAGGTATTAAAACTTTCAAAGATGGTTTGGGGTAGTTATTTAATCGATTCACACTAATCTGGAGCCGTTGTTTCTGATTTAGAGTCGTCATAGAGCCATTACCACACAGGTCACCATTTCTGACGGTCGTCAGAATGTGTGACCCACAATAAATTAAAAACATGTTTTAAGAATGTGTGTTCCCGCCGTAACTGCTTCCCAAAGGTATTACACTTCGAAATATCCTTTGGGGTAGTTATTTAATCGATTCACATTAATCCCGAGCCATTTTTTCTTACTTAGAGTCGTCATAGAGCCATTACCACACAGGTCACCATTTCTGACGGCCGTCAGAATGTGTGACCCACAAAAAATATAATATTTAAGAATATGTGTTCCCACTGTAACTGCTTCCCAAAGGTATTAAAACTTTCAAAGATGGTTTGGGGTAGTTATTTCATCGATTCACACTAACTTGAGCCGTTGTTTCCGATTTAGAGTCGTCATAGAGCCAATACCACGCAGGTCACCATTTCTGACGGCCGTCAGAATGTGTGACCCACAAAATATATGTTTTAAGAATGTGTGTTCCCACTGTAACTGCTTCCCAAAGGTATTAAAACTTTCAAAGATGGTTTGGGGTAGTTATTTAATCGATTCACACTAATCTGGAGCCGTTGTTTCTGATTTAGAGTCGTCATAGAGCCATTACCACACAGGTCACCATTTCTGACGGTCGTCAGAATGTGTGACCCACAATAAATTAAAAACATGTTTTAAGAATGTGTGTTTCCGCCGTAACTGCTTCCCAAAGGTATTACACTTCGAAATATCCTTTGGGGTAGTTTTTTAATCGATTCACATTAATCCCGAGCCATTTTTTCTTACTTAGAGTCGTCATAGAGCCATTACCACACAGGTCACCATTTCTGACGGCCGTCAGAATGTGTGACCCACAAAAAATATAATATTTAAGAATATGTGTTCCCACTGTAACTGCTTCCCAAAGGTATTAAAACTTTCAAAGATGGTTTGGGGTAGTTATTTCATCGATTCACACTAATTTGAGCCGTTGTTTCCGATTTAGAGTCGTCATAGAGCCATTACCACGCAGGTCACCATTTCTGACGGCCGTCAGAATGTGTGACCCCCAAAAAAAATATGTTTTAAAAATGTGTGTTCCCACCGTAACTGCTTCTTAAAGGTATTACAATTTCGAAAGATCGTTTGAGGTAGTTATTTAATCGATTCACATTAATCTGGAGCGGTTGTTTCTGATTTAGCGTCGTCATAGAGCCATCACCACATAGGTCACCATTTCTGACGGCCGTCAGAATGTGTGACCCACAATTAAAAAATCATGTTTTAGGAACGTGTGTTCCCACCGTAACTGCTTCCTAAAGGTATTAAAACGTTCAAAGATGGTTTGGGGTAGTTATTTAATCGATACACATTAATCTGGAGCGGTTGTTTCTGATTTAGAGTCGTCATAGAGCCATTACCACACAGGTCACCATTTCTGACGGTCGTCAGAATGTGTGACCCACAATAAAAAAAAACATTTTTTAAGAATGTGTGTTCCCACAGTAACTGCTTCCTAAAGGTATTACAATTTCGAAAGATCGTTTGGGGTATTTATTTGATCAATTCACACTAATCTTGAGCCGTTGTTTCTGATTTAGAGTCGTCATAGAGCCATTACCACACAGGTCACCATTTCTGACGGCCGTCAGAATGTGTGACCCACAAAAAATATAATATTTAAGAATATGTGTTCCCACTGTAACTGCTTCCCAAAGGTATTAACACTTTCAAAGATGGTTTGGGGTAGTTATTTCATCGATTCACACTAACTTGAGCCGTTGTTTCCGATTTAGAGTCGTCCTAGAGCCAATACCACGCAGGTCACCATTTCTGACGGCCGTCAGAATGTGTGACCCACAAAATATATGTTTTAAGAATGTGTGTTCCCACTGTAACTGCTTCCCAAAGGTATTAAAACTTTCAAAGATGGTTTGGGGTAGTTATTTAATCGATTGACACTAATCTGGAGCCGTTGTTTCTGATTTAGAGTCGTCATAGAGCCATTACCACACAGGTCACCATTTCTGACGGTCGTCAGAATGTGTGACCCACAATAAATTAAAAACATGTTTTAAGAATGTGTGTTTCCGCCGTAACTGCTTCCCAAAGGTATTACACTTCGAAATATCCTTTGGGGTAGTTTTTTAATCGATTCACATTAATCCCGAGCCATTTTTTCTTACTTAGAGTCGTCATAGAGCCATTACCACACAGGTCACCATTTCTGACGGCCGTCAGAATGTGTGACCCACAAAAAATATAATATTTAAGAATATGTGTTCCCACTGTAACTGCTTCCCAAAGGTATTAAAACTTTTAAAGATGGTTTGGGGTAGTTATTTCATCGATTCACACTAATTTGAGCCGTTGTTTCCGATTTAGAGTCGTCATAGAGCCATTACCACGCAGGTCACCATTTCTGACGGCCGTCAGAATGTGTGACCCCAAAAAAATATATGTTTTAAAAATGTGTGTTCCCACCGTAACTGCTTCTTAAAGGTATTACAATTTCGAAAGATCGTTTGAGGTAGTTATTTAATCGATTCACATTAATCTGGAGCGGTTGTTTCTGATTTAGCGTCGTCATAGAGCCATCACCACATAGGTCACCATTTCTGACGGCCGTCAATATGTGTGACCCACAATTAAAAAAATCATGTTTTAGGAACGTGTGTTCCCACCGTAACTGCTTCCTAAAGGTATTAAAACGTTCAAAGATGGTTTGGGGTAGTTATTTAATCGATACACATTAATCTGGAGCGGTTGTTTCTGATTTAGAGTCGTCATAGAGCCATTACTACACAGGTCACCATTTCTGACGGTCGTCAGAATGTGTGACCCACAATAAAAAAAAACATTTTTTAAGAATGTGTGTTCCCACAGTAACTGCTTCCTAAAGGTATTACAATTTCGAAAGATCGTTTGGGGTATTTATTTGATCAATTCACACTAATCTTGAGCCGTTGTTTCTGATTTAGAATCGTCATAGAGCCATTACCACACAGGTCACCATTTCTGACGGCCGTCAGAATGTGTGACCCCCCCCCCAAAAAAACATGTTTTAAGAATGTGTGTTCCCACCATAATTGCTTCCCAAAGGTATTAAAACTTCGAAATATCCTTTAGGGTAGTTATTTAATCGATTCACATTAATCTGGAGCCGTTGTTTCTGATTTAGAGTCTTCATAGAGCCATTACCACACAGGTCACCATTTCTGACGGCCGTCAGAATGTGTGACCCACAAAAAATATGTTTTAAGAATATGTGTTCCCACTGTAACTGCTTCCCAAAGGTATTAAAACTTTCAAAGATGGTTTGGGGTAGTTATTTTATCGATTCACACTAATCTTGAGCCGTTGTTTCTGATTTAGAATCGTCATAGAGCCATTACCACACATGTCACCATTTCTGACGGCCGTCAGAATGTGTGACCCACAATTTAAAAAAAACATGATTTAAGAATGTGTGTTCCCACCGTAATTGCTTCCCAAAGGTATTGAAACTTCGAAAGATCGTTTGGGGTAGTTATTTAATCGATTCACATTAATCTGGAGCGGTTGTTTCTGATTTAGAGTCGTCATAGAGCCATTACCACACAGGTCACCATTTCTGACGGCCGTCAGAATGTGTGAACCACAAAAAATATAATATTTAAGAATATGTGTTCCCACTGTAACTGCTTCCCAAAGGTATTAAAACTTTCAAAGATGGTTTGGGGTAGTTATTTCATCGATTCACACTAACTTGAGCCGTTGTTTCCGATTTAGAGTCGTCATAGAGCCAATACCACGCAGGTCACCATTTCTGACGGCCGTCAGAATGTGTGACCCACAAAATATATGTTTTAAGAATGTTTGTTCCCACTGTAACTGCTTCCCAAAGGTATTAAAACTTTCAAAGACGGTTTGGGGTAGTTATTTAATCGATTCACACTAATCTGGAGCCGTTGTTTCTGATTTAGAGTCGTCATAGAGCCATTACCACACAGGTCACCATTTCTGACGGTCGTCAGAATGTGTGACCCACAATAAATTAAAAACATGTTTTAAGAATGTGTGTTTCCGCCGTAACTGATTCCCAAAGGTATTACACTTCGAAATATCCTTTGGGGTAGTTATTTAATCGATTCACATTAATCCCGAGCCATTTTTTCTTACTTAGAGTCGTCATAGAGCCATTACCACACAGGTCACCATTTCTGACGGCCGTCAGAATGTGTGACCCACAAAAAATATATGTTTTAAGAATATGTGTTCCCACTGTAAATGCTTCCCAAAGGTATTAAAACTTTCAAAGATGGTTTGGGGTAGTTATTTCATCGATTCACATTAACTTGAGCCGTTGTTTCCGATTTAGAGTCGTCATAGAGCCATTACCACGCAGGTCACCATTTCTGACGGCCGTCAGAATGTGTGACCCACAAAAAATATATGTTTTAAGAATGTGTGTTCCCACTGTAACTGCTTCCCAAAGGTATTAAAACTTTCAAAGATGGTTTGGGGTAGTTATTTAATCGATGCACATTAATCCCGAGCCATTTTTCTTACTTACAGTCAGCATAGAGACATTACCATCGAGGTCACCATTTCTGACGGCCGTCAGAATGTGTGACCCACAATAAATTAAAAACATGTTTTAAGAATTTGTGTTCCCACTGTAACTGCTTCCTAAAGGTATTACAACTTTCAAAGATGGTTTGGGGTAGTTGTTTAATCGATTCACACTAATCTGGAGCCGTTGTTTCTGATTTAGAGTCGTCATAGAGCCATTACCACACAGGTCACCATTTCTGACGGTCGTCAGAATGTGTGACCCACAATAAATTAAAAACATGTTTTAAGAATGTGTGTTCCCGCTGTAACTGCTTCCCAAAGGTATTACACTTCGAAATATCCTTTGGGGTAGTTATTTAATCGATTCACATTAATCCCGAGCCATTTTTTCTTACTTAGAGTCGTCATAGAGCCATTACCACACAGGTCACCATTTCTGACGGCCGTCAGAATGTGTGACCCACAAAAAATATAATATTTAAGAATGTGTTCCCACTGTAACTGCTTGCCAAAGGTATTAAAACTTTCAAAGATGGTTTGGGGTAGTTATTTCATCGATTCACACTAACTTGAGCCGTTGTTTCCGATTTAGAGTCGTCATAGAGCCATTACCACGCAGGTCACCATTTCTGACGGCCGTCAGAATGTGTGACCCACAAAAAATATATGTTTTAAGAATGTGTTTTCTCACTGTAACTGCTTCCCAAAGGTATTAAAACTTTCAAAGATGGTTTGGGTAGTTTTTTCATCGATTCACACTAATCTTGAGCCGTTGTTTCTGATTTAGAATCATCATAGAGCCATTACCACACAGGTCACCATTTCTGACGGCCGTCAGAATGTGTGACCCCCCCCCCAAAAAAAGATGTTTTAAGAATGTGTGTTCCCACCATAATTGCTTCCCAAAGGTATTAAAACTTCGAAATATCCTTTAGGGTAGTTATTTAATCGATTCACATTAATCTGGAGCCGTTGTTTCTGATTTAGAGTCGTCATAGAGCCATTACCACACAGGTCACCATTTCTGACGGCCGTCAGAATGTGTGACCCACAAAAAATATGTTTTAAGAATGTGTGTTCCCACTGTAACTGCTTCCCAAAGGTATTAAAACTTCCAAAGATGGTTTGGGGTAGTTATTTAATCGATTCACATTAATCCCGAGCCATTTTTTCTTACTTAGAGTCGTCATAGAGCCATTACCACACAGGTCACCATTTCTGACGGCCGTCAGAATGTGTGACCCACAAAAAATATAATATTTAAGAATATGTGTTCCCACTGTAACTGCTTCCCAAAGGTATTAAAACTTTCAAAGATGGTTTGGGGTAGTTATTTCATCGATTCACACTAATTTGAGCCGTTGTTTCCGATTTAGAGTCGTCATAGAGCCATTACCACGCAGGTCACCATTTCTGACGGCCGTCAGAATGTGTGACCCCAAAAAAATATATGTTTTAAAAATGTGTGTTCCCACCGTAACTGCTTCTTAAAGGTATTACAATTTCGAAAGATCGTTTGAGGTAGTTATTTAATCGATTCACATTAATCTGGAGCGGTTGTTTCTGATTTAGCGTCGTCATAGAGCCATCACCACATAGGTCACCATTTCTGACGGCCGTCAGAATGTGTGACCCACAATTAAAAAAATCATGTTTTAGGAACGTGTGTTCCCACCGTAACTGCTTCCTAAAGGTATTAAAACGTTCAAAGATGGTTTGGGGTAGTTATTTAATCGATACACATTAATCTGGAGCGGTTGTTTCTGATTTAGAGTCGTCATAGAGCCATTACTACACAGGTCACCATTTCTGACGGTCGTCAGAATGTGTGACCCACAAAAAATATGTTTTAAGAATGTGTGTTCCCACTGTAACTGCTTCCCAAAGGTATTAAAACGTTCAAAGATGGTATGGGGTAGTTATTTAATCGATTCACATTAATCCCGAGCCATTTTTTCTTACTTAGAGTCGTCATAGAGCCATTACCACACAGGTCACCATTTCTGACGGCCGTCAGAATGTGTGACCCACAAAAAATATAATATTTAAGAATATGTGTTCCCACTGTAACTGCTTCCCAAAGGTATTAAAACTTTCAAAGATGGTTTGGGGTAGTTATTTCATCGATTCACACTAACTTGAGCCGTTGTTTCCGATTTAGAGTCGTCATAGAGCCAATACCACGCAGGTCACCATTTCTGACGGCCGTCAGAATGTGTGACCCACAAAATATATGTTTTAAGAATGTGTGTTCCCACTGTAACTGCTTCCCAAAGGTATTAAAACTTTCAAAGATGGTTTGGGGTAGTTATTTAATCGATTCACACTAATCTGGAGCCGTTGTTTCTGATTTAGAGTCGTCATAGCCATTACCACACAGGTCACCATTTCTGACGGTCGTCAGAATGTGTGACCCACAATAAATTAAAAACATGTTTTAAGAATGTGTGTTTCCGCCGTAACTGCTTCCCAAAGGTATTACACTTCGAAATATCCTTTGGGGTAGTTTTTTAATCGATTCACATTAATCCCGAGCCATTTTTTCTTTCTTAGAGTCGTCATAGAGCCATTACCACACAGGTCACCATTTCTGACGGCCGTCAGAATGTGTGACCCACAAAAAATATAATATTTAAGAATATGTGTTCCCACTGTAACTGCTTCCCAAAGGTATTAAAACTTTCAAAGATGGTTTGGGGTAGTTATTTCATCGATTCACACTAATTTGAGCCGTTGTTTCCGATTTAGAGTCGTCATAGAGCCATTACCACGCAGGTCACCATTTCTGACGGCCGTCAGAATGTGTGACCCCAAAAAAATATATGTTTTAAAAATGTGTGTTCCCACCGTAACTGCTTCTTAAAGGTATTACAATTTCGAAAGATCGTTTGAGGTAGTTATTTAATCGATTCACATTAATCTGGAGCGGTTTTTTCTGATTTAGCGTCGTCATAGAGCCATCACCACATAGGTCACCATTTCTGACGGCCGTCAGAATGTGTGACCCACAATTAAAAAAATCATGTTTTAGGAACGTGTGTTCCCACCGTAACTGCTTCCTAAAGGTATTAAAACGTTCAAAGATGGTTTGGGGTAGTTATTTAATCGATACACATTAATCTGGAGCGGTTGTTTCTGATTTAGAGTCGTCATAGAGCCATTACTACACAGGTCACCATTTCTGACGGTCGTCAGAATGTGTGACCCACAATAAAAAAAAACATTTTTTAAGAATGTGTGTTCCCACAGTAACTGCTTCCTAAAGGTATTACAATTTCGAAAGATCGTTTGGGGTATTTATTTGATCAATTCACACTAATCTTGAGCCGTTGTTTCTGATTTAGAATCGTCATAGAGCCATTACCACACAGGTCACCATTTCTGACGGCCGTCAGAATGTGTGACCCCCCCCCAAAAAAAACATGTTTTAAGAATGTGTGTTCCCACCATAATTGCTTCCCAAAGGTATTAAAACTTCGAAATATCCTTTAGGGTAGTTATTTAATCGATTCACATTCATCTGGAGCCGTTGTTTCTGATTTAGAGTCGTCATAGAGCCATTACCACACAGGTCACCATTTCTGACGGCCGTCAGAATGTGTGACCCACAAAAAATATGTTTTAAGAATATGTGTTCCCACTGTAACTGCTTCCCAAAGGTATTAAAACTTTCAAAGATGGTTTGGGGTAGTTATTTTATCGATTCACACTAATCTTGAGCCGTTGTTTCTGATTTAGAATCGTCATAGAGCCATTACACATGTCACCATTTCTGACGGCCGTCAGAATGTGTGACCCACAATTTAAAAAAAACATGATTTAAGAATGTGTGTTCCCACCGTAATTGCTTCCCAAAGGTATTGAAACTTCGAAAGATCGTTTGGGGTAGTTATTTAATCGATTCACATTAATCTGGAGCGGTTGTTTCTGATTTAGAGTCGTCATAGAGCCATTACCACACAGGTCACCATTTCTGACGGCCGTCAGAATGTGTGAACCACAAAAAATATAATATTTAAGAATATGTGTTCCCACTGTAACTGCTTCCCAAAGGTATTAAAACTTTCAAAGATGGTTTGGGGTAGTTATTTCATCGATTCACACTAACTTGAGCCGTTGTTTCCGATTTAGAGTCGTCATAGAGCCAATACCACGCAGGTCACCATTTCTGACGGCCGTCAGAATGTGTGACCCACAAAATATATGTTTTAAGAATGTTTGTTCCCACTGTAACTGCTTCCCAAAGGTATTAAAACTTTCAAAGATGGTTTGGGGTAGTTATTTAATCGATTCACACTAATCTGGAGCCGTTGTTTCTGATTTAGAGTCGTCATAGAGCCATTACCACACAGGTCACCATTTCTGACGGTCGTCAGAATGTGTGACCCACAATAAATTAAAAACATGTTTTAAGAATGTGTGTTCCCGCCGTAACTGCTTCCCAAAGGTATTACACTTCGAAATATCCTTTGGGGTAGTTATTTAATCGATTCACATTAATCCCGAGCCATTTTTTCTTACTTAGAGTCGTCATAGAGCCATTACCACACAGGTCACCATTTCTGACGGCCGTCAGAATGTGTGACCCACAAAAAATATAATATTTAAGAATATGTGTTCCCACTGTAACTGCTTCCCAAAGGTATTAAAACTTTCAAAGATGGTTTGGGGTAGTTATTTCATCGATTCACACTAACTTGAGCCGTTGTTTCCGATTTAGAGTCGTCATAGAGCCATTACCACGCAGGTCACCATTTCTGACGGCCGTCAGAATGTGTGACCCACAAAAAATATATGTTTTAAGAATGTGTTTTCTCACTGTAACTGCTTCCCAAAGGTATTAAAACTTTCAAAGATGGTTTGGGTAGTTTTTTCATCGATTCACACTAATCTTGAGCCGTTGTTTCTGATTTAGAATCATCATAGAGCCATTACCACACAGGTCACCATTTCTGACGGCCGTCAGAATGTGTGACCCCCCCCCCCAAAAAAGATGTTTTAAGAATGTGTGTTCCCACCATAATTGCTTCCCAAAGGTATTAAAACTTCGAAATATCCTTTAGGGTAGTTATTTAATCGATTCACATTAATCTGGAGCCGTTGTTTCTGATTTAGAGTCGCCATAGAGCCATTACCACACAGGTCACCATTTCTGACGGCCGTCAGAATGTGTGACCCACAAAAAATATAATATTTAAGAATATGTGTTCCCACTGTAACTGCTTCCCAAAGGTATTAAAACTTTCAAAGATGGTTTGGGGTAGTTATTTCATCGATTCACACTAACTTGAGCCGTTGTTTCCGATTTAGAGTCGTCATAGAGCCAATACCACGCAGGTCACCATTTCTGACGGCCGTCAGAATGTGTGACCCACAAAATATATGTTTTAAGAACGTGTGTTCCCACTGTAACTGCTTCCCAAAGGTATTAAAACTTTCAAAGATGGTTTGGGGTAGTTATTTAATCGATTCACACTAATCTGGAGCCGTTGTTTCTGATTTAGAGTCGTCATAGAGCCATTACCACACAGGTCACCATTTCTGACGGTCGTCAGAATGTGTGACCCACAATAAATTAAAAACATGTTTTAAGAATGTGTGTTCCCACCATAATTGCTTCCCAAAGGTATTAAAACTTCGAAATATCCTTTAGGGTAGTTATTTAATCGATTCACATTAATCTGGAGCCGTTGTTTCTGATTTAGAGTCGTCATAGAGCCATTACCACACAGGTCACCATTTCTGACGGCCGTCAGAATGTGTGACCCACAAAAAATATGTTTTAAGAATGTGTGTTCCCACTGTAACTGCTTCCCAAAGGTATTAAAACTTTCAAAGATGGTTTGGGGTAGTTATTTTATCGATTCACACTAATCTTGAGCCGTTGTTTCTGATTTAGAATCGTCATAGAGCCATTACCACACAGGTCACCATTTCTGACGGCCGTCAGAATGTGTGACCCCCCCCCCAAAAAAAGATGTTTTAAGAATGTGTGTTCCCACCATAATTGCTTCCCAAAGGTATTAAAACTTCGAAAGATCGTTTGGGGTAGTTATTTAATCGATTCACATTAATCTGGAGCGGTTGTTTCTGATTTAGAGTCGTCATAGAGCCATTACCACACAGGTCACCATTTCTGACGGCCGTCAGAATGTGTGACCCACAAAAAATATAATATTTGAGAATATGTGTTCCCACTGTAACTGCTTCCCAAAGGTATTAAAACTTTCAAAGATGGTTTGGGGTAGTTATTTCATCGATTCACACTAACTTGAGCCGTTGTTTCCGATTTAGAGTCGTCATAGAGCCAATACCACGCAGGTCACCATTTCTGACGGCCGTCAGAATGTGTGACCCACAAAATATATGTTTTAAGAACGTGTGTTCCCACTGTAACTGCTTCCCAAAGGTATTAAAACTTTCAAAGATGGTTTGGGGTAGTTATTTAATCGATTCACACTAATCTGGAGCCGTTGTTTCTGATTTAGAGTCGTCATAGAGCCATTACCACACAGGTCACCATTTCTGACGGTCGTCAGAATGTGTGACCCACAATAAATTAAAAACATGTTTTAAGAATGTTTGTTCCCGCCGTAACTGCTTCCCAAAGGTATTACACTTCGAAATATCCTTTGGGGTAGTTATTTAATCGATTCACATGAATCCCGAGCCATTTTTTCTTACTTAGAGTCGTCATAGAGCCATTACCACACAGGTCACCATTTCTGACGGCCGTCAGAATGTGTGACCCACAAAAAATATAATATTTAAGAATGTGTGTTCCCACTGTAACTGCTTCCACAAGGTATTAAAACTTTCAAAAATGGTTTGGGGTAGTTATTTCATCGATTCACACTAACTTGAGCCGTTGTTTCCGATTTAGAGTCGTCATAGAGCCATTACCACGCAGGTCACCATTTCTGACGGTCGTCAGAATGTGTGACCCACAAAAAATATATGTTTTAAGAATGTGTGTTCCCACTGTAACTGCTTCCCAAAGGTATTAAAACTTTCAAAGATGGTTTGGGGTAGTTATTTAATCGATACACATTAATCCCGAGCCATTTTTCTTACTTACAGTCAGCATAGAGCCATTACCATCGAGGTCACCATTTCTGACGGCCGTCAGAATGTGTGACCCACAATAAATTAAAAACATGTTTTAAGAATGTGTGTTCCCGCCGTAACTGCTTCCCAAAGGTATAACACTTCGAAATATCCTTTGGGGTAGTTATTTAATCGATTCACATTAATCCCGAGCCATTTTTTCTTACTTAGAGTCGTCATAGAGCCATTACCACACAGGTCACCATTTCTGACGGCCGTCAGAATGTGTGACCCAAAATAAAATATATGTTTTAAGAATGTGTGTTCCCACTGTAACTGCTTCCCAAAGGTTTTAAAACTTTCAAAGATGGTTTGGGGTAGTTATTTTATCGATTCACACTAATCTGGAGCCGTTGTTTTTGATTTAGAGTCGTCATAGAGCCATTACCGCACAGGTCACCATTTCTGACGGCCGTCAGAATGTGTGACCCACAAAAAATATATGTTTTAAGAATTTGTGTTCTCACTGTAACTGCTTCCCAAAGGTATTAAAACTTTCAAAGATGGTTTGGGGTAGTTATTTAATCGATACACATTAATCCCGAGCCATTTTTCTTACTTACAGTCAGCATAGAGCCATTACCATCGAGGTCACCATTTCTGACGGCCGTCAGAATGTGTGACCCACAAAAAAAACATGTTTTAAGAATGTGTGTTCCCACCGTAACTGCTTCTTAAAGGTATTACAATTTCGAAAGATCGTTTGGGGTAGTTATTTAATCGATACACATTAATCTGGAGCGGATGTTTCTGATTTAGCGTCGTCATAGAGCCATTACCACACAGGTCACCATTTCTGACGGCCGTCAGAATGTGTGACCCACAATTTAAAAAAACATGTTTTAAGAATGTGTGTTCCTACCTTAATTGCTTCCCAAAGGTATTAAAACTTCGAAAGATCGTTTGGGGTAGTTATTTAATCGATTCACACTAATCTGGAGCCGTTGTTTCTGATTTAGAGTCTTCATAGAGCCATTACCACACAGGTCACCATTTCTGACGGCCGTCAGAATGTGTGACCCACAATTTAAAAAAAACATGTTTTAAGAATGTGTGTTCCCACTGTAACTGCTTCCCAAAGGTATTACAACTTTCAAAGATGGTTTGGGGTAGTTATTTAATTGATTCACACTAATCTGGAGCCGTTGTTTCTGATTTAGAGTCTTCATAGAGCCATTACCACAGGTCACCATTTCTGACGGCCGTCAGAATGTGTGACCCACAATAAAAAAAAACATGTTTTAAGAATGTGTGTTCCCACTGTAACTGCTTCCACAAGGTATTAAAACTTCGAAATATCCTTTGGGTAGTTATTTAATCGTTTCACTTTAATCCCGAGCCATTTTTTCTTACTTAGAGTCAGCATAGAGCCATTACCACCGAGGTCACCATTTCTGACGGCCGTCAGAATGTGTGACCCACAAAAAAAACATGTTTTAAGAATGTGTGTTCCCACCGTAACTGCTTCTTAAAGGTATTACAATTTCGAAAGATCGTTTGGGGTAGTTATTTAATCGATTCACATTCATCTGGAGCGGTTGTTTCTGATTTAGAGTCGTCATAGAGCCATTACCACACAGGTCACCATTTCTGACGGCCGTCAGAATGTGTGACCCACAAAAAATATATGTTTTAAGAATGTGTGTTCCCACTGTAACTGCTTCCCAAAGGTTTTAAAACTTTCAAAGATGGTTTGGGGTAGTTATTTAATCGATTCACACTAATCTGGAGCCGTTGTTTTTGATTTAGAGTCGTCATAGAGCCATTACCACACAGGTCACCATTTCTGACGGCCGTCAGAATGTGTGACCCAAAAAAAAAAAAAAAAGATGTTTTAAGAAAGTGTGTTCCCTCTGTAACTGGTTCCCAAAGGTATGAAAACTTTCAAAGATGGTTTGGGGTAGTTATTTCATCGATTAACACTAATCTTGAGCCGTTGTTTCTGATTTAGAGTCGTCATAGAGCCATTACCACACAGGTCACCATTTCTGACGGCCGTCAGATTGTGTGACCCACAAAAAAAAAATGTTTGTTTTAAGAATATGTGTTGAACAATAACTTCGAGAACAAGTGAGTGGCAAGAGATTCGAGGTTGATTTAACTTTTATCGGTAAACGTGGATGCGGAGCTCTAACATACGTTGCCCATTATAAACCGGACAATCACTGGTAAAAAAAACTTGGTTTGACCTTCGGATCAGGCTACATTAAAGTGGAATTGACTGAAAGTATTGAATGGAGTTTCAATGTGGTGATGTTTCCTGTCAAGGTGGTGGTTCTATATTAGAATCTGCATAGTGCTGATATACATGTACAGACTACAGCCCCCTGTCTAAAGCTGCACAATACAGTATGTCTTTTGGTTTTGAAGTATCTTTCAATGGCTTTTACTTCATACAAACTAGCTACTCTTAGCTTCTGACTGATAAAGAGCCTATTTCACTGTAATATCACTCACCAGGACAGCTACTGGAATCCTGTATGCCTGTCTGAAAAGAAGATGGTGACTCATGAGAAATTACGTTTGTGTAATTATGTCATCCAGTTTGCGTTGTCCTTTGTGTGTGTGTGTGTTTGTGTGTGTGTGTGTGTGTGTGTGTGTGTGTGTGTGTGTGTAATCCACCTGAGAGGCAGGGTCTGGCTGTGAGGGGTTGGTGTTGATCCTGGTTTTGTTGATCAGTGTTTTGCATGGCTCCTCGTCTTCCAAAGCAGCTATATAGTGATCAGCCTTCTCTGCAGATCTCTGCTGGACCTCCAGATCAGATGAGCTGAGACCTTTCACCAGATCACCTGAGAGGTGGAGACCATGGGGGAGGGGGAGATGGAAAGAGTGTGGGAGAAAGGGAGATGAATGGAGTGGGGGAGAAGGAGGGAGTGGGGGAGAGGGGAAATGGAGGGAGTAGGGGAGAAGGGGAAAAGGGGAAACGGAGGGAGAGAGATAGATAGAAGGGGAGATAGAGGGAGTGGGGAGAGGAAGAAAGATGGAGGGTGTGGGGGAAAGGGGAAGATAGAGTGAGGAGGAAGAGAGATGAAGGGAGTAGGGGAGATGGAGAGGGATAGAGTTTGGGGGAGAGGGAGATACAGTAGATAAAAGAAAGATTGATGTCAATGACAAACTATGGATTTTATGTCACATAGATTTCGTACTTTTGGACTCCATGTAGCCTAATACAAGAACAATACATGTGCTAGAGCTAGCTAACATTAGTAACTGACGTTAACATTCATTATCTATGCAAGATTTCTTTAGCAGGACCAGCCAGAATAATATCTTGATAATTACTTACTTATTTTGTCAACGTTCTTCAAAAAACTCTCGAGGTCCTCGACATTTATATTCATGTTTATTTTCTACTTGAAAGCTAAGTTGTACTTAATACAAAACAATTTGTAGCGAAGACTCTTGAGATACTTTTAGTTATTATGACCAACATTAGTTTTGAGCTCGAGAGGCGATCGAGTTTATATGTAACTATGGAAACGGTCACTCTCTTCGAGCACGGGATTGGATTTCCAGTGGTCACGTGCTCCTCCGCGTTTAAACAAGCAGGACCGCTCCATCCATTTCCATGTATCCTGTGTCTTTAGAATTTAATCTTTCTTCACTTTCAGACTCTTCCAAGCAGAAGCGACTTTTCATGTTTGATATTTAGCGGTACACACGTACCTACTACCACCGCAAGACAATCGTGTCTCTCCTGTAGGCTACCAAATGATACCTTTATAAATCATAAACCAGAGACTTCGCTTATTTCCAGATCGTAAAGCTCTCTTTACAGTCATTATACTGCCGCTGCACATAACGGACCAATACTGCCACCCTCAGTATCATCATGGTTCCTGAAGTAACATTTGTACCAGCGGCTTGGGCTAACTTAGTCTAGTACTTTTAAGTAGTGGCCAAGCTGTCAATTTACCAAGACCCCCTTCCTCCTGTGTTTGTGCATGTGAAACTGCTCATTTAGTAGTGGGCAAAGGGAAATCCTCCTGGGCCTGGTGGTTGCACGTGTATCGCGTAGACCACGCAACTGGACCATTCCTGACACCAGATGGTGCCATTTACTTGATCAAAGCAACTTGGCAAACTGAAATTCAGTCAGCCACTGCAATGTGAATGAGGGTGGTATACTGTATACCTGGCAGAAGAAAAGAGAAAATGGTTGTAGTCCCACAACTGTGATCTCTCTCTCATTGAGCCTTCTTACTATACAAAGTCTTCTGACAAGTATTGTCTTTACAAATGTTAATGGACCCACAATGTGAGCCAGGGGCATATGTTTGTTTTCAAATGTGGGTACCAGGACAGCTTGTTTAACAAATGAGGATGTTGCTGTTAAATACAAATGTTCTTAATGAAAGTGAAGGGACATATTTGCCCTTTTCAAAAAGAGAGTGGGACATGTTCCACCCAGTATAAAGAAACCTACGCCTGTTATGGGAGCAAGACATCTTCTTGCGTGCATGTGGGCGGAGTTGGCTCGGATTTCAACTCCCCCTTGTTCTTATAACAAGAATGTTAATGGAACACAGACTTCTGTTTTTTTTTTATCTCGTTGTTTATTTCAGTCCGTTTTTTTCTCCCCTACTCCCACGTATGCCCACAAGAATTTCCCAAACTCTCTATCTATGTAGTCTGTATTCTATGAATATGATGAGAGAGTAGTATTTGTCGTTGTCTCAGACAGACATTGGCATTCAGTTGCCAAACAAGAGAAATCTAGAAAGCCTGGCATGTGTCTGGATCCATGTTAACACAGACGGTGAATGAACTGGTCAACATCATGGCTTTCTCTTCCTGTTTGTCTCTGTCTTTTTATCTCTGCCTCGCTCTCTCCCTCTCTCTCCCGTTCTCTCTCTTTCTCTCTCTTGTTCTCTGTCTCTCTGCCTCTTACTCTCTCTCACTTTCTCTCACTCTTACCCTCTCTTTCACTCACAGTTTGCATGCACACTGTATACATCCACTTACTTGGTAACCTCAGTGGCTTGTCACCGCGTGCCTTATCTTTCACATTCCAAGTTGACAGTTTAAAGTATGCTTTGAGTAGCAACATGGATGTCGGATGGATGTTGGATGTTAGTTATAATGCAGCAATCAGACACATTTGAATTGTTTTCAAGCTCTTCACTGTAAGTACCGGCTTGTTTCAGGACTATTTTGAAATAGTTACGTAATGGGGCTTCACAGAGAAAGTTTGATTCCAAAAAACAATCTTGCAAGTGTTTGCACCATTGCCTCTTTACTTTACAGTAAACAGGAAGTGTGTAAACTTCAGTCAGTGACCCGACATGCCGGAGTCTCCCCAGTTGTGAAATGGGAAAGCTGCTGTCCACAGTGGCAAGTTGATAACCGTGAATGGCTTCCTCTGTTCTCAATGAGTCCCTTCATGCTGCACTGGATGAGTTAACATCCAGCCCTGTATACCAAGAACTCCTGCTTCCCAAACCCGATGTGACTAGTACATTTGGCAGCTGCAGCATACACTGTGTTGAACACCAAAGATTGAGGCTATTGTTTCTGCACTGTCCCTGTAAAGTAAATAGAGTAATGTGCTACATAGCCACCCAGTCCCAGGTTCAGGTTACCTTATTTGAACCTCTGGGTAGATTTCATTTACACTAAGATAACAAGGCATCCATCTCGGCACACATTTTAGACACAGTCGACAACATGTGATAAAAGTACTCAAATCAGATCATTACTAAATCACTATAACAAAGAACAAGTACAATTATAGAATGATAAAATAATTAAATGGATCAAATAAATAATTGTTGCTTCTCTGAAATGTTGCTACAACTTTGTCCCATAGCTTCCTATCCCTGTAGCCTGATAGCACTATTCCCATCTAGCTCCAAGTTCTGTAGTGAGGCTACCAAGCCCCTAAATTCATAGCCACCTACCCCCACAACATTCCATTCATTTGTCCTATGGCCATGACGCTTAAAACCTTGAAACTCCCAGTTTTACAAGCACTTTTACTGGTTGCTGAAACACAGTAGCCTACATTTATATTTTGTTCATTTTTGTACACACTTTTTTTCAAAGCATAGTACAAATAGTGCACATTGAAAGTACAGCAGGAGATCATTGATCAGAAATGCATAGTTATACAGTGCTTCGGAGGTCACAATCAATGAACACTGTGTTAGCTAACCACATCGTAAAACAGTCTCTTCTCAGCAACCAGGCATGTTGAGAAAAAACAGAATATCACAGTGCAACATCTCATTTGTAAATTGAGTAAATTGAGTGCAACAATGCAATGGCATCTCAATTACAGCAGCAAGCTATGGTGGACAAAACAAATTGCCCGACAGGGAAACAACCGCTTCCAATTCTTTAACTACAGTCTCACAATAATGCCTTGATTACAGCAGTGCCCAGTACAGTACATTAACAGCAACATATCACATCAAGTATCAAGTGCAACATCAGTTACTCATGGATATAGACTCTTGCAGCCGTAACTTGCAGAGTAACGAGAGGCCCCTTCTTCTTTTCCTCTCCTCTCCTCTCCACCACACCCTTTTTCCTCCATCTTCTCCAGTCAAGCCAGACCAGAAATCCATTACATCACAGGCCCAAGCAGTGTGGGCTGCATCCCTGATTGGTGAGCCTCAACCACCCCTTTCCTGGCCCCTCCTCTCACTCAGACCCTTCCCAGGCCATATAAAACCCCTTTGCTCCCCAGCCCCCACAAACGCTCTATCTTAGAGAGACCTGCCTTGTCCTTTGTTTCCTCAAGACAGCAGAGACATAAAAACACCATGGAAGGAGGTCAAACTCGTGGTGTGGTTCCAACCTACCTGGCATGGTCCATCTTTAACACCCTGTGCTGCTGCCTGCCCCTGGGCATCGCTGCCATCATCTGCTCCTGCAGGGTAAGACTACACACCACACCTTCTTGAAAATTTGACCTCTCCTAAAAGAAATCTGCTCTGATTTAAAGTATTTTGTTCAAGAGTTTGAAGTTATTGCTCTTTTGAAGGATTCATCCAGTAAAAGTTTGCATTAACTGAGTCTAACGGAGTGCACTTATCTTTAAACTGGAGTGGGTTCAGTACTGGATGTTGATTGGGACTTCTGTATTGTTCAAAGGTGAGCAATGCCAATGCCATCGGAGAGAACACCACAGCCGAAGAAGCATCCAGGACAGCCAAGATCCTGAATATTGTGGCCCTGGTCTGCGGGATTGTGATGATCATCATTGTCGTTGCCATCAGAGTCACTGCGAAAGAATGAAAACTGTGGAGTTGAGGACGACTTTTGGAGCCACATCTGTTCCAGATTTTGTTCGTTTGTGGGCTTGCGGTATCTCCATTGCCCCTTGAGGGGGACGGTGATTAAAACAAGCTGTGTGTGTGTTTGTGAGTGTGTGTGTGTGTGTGTGCATGTAGTTTTAGTGTGCATGGGTGTGATTGTGAGTGTGTTTGTTTGATCCTGCCCAGCTTTAAAGTAAATAAACATCTGGAATGAAATATGTTAGACAGACTTTCTTGCTTGTGCCTTTATCCAGGAATATTCAAATACTGTTTTGGAATAATAAAAAAAACAATAATAAAGGATAACATCTTTAGTTATCATTTTTATTTTTTCTGTTGTTTGTAAGTTATTTCAATTCTTAGTTGTCCATACAAATGCTGATGTAAACAAACATTTTCGATACACTTTTAAAGCTGTCTCATTTAGCATCACATCAACATGAGCTGGACGCTCATATCTTAGGTATTGAGATGATGTAATGTAGATTACTGTAAGAGATTCCTACTTGTCAGGATGTTTATTTATACAAGCAGTCCAATTCAGACTCAATGCTCCGTGTGCAGGATTTTACAACGTCCAAGAGCTGACTAATAAACATACAATACTCCTTTCACCCAGACCTCTGTCTGTGGTAGTCCGTGGTTCATCTTTACAGCAGGCTCCCTCTGTGTGTCTGCCAGTAGTTCATTTCTCCAGCAGGTTCCTTGTTGATGCTTTGGGTCTGCATCTGTCAGTGGGTCATCCCTGCAGGGTGTCCTTGTGTGTCCGAACTGCTCATCTCCTTCAGTAGGTCTTCCGCCCTATGCAGCAGGGACACCTCTCTGTGCTTTTGCTGCAGCTTCCCCACGTCCTGTGTACACACACACACACACAAACATACACATACACGCTGTATGGCTAAGGACTGTCATCTTCACAGATAAACCTGACACGTGTCTTTTCCTTCCTCTTTTAAGCAGCCTCAATCTCTTTCTTGTGCTCCTGTTATCTGTGTCTCTCTTTCTCCTCTCACTATCTATCACTCTCCATCACACACCACTCACTGTGTACCTACATCCTGAGATAGCAGGCTCCGACTAGGCCTCTGGAGCCTCTCTAACAGGGGGCTAGAGTAGGAGAGGGAGTCCCAGGAAGAGGCCTCCTCTGCTGGGGAGAGACCTCCCAGTCTGGCTTGGAATAGCTCTCCCATGCAGGCCTGCAGTGCCTGGGAAACACAAACACATTCCCAAACACACAAACGTTCATTGGTTGCTTTGGCAACCCTTCTGAATTCAAATGAATGTATCATCAACTAAGCGGCTCAACGTCCAATTAATTTCATTTCCTCCACTCCAAAAGCCTCTCAATAAACACTGAGAAAGTCTCAAAAGACTCAAAATAAATTATATTTGAATTCAAAGTGACCGCATCTCTACCCAAGACCTAGTGGAGTGTGAGAGGGTGAGCAGGCGATAGTGTGGACCTTGAAGAAGACTCGTTGGAAGGCGGGGCTGCAGTCGTTGCTGAGGTCTCGGACAGCGATGTGTGACACGCAGTGAGTCAGCAGCAGAGAGAACCCACCCACGCACTGCAGCCGCTGGCGACGCACATATACCGTCTCCTCCACCTCCTGGGAACACACGACAATGACCACACACACACACACGCATACAAATACACACAAGCAGGCAGGCACAAACACACACACAGGAATGTTCAGTGATGCACAAACAGCCGTGCTTAAGTCCAGTGCACAGCATGTACAGGCACACACAAACCTCGTAAAAGAAGGAGTTGCGGAAAGCGTTGTTGTGGTAGTTGTTGGGTGGAAGACTAGCTGCTATCTGGAGTGACACAGCTGGAGTCTGAGGAAGACATTACAGGATACAGGGTTTCTGAAGGAAATGCGAAAAAAAAGAGGAAATGTGCACAGCATGGATACAATCAGGGTCAAAAAACTCCATCCTGACTTCAAGTAGATATTTATATAACTAGTATTGTTTTAGGAGCCCATGGAGCACACTATCAAAAACAGACGTGTTGTAAGTATGACTGATGTCGCTGTTTTGTAACTATACATTTTCCGAAAGGTGAATTGCACACTGCGAAGATTGGCTAATCTCACAAATGGTCAGTTGGTTTTGTAAGATGTCACACCAGGGGCCTTGCTCGACCCTTTTTACTGGGGCAAGTGTTCCAGTAAACTGTTGATGTCCCTGCCAAAGCTGATATCAAACTTGCGTCCCTGAACCGTTGTATAGTCGGTTAAGCAAGGGGAGTTTATATATCTACTAGTGCATTGTGCACAGCAAGCTGGGAAGAAAAAAAACTGAATAGGGGCCTGTGCCCCAGTAGGGCTTTATTTCTAACAACGCCCCTGTGTCACACCATTGAAAGCACACCATTTAGGGTTGCACACATCCGTCTCCATTGGAGATAACTAAATGCAAATATTTTCCTTTTCTGTTGTTGCAAAAGTTAAAGTGTGTTGCAAAACACCATTTGGCATTTTTAATATGGCTTAAGAAGTTACCGGACAAGGAACAGTGAACCACTCTTAACCGCAAAGGTTGACAGGTCCTGTTGTGACAGGTTCCTGAGTGGGAAGTTCTCTGTGGTGTAGAAGAAACCATAGCTTCTCTCTCAACTCCATCACATACTGTATGTTAAGAAACTGTTCAGGCCTCTGGCATCTTTTGTCGTTGTAGGGAAGGACTTGTGCTTTCATTGGTACTGAATGATGCAAATTAAACCCAGATTATAGTGCTAACATTTCTTAACTGGACTCTCAAGTCGAAGTAATACAAAATCCACCATTTAGGGAACCTTAAGCTTCACTTTAGCTTGGCTTGGTGCTTTTTCTATGTCTGCGTCTGAGTGCAGGGTCCTTAACAGGCCCAGGGAGTGCAGGGTCCTTACCAGGCCCAGTGAGTGCAGGGTCCTTACCAGGCCCAGGGAGTGCAGGGTCCTTACCAGGCCCAGTGAGTGCAGGGTCCTTACCAGGCCCAGGGAGTGCAGGGTCCTTACCAGGCCCAGTGAGTGCAGGGTCCTTACCAGGCCCAGTGAGTGCAGGGTCCTTACCAGGCCCAGTGAGTGCAGGGTCCTTACCAGGCCCAGGGAGTGCAGGGTCCTTACCAGGCCCAGGGAGTGCAGGGTCCTTACCAGGCCCAGTGAGTGCAGGGTCCTTACCAGGCCCAGGGAGTGCAGGGTCCTTACCAGGCCCAGGGAGTGCAGGGTCCCGAGGAGGAAGAGGCCATGCTGGAGGACCAGCGTCTCTCTAAGGTTCAGGGACTTCACCTCCAGGGGGATCAACTCTCCCTCGCACTCCCAATGGGCATCCATCACATCAACAAACGAGCTTCTCACACCTGAGGAACACACACACAGACACACACACAGCTGTTGAGGGATAGAGAGAGTGTGTATGTGTGTGTGTGTGTGTGTGTGTGTGAATATCTAAGCTAGTTTATACGTGTGTGTGTGTGTGAGTCAGCCCGCGAGTGTGTGGGTGGAATTGTTTACATTATCATCAAAGCCCACAGAGCAGCCTTTTTTCGCAACGGCATTACTGCTGTCCAATTCTCTCTTTTTTCTGCCCTCATTTCCCTCACTCTTGTTTTCCATCTTCTTAATGGCTTTCAGCTGGAGAGTTTTTCCTGCGCTCTCACATGGGACAGCCTGACTGCAGAGAGGCTACTGCAGAACCCAGAAACATGGCTGCTCCTGTGGGTGTCATCTCCCCTCGAATCAATTTAATCTGGTTAGTGTCCTGCATTAGCCTCCAATGCCTGCCATCTAGATATCTTATATTAAAGTTTAACTTAATTTACTAGTTTCTGTGGCTGTATCTCTTGCAATATTTGACGATGTAATTCAATATGTTCCTTCCTGTCTATATACTTTTGAACTGGAAACTCTTTTAGATGCGTTAGACATGGAGCATTATTTATTTTCGTGATGGTCTTCCGTCGCTAGGGATCCTATTGGTCCTCTTACCTGACTTATCACAGGCCTCTGCTCTCAGGAGCCCCACCTCTCTGGCCCGCCCCCTCAGTTGTAGCTCCACCCCTTTGAGGAGCTGGAACAGAGGAGAGAGCTCCAGCAGCTTGTCCCACTCTTCCTCTGTTGGAACAAAAACACAGATAAAAACTAGACAAACAGAGATAGACTAGACACTCAGAGATAGACTAGATACTCAGACAGATGTCAACAGGACCATTCTTCTGATACCACACACAGAACAGAAAGTGACAGGTCATTAGCTACAGTTTCTAGAAATGTGAAAAAAATCTGTGAAGGAGATATTCAGTAAGTGCTACCCAGAATGCCAAAGTGAAGCTGCTGGGATACTTACCTGACAGCGTGGGGACACAGACATGAGTTGGATGAGCCTGCTCCTTCATTGGTTGGCTTTCTAGAAAAAACAATGGGATAGCATGATCTGATCACTGGTGGTGCAGTTGTAAAGAACACCAGGAGAAGGGAACACAATATCCTGATCATCTGTTGATGATCCATATTAGACCTGACTCTTCTGATGAGGAAGGTTCATAGTACACATCTGGTTCAAAGTGCAGTAAGTCTAGTTTTATTTATTTTGTATTTCAGCCTTATTCCATCAACATGTTCCTGGAAACATTATGACTGTATAAGCAGGACATTTTTTTTTACTGAAACATTTTTTTTCTTCAAAAGGCGTCAAAGGACTAATACAAAATAATCGAGTTAAACAAATTCATACCAGTGGAGATTTTTGGATTACATTTTCTCATTTCAGTTGTTGGAAGGTGTCGTGTTTTGGAACAAAATACTTGATATGAGACTGAGAGAGCCCTGTCCTCCCTCCCCCTGGCTGTTGAGAACAGGGACCAGGGATGGTCTTGTCTCTGGAGCCCCTGCCACTGTGAGGTCATCACAGTCGAGGTGAGCCTCACCCTGGGAGTGCACTCCTGAGGACGCAGCCGTGTGTCTTTGAGCTGTGTGTGTGTGAGGCCGACTGCCCTGGGCCCTCACTGGCTCCCTCAGAGACTGGGTGGAGATTCCTGCCCACACACACACGGACGTACACACATGCAAACACATGCACGCATGCAGCCACGCGCACACACACACACACACACACACAAATGCATGCCCACTCCCACAGGCACACACACGCACGGGCATGGAAGTGGGCCCACACAGGCTCACACACACATACACACACTGTTATCAATAAACTCCCCAATGAACGTCATGTACAGTCAAACCCAATACAGCAGCAATGTAACCCAGAAACCTCAGAGGGTATTCAGTGCCGCTGATCAGTTGTCTTACCTTTGACCCCAGGAAGCGATGCTGTCCAGACAGGAGAGCAGGCCTCCAGGCCATACGCCTGCTTTGTGGACAGACCTGAAACACACGTCACATGACCAGAAACACCACCTGGATCACATCAGTGGCTGAAGTACTCTGCACTGCAGTACTCTGCAGTGACATAGCTCAGAAGATCTATTTGAACTGCAGACCCCATACTCTGCTGACGCAGTGTTCTGTAGACCCGACATTCTGCAGACACAGTACTCTGTAGACCCGACATTCTGCAGACACAGTACTCTGTAGACCTAGTGTTCTGCAGACACAGTACTCTGCCGGCCCAGTAGCCTCCAGTACCAGAGAGGTGTTGGCAGCAGGCGCTGGGGGGTAGACTGGGCTGCTTCTGCTCCAGCAGCTGGGTCAGTCTCTCCAGCAGGACCAGGGTCTTCTGCTGGGCCACACCCACAACCTTCACAGGAGGTCTGGTTTCGCCGGCCCAAGCAGGCCCACTAGGCTGGCCCAGCCCATAGTCCCGGTACCAGAATTTTCTGGAGAGGACCGCCTGGAAACAAGCAGAGGTTGAAAGGATTGTATGAATGCAGTGTGTGTGTGTGTGTGTGTGTAAGTGCATACGTGTGTGTCTGTGTGTTGGAGTGTGAGCTGTTGTGTGTGTGAGTACGTGTGAGTCCGTGTGTGTGTGTGTGTGTGTGCATGTTCTGTGTGTGTGTGTGTGTGTGTGTGTGTGTGTGTGTGTGTGTGTGTGTGTGTGTGTGTGTGGTGTGTGTGTTCTGACCTGGGCTGTCTCTGCGTGAAGCTGGCTGAGGAGTCTGGTACAGTGCAGGGCTGAGAGAGCAGACTCCAGCTCTGCCTGTCTGGAGGTCAGCTGCTCCCACAACTCTCTCTGCCTCAGTGACCAGTCCTGGAATAAACACACATACAAGATTTGTAAGTCATTTAGGATTACTTACACAGCTACACTAGTGGAGTAGTGCACAGATACATTTAGAGACAAGCCAGAGCACATAGTGCATGTCAGAGTTGTTTGCAACAATTTATCGTTCAGTGTGTATGTGTGTGTGTGTGTGTGTGTGTGCGTGTGTGTCCTGACCTTGGTGTGTCCTGCTCCTGTCAGCTCTCCCTCCTTGGTCCATCTCTCTTGGTCCTGCTGAAGGCCCTCCACACACACACTGACCAGGTCCAGCCCCGCCAGCAGCTCCGCCTGCCACACACACCGCTGCTCCCACTCTGCAGCATCACCTGCACACACACACACATAGAAGCACACACACACATATAGAAACACACAGACACATTGAAACACACAGACACATACACATCGAAACACATAGACACACACAGAAACACACAAATAGGCACACACACACATAGACACATACATAGACACACCATTACACACATAAAAACACACAAATAGATGCACACACACATTAACGGGTATAGCTCAGTGGTAAACCATTTGACTACAGATCAAGAGGTTTCAGGTTCAAATCTTACACTCTGTGTGTTACTTTGGAGGAGAGCACTGAATCAATATGCTTATACTCAGACAGCATAGTGTGGAAGAAATGTAGATTTCCTGTGTGCGTACATTCTTCACTAATCAATAGAACGAGTCATTGGATACTAGTTAGTATGTTCTCATGTAAGCTTGCTTTTAGGTAATAAGAGTAGATTGTGTCTATGTGTCAAGGTTAGTAGATGTTCGAGGTCAGGAGAAAGTACTGGGTAAACGTCCCTTGTCATGAATACAAGGAAAGCGCCAACTATGACCTCTCTAATCTGAGAATGGTCATGGGTTGGGAGCTGTGAATCTCTTTCTCTGAGACTGTTGTAACGTCATTACTGCCTGACTGTCACTATCTATATTTACATTCTTGTGCCCTATAAAAGATGGTCCTCCAGCCTTTAGAGTGGAGACAGACTTGATTGGGACCTAAGCCTGGTGTTGTGTTGTCATTTAGTGTCAGAGGTCTGGTTTTTCTCTCCCAATCTCCAGATTGATAATACTTATTAAAATCCAGAACTCAACTGAACTTAGTCACTCCGTTTATGAAGAGACGTACTAAACACTCTTCATCAATAGACACACACTAAGAGACAGAGAACAAAGCATGGTGTAAATCAGAATTTCACAATAATGTGTTATCCTGTCTACCGGTCAAGTGCACAGGTAACCAGGAGACACTCCAGATGCCTAGCAACAAGTTGTTTTGGAAGGGGTTGCTTAGGTGATGAGTGAGACATTCCAAAACTCCACACAAGCACCCATTAAACCATTTGGACCTGTTGCTAATACATTCAAAACACCTCCCACATAGCAAACCATAAACATACACATAAATACAAACCCATTAACACAACAACAACAAAATACACGCACACAAAACCATAAAGACATGCACAAAAGCATAAAGTCACAGACATGTACACAAACACACTCACAAGCCTGTGCTACTCACTGGTTGTGAGTGTGTGCAGGGTGCAGGGAGGCAGGACCAAGGCTAAGTGGCCCTGGCGAGCGGCCCGGCTCTGGGCCTCTGATTGGCCAGACTCCTGGAGCTCCAGCACAGCTTCTCTCAGCTGGCGCTCACTGTCTGCCCAGGGGATCTGCAGCACACACACACACACACACACACATGAGCATATACACACACATAAAGAACACACACTCAGACATGAGTATACATGTACGCAGAGAACATCCACACACACACACAAGCACACACAGACGTGAGCAAACACACACACAAATACCACACCCACACATGTTGAAAACACAGAAATACATTTACATTTATTCATTTAGCTTTTATCCAAAGCGACTTGCAAAGAGAGAGATTTAAAAAAAATGTGCATAGGTCAATGATTGTAAACAATGAGATGGCCCCCAAAACTAAACTATATACACACACACACACGCACGCAGGCAGGCACACTACATTGCTGGTTACATAGTATAGCCCCCCCTGGAGGTGAGTCCTGCTGCCGCTGGCTGCCCTGCAACAAACATGACGTTAGTCTCTGAGGTGGGAGGCATGCAGGAAGGGGAGGGGGGCCATCTCTGCTGCTTCATTTCCTCCCTCCTCCGCTTCTCCTTCCTCCTCCCCTCCTGCCCTCTCATCACCTGTCCAGGAGGGTCCAGTGAGACCGTGTGGAGACAGCGCTGTACAGCAACGTCCAGGTCAGACAGTAGCTCCTCTTCCTTCTGTTTCTGCTCCAGCCATTGGTTGGTCCTGACACACACCTCCTTCTGCAGCGCCTCCACCTGGCGGGGGTCCGCAACAACAACCAAAGACAACATCATCAGTGACAACAAAAACACAGCGTCCACACTATCAACTTATTCAAAGTCAATGTTGTAAGAGGATTGGAAGAAAATGGAAGCAGAAAGACTAGGGTCAGCTCTGCTTTATTCTTTGAAACATCAGATGAAAACTTCACATGTACGCACACCATCTATAGATTCAGCAGCAACTTCCCAGCATATGCTAGAGATATCCCTCTCTCTCTCCTGCAGTACCTGTATGCTGTCAGGCTGTTCTCCCAGGGCTAGCCAGTAGGGGGCGGTCACAGGCACCACCGTGCGTGTGCTCGGATCCAGCCGGGCCCCCACCACGGCGGCCAGTCCCCCCGTCACCGGGTCGATGGCCAGGGCACCACAGCGGATCGCCACCAGTCCTGGAAAACCAACAACCATCACGGGTCTGAATGATGTCCTGTCTCTGTTGAACTCTAGTGTACGGTACAGTAGAGTTTAGTAGAGTCTAACTCTGATGAAGAATTCTGATGAAGAGGTCTCGTATGACTCTGGTGTCTAGTACAGAAGACTGTCCAGCCTCCTCTGTGTACCTTTCCCCTGGGGGTCCTCCATGGTGCCAGCCAAGGCCAAGATGCGCCCAGACAGGGGGTCCGGCTGGGCCCCCAGGACAGGCACCTGGAGGCCGGAGCCCTGGGGGTCAGGGTACTCCTGCCCCAGCAGCGCTGGGACACACAGCTCTGAGTCTGGGAGGGGCAGCTCGCCTAGACAGAGGGTGGGTGGGACACAATGTAGTTGGGGTGGAGGCAAGGCCAGGGGGTGGGTGGACACGGTGGGGGAGGACATGGGGGTGGGAAGGGTCAACAAGGTGTGGTGGAGGGCGGAAGGGGAGAAGTTTCAACACAGGGTTTGCGTTCTGCGTGTAGTTTCTGTGTTTTTATAGACTAGAGGATACATTTGATTTGGATGAATACCCAGAACCCCTCCATCCCGCGCCACGGCAGAGGCCCAGTCCTGCAGCATCTCCAGTCTGGTCTGCAGCTGCAGCTGGCAGTGCAGACTCCTTCTAGAAACCTGCTGCAGCTCCGAGACTGCAGACTGCAGTCGTCCCAGGTCAGGCTGGGGGTCGGGCTGGGGTAGGGGGTGGTCGGGCTGGGGCAGATTAGGGTTACTGGGTGGGGGCAGGTTGGTGAGGTTTGTTTGGGTCAGGTTGGGGTTGTTGAGCTGGGGTGGGTTGGAGAACTTCATCAAGGGGGAGTTGGGGACGAGCTGGGGGAGATGAGGGTTGTTAGTCTGAGGGAGGAGGGAATGGCAGGGCTGGGGAGGGTCAGTGAGGCTGGGTGGGGGCTGCAGTCTAGTGTCCCTGGAGCCCCATTCCTCCAACAGTTCTCTCAGCAGCTCCACCACTCTGAGCCGGCCCAGCAGCACCTGGGAGAGGGATGATCCAGCAGAATCCAGTCAGATCCAGTCAGATCCAGTCACACCAGAAAGCAGGAGCCCACCCATCCTCCCACAGTGATGGTGGCCTGAGTTTCAAGGGAAAACGCTGCTACAACACTGAGTAACTCTAATTATGGTCACCTGTATGCATCACTGGGGGTTATGTTAAATGTATAGTGTGCTGAAACCAATGCACTATGATCTGCTCTCATGACTTTTATTCAAAGTGACAGCCCAGAAAAGATGTGAACTTCAGATCTTTAGATTGACAGTCAAACTCTCGAACCACTGAAGTACACCCTCCCCACTGTGTGCTGTGTGCTATGTACTGTGTACTGTGTGCAATGATTATATCTCACCTGGCAATCCAGCAGGGTCTGGTATCCTCCTGCATGGGGCACCAACTGCCCCGCCCTGACGCTGGCCCCGCCCACTCTCACCAGTCGACCACTCAGAGGCTCGATGAAGGACTCTCCCAGTAGGAGTCCGCCCACTGGCAACACTGCCCCTGGAGAAGAGACACATCAACAGGGTGAACAGGCCAATCAAGACAGACGCTGTGATTCCAGATCAACCAATAGACACCCTGCCTGTATCTTGTCCCTCCCCCTAGGTTCTCTTTTGTAGCAGTCATTCTGCATACTCACCCGTGATTGGTTCCTGACCCAGCTACAGTATACTCACCTGTGGCTGGGTCAGAACCTAGCATACTCACCTCTAATCAGGTACAGATCCAGCTCTATATTCACCTGTGACTGGGTCCAGCCCAACGCCAGCAGTCAGGACCACGTTGCCTGTGCGAGGGTCCAGCATAGGCGAGCCCAGCTGTATGGGCTGGGGCAGGCGGGTAAGGGGGCAGACAGACACCCCTCCCAGGGGGTAGACCAGGCCCGTCTTGGGGTGGATGGTGACAGCCAGTATGGGCACCAGGAGCCCGGAGTCTGGATCTAACATGGGCCCCCCCAGCTGCAGCCTCTGGCCTGGGCGAAGGCCCCTCAGCCTGGTGGGCGCCAGGGGCTTCTCAGAGTGACGGGAAACCGGGTAAAGGACGAAGGGCAAGAGAGCACACTCCCATTTCCTACTGTTTCCTGGCATTAATATGGAAGGGCAACAAGAAGCAGAAGTTATCAGAGGATGTGCTGGGGACAGAGGTGGAGGGAGTAGGGAAGGAGAAGGTGAAGGGAGGGGTTGGAGAGAAAGAGGGGGGATGACAGGGAGAGAGGCGGTAAGATATAAATATAGAGAATGAGAAAGACACAGAATGAGGGAGAGGGAATGGATAGACAGAGAGAGAGGACCAGAGAGAGGGGATGACAGATACAAACAGACAGAGAGAGAGAGAGAGAGAGAGAGAGAGAGAGAGCCTTCCTTGCCGGTGTAGCAGTCGGTGGTCAGGATCAGGGTGGAAGTGTCGGGGTCGTAGGCCACATTGCCCGCGATGGGCATCAGCCTGCAGGTCTGAGGGTGCAGGAAGAAGTCTGGGGGCACCGCCATGCTGTGCCCATTCCCCAACAGCATGTGGGCATGGGTGCCTGGTCGGATCAGGCCTGTGATTGGATCAGAATGCAACACTCCGCCCACACGCAACGAGCCATCTGGAGCTGGAACACAGAGAGCAGGTACAGTGAACTGAATAAAAACAAGTAAACGTAGCATTACAATCAAAGTCAGAAAATGCTTCACAAAAGTCCACCAAGTAAGAATACCTTCTGACTTTCATAGGTCAATACCTACATTTCTTAAATCTGTAATAATACATGTAATAGAGACAGTTCTTTTATAATGATTTGGTCTGTCCTCATGACACAATTACCCCTGCCTCCTGCAGGTCAGAAGGATATCCAGCAGGTGACACCAGAACACTTCCTGTGACATCCCATTAAACAACTGAGTGAGCTCCAGTCACTCAGAGACCCGGGCTGTTAGCGCTGTAACCACACTACTTTTTAGCACCGACTAAAACAACAGGATTGCATTTCAGTTCACAGCATAGAAACATGAAGGAAGCCAAGGTTGGTGACACAACCAGCTTACCGAAGATGTCGTCCTTGGTGAGGACGGCTCCTGTGAGGGGGCAGAGCGGCCGTGCCCCGGTGCCCTCCCCCAGCAGGGCCCAGGCCCCCTGGCGATGGCAGTCCCCTCTCACCTGCTCTGCCAGTGCACCCACCAGGGACCACACCCTCCGCAGGACCCTGCAGGATGACCAACCAATCAGTTAGTCGATCAGCCGATCATGGGCTTAGTTAACGTTTCAATCCAATGTTTGCTCCGTGACACATTTTCTACATGGAATGTAGTACTGTAAAGCATGTGGTACAAGACAAAACACATCCTAATCTTAAATTCAGAAAGATCCTACTCTTCTTTGCAGGATTCTGTCCTGCACGTCAAGTTATTCTCGTATGATTCTTTTTTTGTGTTTAAACATGTAATGTAGACTGCACTGTGGATCACAGTTACACTGATGAAGACATGACAGATGGTCCCAGACCCCCAGCCGGGGACATTACTGTGGTGAGTGTTGGTCCCAGACAGGCACGGTGCTGCGGCTCCAGCCCAGCAGCCTGAGGCTCTCCCTCAGCCGGGCCGTGAAGGCCTGCTGGGCCTTCCTCTGGGCCTGGAGCCCCGACCTCAAAACCTGCATCTGGCTGTCCAGCAGGGCCCTGGTCTGCTGGGCCAGACTCCTGCGGCGGCCCACCTCCCTCTCCAGCTCCCTCTGCAGCCTCTGGTGGGCCTCCCCCTCCTGCAGCCTCCCCAGGGCCGCAGACCACCCGGGCTGCAGGCTCCGCAGGTTGGCCTGCACTTCCTGGTACAGCTCCTTCACCTGCAGGGGAGGGAGGGGGGGCAAGCCTGTGATGGTGCTGTTACGCTTAGACAAATGTGTAGCTACAGATAGACACACAAGCACTCACACACACACACACATGCACATGTCACGTGTCACAATTACAATGAATGTATTGACACAAATAGACACACAGACACACACACACACTGCACTCGCACAAACTTAACCCATATACACACCGGTATACATCTTCCCATGTACACCCATATACCCATATACATGGATACACCCATATACATTGTAACAAAAACATGTTAGGAAGACCTGCATGTTTGCAGGATAACAATGACCGGCAAAGTCTGCCAACTCATCTTACATATTTCTGACTTTACTGCAGCTACCCTTGGGGTGCTACACTCACACGCACAAATACACAGCACATATACATTCCAATATTCCCACAAGGGAGGACATATGAGGCCTGAGAAAGTAACAGTAGACAGTAAGACAGAGAATGCGTGAAAAGGGAGGAATGGAGGGAGGGAGAGAAAATGAGGGAGGAGGGAGATAAAGGAAATGAGGGAGGAGGGAAGGAAAGGAAATGAGGGAGGAGGGAGGGAGAGGAAATGAGGGAGGAGGGAAGGAGAGGAAATGAGGGAGGAGGGAGGGAGAGGAAATGAGGGAGGAGGGAGGGAGAGGAAATGAGGGAGGAGGGAGGGAGAGGAAATGAGGGAGGAGGGAGGGAGAGGAAAAGAGGGAGGGTGGCAAAGAGTAAGGAGGGACAGTGCTGGGGGCGTAGAAGGAAGGAATATGGATGGAGAGATCTAGTGTAGGGAAATGAAAAGACAGGGGGGAGCAGGTGCTATGAGGTCAAACCAGGTTGCAAGATGAGTGAAGACCAGTTGGAAAAAAAAAAACAGGCTGTGCAGTGCCTTGAATGTGACTACTAGCTGTGTTTGAGAACCAAGTGGGCAATACCTCTCCGGTGAGCTGGCCTAGCCGGGAGGTGACGGCCAGGCTGTGTGTGAGCAGCAGGCGGTAAAACGTGGTGGAGCTGAAGGCCTCTAGGTCCACCTGCTGCTCATAGTCCCAGAACTCCTCAGCCTCCACGCTCAGCACTGCTCCTGCTGCACACACACACACACAGATACACATCCAGATGCACACACAGATACACATACAGATACACATGCACACACACACAAGCAAAACACAAAGTATCACGTTGTTCACATCACATACATACAGTATGCCCATGTTTTATCAACCCTGCATAATAGCCCTTTGACCACCACAAACAGTTGTACCCATCTTTACGACCGGTGGTTCACTAAGGAGATGAAAATGATAAAGCAATGTATTCATACGAGACCCGAGGTCTATTTCTGTCTGTTTATCAGATGGAGCTGTAGTATTACCATCTGATTGCATGTGTGCGCTGGAACGCAATTGGTTGGGCGTGAGAGACCCAAGAGTTACACAAGAGTGCGATCATAAGGTCCTGGAGTAGCAGACGTGAGTGTGTTTATTTCACCTGCTGTGTGTAAGTTGTGTACGTTGTAGTGTGTCAGCACATGTGTGCCTGTAAGTGTGAGTGTTTGCCTAAGTTTGTGTCGGTATGTGTGTGGTGATGATAGATTGAACCTGGCTGAAGAGTGGTGTCTATCCTGCCCTGCAGGTTGCGGTGTGTCTTCCTCAGTGCGGTCACCCTGGAGCCCCTGGATGAGTAGTCATCCATGAGGTAAGCTTTCTGCAACGCACGATACCGCACTCTGATTGGCTCCTTCTCTGGCCAACCATATTCTCTGAACAAGATCTACGAAAACGAAAGTGAATCAGTGGGCCTCCCAGAATCTCTGGAACAGTTTGCTTGTGTGAGTGAGTGAGTGTGTGTGTGTGTGTGTGTGAGAGAGTGCATGTGTGTGTGTGTTCTCTCACCAGTAGTGTCACACACAAGCTAAGGATCACTATGGCTCCAACCACCAAGCCTCCGGTCACCAGCCAATCGGGTCTCAGCAACAGGTTCCGTTGCCTGGCGATGCCCATCCTGGTCATGTGACGAGGGACAGCGGGAAAGAAGGGGCCGGCCTCATAACACTGGCCGCCTGCAGGCATCACTCTCACGTACTGCAGTGGAGAGGAGTCAGAGATTAAAATATCAACCATATCACAACATTCTTTTGATTGTTTGAAGTTGACCGATGTTGACAGATCTTCCCATTGCTCTTTTAGTTGCCTAATGTATTGTTTGGAAACCCTTCTCCTGAGTTTATTGAGCTAGAATGGTCTCTGACCTATAAACTTTGGCCTTCAGTCCACAGACTCATGCTCTCTTTGAGGCGGAACTGCAGTATTTTCTCATTGGCTGATACATCCATGGGTTACCATGGGTTACTGTGAGGTACCATTGGTTACCATGTGTTTGTGACGCTGGCTGCTGAGCCTGAAGACGTACACCCCCGGCTGGCTGAGAACCAATGAGAAGAGAGTAGGCGGGGTCCAGGAGAGCGTTAACTCCTCCTCCAGCTGTCTGAACGGCCCCCAGTCAAACTCAGAGTTGGTGTTATACAGGTTCTCCCTGAGCACAGAGGATGTCAGGGTTTATACATACACTCACACACTCAATCATTCACAAATGTATTCACCTATGCAGTCACTCGCTCACTCTCAAACTCCCTCATTTTCAGAAATGTAGTCATTCCAACAATCAATCAAGAAATCAATCAGTTAGTAAGTCCACCCCTCAGTGAATCTGTGCTGTACACCAGAGGTCCTCAAAGTGGGGGGTCTACACAGACAGACTGACTCACATGTCATACTGAGGGTGGTGTTCCCTACTGACAGAGAACAGCAGAACGTCTCCCAGCTGCAGACAGGCTGTAGGGTTCAGAACACCCACGCTGGAGATCCAGGTTCCGCCTCCAACCCGGGGGGTTCCTTCTCCGCCCACAGAGCTGGAGGTACTTCCTCTCAGGCCCTCTCCTTCTCTGAGTTTGGAGGTTGCTTCTACAACACATACCAAAGGTGACTCTAAGATTTCTCCTCGAACACAGGTCATCAATGAATCTGAGGTTCCCTCTAGTGGTACTTATAAAGCAGTCCATCAGCATAGAAAGCAGTTATATATTAATAAGTTAGTACTGTGGATGAATAGCATCAGTTTTAGCATTTCTAGATGTAGCATCAGCGACTAAGGATTCCTGTTCAGTGTGAGTCTGCTCTTGAAGCTGTGGTGTGGTGGATGGACCTGTGGTGCCGGGAGTTCTCTGTGAGTCTGAGGAGAACATCTGGAGAAGGTTTTCTGGTAGGCCACGGAGGAGTCCGAGGAAACCAGCGTCTAAACACCCACGCAGACCCACCAACACACACACACACACACACATAGACACCCGCATGCACACGCATACACGCACCCCATCACACACACGTGCATACAGACACACACAGACGCAAAAAAAGCCACGCACAAACAGAGTGGGGCAGCCTTTGTCAGCAAGTGCGGGGGTTGAGGTGTGGCATTGTCCTGCATGGTGAGGAGTTCCACAGGGAGACCTGACTCACCGCTTGTCTGAAGGATGTGGACGTGCCGAGAGGCCACGAGGTTCCTGCCACAGCGCAGGATCCCCTGGGAGTCCCAGTGTCGGAACACATGCTCCAGCAAGCGGCCTGAGACAGGCCCGTGGAACTGGAGACACACACACACACAAGTACACACACACACAAATACACACACCTGTAAGATTTACTAGGTCAGGAAGACATTAGAGCCTAATCGTTCCTCTTACTCCATACAAGAGGATAAGAATGTTTTCTATGGTGTATATAGTTGAGAAGTTGTAACTCTAGCTTGGTCATACTATATGTCCTTGTAAAGGAACAATTAGTCTGCGACATGTTGTGAGAATACATACTCTCCTGGGAGGTCATGCTGCAATCAAATTAAATTGACTTGACCTGGAAACCCTAAAATCAAGTATTCTGGTAGTTTTGGTTATCTGCTTGCACGTGTCATGGTGAGAGCATTATTGGGTGTATGTGAGAGTGTTATTGTGTGTGTGTATTTGTGTGTGTATGTCTTGCCTCACCTTGCTCCCAGCGCTCCAGCCCAGACTCAGCTCCCCAGAAGAGTCACACACCAACTTCACCGAGGGTGTGACCCCGGCCCCGGCCCCGGCCCCGGTCCTGCAGCCCCAGCTCCCACACTCAGCAGCGCCAGGGCCCTCCCCACACACACACATCCCCAGGGCCCCATCATAGCCCTGGTAGGCTCCTGGAGACACACACACCTGCAGGAGAAGAGTGAGCACAGGCCTCAGTATTCAGCCATAGCAGGTACAGTACAGGACAGACAGAGATCACGGGTTTGTGGGTTTGTGTGCTGCTTCTTTGCAAATCAAATCAATCACATCAAGAAAACAAGAAAAACTGTCGACCTTTGCACACACTGTTATTTAGGGGAAAGGGTGCACCAAATTCAATAGTCGCAAGGTTACATTTTTGAATGTCTGTAGAGAGGTCACAGTGTGTGTGTGTGTGTATATGTGCATGTCTGTCTATGTGTGTGTGTGTGTGTGTGTGTGTGTGTGTGGTCTGTGTGTGGTGTGTGTGAGTATCACTGTATGTGTACATTTACATGGGACTTGGAGAGCCTGGGAAGATAAACACAGAGGACTCCACCACCGCCAATGACAGCAGTCAATGAGAACAGGCTTACGTATTCATCGGGGCTCATTCACAGATCACATGTGTTCTAAAGCCAAATATCTGATAAGCTCTGGATAAGCGGTTCATATTGAAGAGCAGCCAGAGTTCACTGACTTAGAGGCCGGCCACCTGATTGGTTCCAGGTAACAGAGCTAGCTAGACAGCATTTGAAACGCCAGGATTGAGTGGAGAAAAACAATTCAAGCGAATGGATATCATTGATGAAAATTATATATTTAAAACTTTTTATGTGTTTTCCGAGATCTTCCAATGCTCTTTTTTTGTGTGTATGTGTGTGTTTGTGTGTGTGTTTGTGTGTGTGCGAGTACGTGTGAACTTAACCTGCACACTGACCTTTTGCCTACATTGCTGTTCCCATTGATTGGGGTCCAGACAGATTCCATACTGTGAGCGGCTGCTTCCATCTCTGCAGACATGGTAGACTCTGAGCACACACACATCGCCCTGACTGGCTGCCTCATAGCCCAGGGCACAAGGGCAATGCCCATCACTGGCCTGCATCCATACAGAGAACATCTTTTATCAACCATGAACCATAGGTCAAGCTCATGTGTCTTAAATCTGGGCCAGAAGGAGTCACACTTTGGGTGCACTTGATTCAGGGCATCTGAACGTTCACCTAGTTCACTCAACTCATTGGAATACCGTGTCAAGAACACAAAGGAGAAAATCAAACATCCGATATTTATATCCAAGCGTTTGGTCTGTGTGTTTGACCCGAAGTCTGATACCGTCACATCGTACAATGGCAGGGAGCTAGGTGGGAGAGTGTTTATCAACACCTAATCTGCCCTGGTGACACAGGACCTGGCAGCTCCTAAACCTGAGATACTGGGGGGGAGGTGAGGGGGCTGACGGACGAAGCTTGAAACCCAAACCCTCCTGTTTGGAGACACCTGATGAGAGAACCTTCCAGACCCTGAGCTACAGATTGTTGGGAGTCTGTGGGTCATGCTTGCACAAACTGAGGAAGTATGTGCGGACTGGTAGAGGACCCAGACAGGGGAGTTCCCTCCATGACTGGTAGAGGACCCAGGAGACCGAGGTGAGGTCATGTCTTACGGGACGATACTGTCTGAGAAGCTACACGGTAGCATCCAGCTCCTCTGGGGACAACACGGAGGCAGATCGACACCTGACTGGGCTCAGGGCTACGCACGCAATACCATCACAGTACACCAGCTGTAGAGCAGAAGAGAGTAGAAGAGAGTAGACAGTAAAGAGGCGTGTGCCAGAACACCACCTGGAAGCTCCTCCCGTCTTCCAGACACACGCAGGCAGACTGCCCCTCCAGAGGCTGCTCAGCCCTGGAACCACAGGGCAGGGGGGCAGGCAGGCCTGGCCAGGGGCAGTAGTGATGGGGGGGGCAGCTCAGACAGCTGGCCTTGGACGTGGCCACAGCACTGGGCCCATATGTCCCTCTGGGACACGGCTCTGGGACCTGGCCGTCCCCAACACAGTAGAACCCTAGAAGAACACAGTTACAGAGTCATGCTGGGGCCTGATTGTATTGAGTAGAATCCTGGTGGAACACAATAGTTGTGATGACAGGAATCCACAAATCCATAAAAACAATCAATAAACCAAGATATCAAACAATCCAATCGATAGGTCAGTCCCCTACCTGGTCGACACGTCAGTGATTCCCTGCCGTCCTGTCTGAAGCCATCTCCATGGACCAGCAGAGAAATCCTCCACACACACCCCACCAGAGAGCTCCACCTGGGGCCACGGACCCCCAGCATGGCTGGCCTGTCCCGGGCACAGATGGGGTCAGGGGATGGCTTGTGGATCCAGACCCAGTGACGGAGGTGGAGGCCTGGGTCACGGTGGAGCCGGTGTGGGCTGCATCGCTGAGTCCCGGCTCAGACACCCAGGTGGAGAGGCAGACTGCGCCAGCATCCGTGTCTGTGTCGGAGAAGAAATTAGGGAGGCAGGATGGATCTTAGAGTCCCTTCTCTACCCCCTCTCCAGGCTTACTGACAGGAGGAACAGGCAGTGGATTGGGAGGGGGGGTCAGGGAGGGGAAGGGGAGCGGAGGGGAGGGAGGGAACACTTTCACTCTCTTGCTGAATGATGCATGGGTTTTCTGGGGTAGGATGACACTCAGACACAGCACTGCACACCACCTACACACGCACCACACACAGACACACCACACACAACAGACACACACACACACACACAAACTGCACACACACCTGTGGTCAGTGTTCCTGTGGCTATTTGATACAGTAGGCTCTGGTTACAGCCTTTGTTCTCCTCAATCTCTCGATGGAACTGATTAGTCATTTGGGCTCACACTGGTACACATCCACCGCACTCTTCCTGAGCGTGGCTGACACGTACACACTACCAGCCATGGAACTGTTCAGAACACACAACTCAGGACCAGCAGTGCAACCTTTGAAAACAGGACGCATTAGTTACACAACTCAACAGTTAACCACTGCAACATTACAGAAGCACTAGTCCAACCATTCTAAACACAGTAACTATCAGAACCCCTGCTGAGTTGATGGCAGACAATGGAGTGCAGCAGACAGCTAATGAAGGAATGGACATCATCAAGCCTACTTCATCTTGGTGGGAATCCTAAGGCCGGGGAGTAGTGGTGGGAAATATCAGAGAGTTTGATCCTCCTGCCCCCCCCCCCTCCAAATGCCCCCAATGTACCTTCACCTGCTTGGCTCTAGTGATTAGTGTGCCAGCGTGCAGTCAAAGGTTGCTGGTTCAAAACCACCTCAGATGTAACACCACGACATGAAAGTCTGAACTCCTCACATTACTGGGGGGCCGTCCAGCAGGGGACAAGACCAAGCATGCACCTGCATGTTTCTCCTTGCAGATTCAGAAGAATAGCAACTCTTTGTTGTCATTTGTGTTCGGGGAAACTCAGCGTGACAACTGTGTACATGTTGTGTTTGCTGTGAGCTGATATTCTGCCTGTCAGTGTTCAAATTCCAAGGCAACATTGTCACTCCTAATCAAATACACTGATAACAGAGCGCTTTAAAGCTTGGAGCGGTTCACTGAATCTAGTCGTACACAAGTTGGCCAATAACACATCAGCAAAGATTTCATCAAAACAAGACTTGACAAGAATGCGGGCCAAGCTACAGTACACTGGACAGTGGGTGCTTGTGTGTGTGTGTGTGTGTGTGTGTGTGTGTGTGTGTGTGTGTGTGTGTGTGTGTGTGTGTGTGTGTGTGTGTGTGTGTGTGTGTGTGTGTGTGTGGGGGGGGGGGGGTACCTGGGTGTGTGCGGGGTTTTCTGTGCATGTGTTTGGGTGTGAGTGCAGGTGTTTGTGTGTGTATGTCGTGCATGTGTGTGTGTGTGTAATGTTGCATGTCTGTGTGTGTTTGTGAGTTGGCATGTGTCTGTGTACATTTGTGTCCTATAACCATTATAAGCACAGTCACATTCACACTCCATCAAAAATCTCTCCATTCATTATTTCTTTCATCACTCCATTCATCACTTCATCACATTCATTACTCCAACTCAATTGACCCAATATGGAAAGGTCTTTTTTTTCAGAACGTACTGGTATTGTTGTATTGAAATGCTGGACTTTGGGTACATGGAAGTCTTTTGATATTTCCTCATGGCTGCTGTGGACTCTGCCCTGCTCAGTGATGATAGGCGGGTTACCTAAGACAGCAGCAGAACTGACCTTTCACACAGATCCAGTCTGGGTAATTGTCATGACTGCCTGCATCTAACATTCAGACTCTCCATAACATTGATTGCACATCGGTACAGTTGCAACACAGCTTGGCTCAGCTCTGATTTCACGCTGAGCATTCCCATCAAAGAGATGAAAGATCAAAAATGGATTAGGGGCAAGCAAAAATAACATCCCTGGTTTGAACCCTCCGCCTGTGCTTATTGATGGGTCAACAGACTGCTGTGACAGGAGTTTCTGTTTATTGGAGGGGAGATTAGAGATGGTTTGTTAGCGGTTTGTGTAGTGTGTGTCCAAGCAAGGATCATTATAGTGATGATAGTTTCAGAAGAATCAATTGAATTGATCCCCCCCACACACAGCCTTAGTGGTGTATCTGACAAAGCTGTACTGTATTGATCTTGTACATTGGCAGGCATTACGGATGATTTGATAACTATGTTTACTCAGATCAATAGATTTTTGTGACATTTTGTGACATGCTTTTCATGTCAGTGCATACTTTAGACACTGTACAGATGTGATGAAACATTATGACGTCATGCATTCTCCTTAATAAAGTATGCTACTGAGTTCAAGGCTCGGATTCAAGAATAGTTGTCACGCCCTCCACTCCTAGCAGTGTCCTGTCTGTCTGTCTGTCTGTCTGTCTGTCTGTCTGTCTGTCTCTGTCTCTGTCTCTGTCTCTGTCTCTGTCTCTGTCTCTCTCTCTCTCTCTCTCTCTCTCTCTCTCTCTCTCTCTCTCTCTCTCTCTCTCTCTCTCTCTCTCTCTCTCTCTGTCTCTGTGTCTCTGTCTCTGTCTCTCTCTCTCTCTCTCTCTCTCTCTCTCTCTCTCTCTCTCTCTCTCTCTCTCTCTCTCTCTCTCTCTCTCTCTCTCTCTCGTGTCTCCAAGATCCGGTCATCCAGTCCATATCTTCCACCCTCCAGTCATGCCGACACACTTGCGGTCCATCAGCTCATCACCCAACTGTTTTTCAACCACAGTTTTCCAGTCACTCCAGTTTGTACTGACAATTGTTACTTTGCCGTAACTGCTCTGTTTGATTTCCAGTTCCCACCTTGTCTCCTGTTCAGCACCTTCCATCCTTTCTGCCTGCCTGCCTTGTTGTCCTCCCTGCCTCCCTATCCCTCCAACCCCTCATTAAATACCCCATCAAATTACCTTCTAGTCCTTGTGTCATGTCATTGGGTCTGATACCCTGGTCTCTGTAACAACAGGATCCTAGGATGCAAGATTAAGATCCTAGGATGCAAGAGAAGGATTCAACAGTAGGATACTAGGATTTCAGAAAATGTTTATGCCAACTTTTTATCTGTTGGCTTCTTCAATAAATTGAATGAACTTTCCCGGGTCCAAACATTGTCATCAGAGGGTCATTAACCTTGCTAGGATGACGCAGGACAGCAGATCTCCCCAGTATGCTGTTGTGACCTTGACAGACTGAATATTTGGTACTCTGTACTAGTGAATAACACAAACCTTTCCCTATCCATTCCGGATAAACACTCACACTAACTGAGAAAGCTGACTGTACTGAGAAGGTAATCGGACGCCCTTTGAGAGCACCTGAGAGATTCATCCTTTTTTTTTGTCTTCTCCTAAAGTAAATATTGTTTTGATGGCAGAGAACATAGAGCACTGCATGTATGTGCTTGATATCAATCCCTTGACCCCTAAATAAATGGTTTGATGTTTGTTGACAATGTATTTGTGTGTCAAACACAGCCAATATTATCAGTTGGAAATAAAGAATGTCGAATGTGACCAGACAGACCAGTGTGGAGTTGAACCCGCCTGACCCAACATTCGCGGTTGAACTCTGCCATTGCACCAGCATGACATCACCTCAGCCTCCTTGAATCAATGTAAGCAGGAATGCTGTAGTGTGTGTGTGTGTGTGTGTGTGTGTGTAGGTGTGTGTGTGCGTCCTCTCCCAGGCCTCCTTCCGACGTCCCGTCCATTTGTTATCTGCACTGTGTTGGCAGCTGTTATCAGCTCGACCCTCCACGTGTTGAGCGTTGACACAAGCATCGTTCTAGACGGCCTCCCTGATAAGACAGACCCCTATATAAGACAAGGCGGGAGCAATGTTGCGGCATGCAGACCCTGTCTCTCAGGTACGAGCCAGCACTGCTCTCTCCTATTGATCCACAGCTGCCCTGCCTCCTCTCTGGGGCTCCACCACCAGCCTGTCTTTGCATGCCTTCACATAAAGATCAGACCAGAAGGATTTGCTGTTGAATCTTGACTCATTTTTCCCCTCTCCATTTCTCTCTCTCCACAGAGTTCAAAAGAAGCATGATTGTTAAAGTGGTGATCTTCGCCTTGTCCTTCGTGGCAGTCCCAGGTGTGTTCTGGGGAAGCGTTCTTGTGCGAGTGTTCTCCTGAGGACTGTGTTGTTGTTGTTTTTACGTGGCTGGTTGTGGCTGGTGCTGACAGGTGTGTGTGTGTGGTTCCCAGCATACCCTCTCCACCGTGAGGCGCAGTGGACTGATTCACACAGCAACCAGGCTCATGATAAGACTGAACTCTCCAAGGACATACAGTAAGTTTCTCCTCATTCCAGTTCCTTTTGGAAACGTAGAAACGTGTTGTGTTGTCATTGAATAATTAGAAGCAATTGACTCATCTTCTGTATCTGTTTTCCACTCTATCTTTTCCCCCCCTCTCTTTCTTGGTTTATTTCTCTATTTATCTCTCTCTTTTCTCAAATGTTCTTGGTTTCTCTGTCCCTGTCTTTCTCCTTCCCTCAAATGTTCCCCCTGCCTCCCTCCCTCCCATTCATATTCTTATTCTATTTTTATATATATTTTATATCTTAAATTGTTAACATTTTTGGATTGTTTAGTTCCTAGAATTAGTTCGACTATTGTACTTTTTTACTTTTAATTTAAGATCCGTATAGGTTTATTGTTTGCACTTTCCTGCCACAGTAAATTCCGTGCTTGTGTAAACCTACATGGCAAATAAAACAAATTCTGGTTCTGGTTCTGACTCTGATTCTGATTCTCTCAGTGGGATGTGGAAGAGCCAGGTGGAGAGCAGTGACTTGTACCACCAGCAAGGCGGTGACAACCCCCTGGGTGGAGAGATCCGCCACAAGCTCAACATGGAGTCTGAGAGGCTGCGGGCTCGTCTGCGCCATGAGCTGGCTCAGCTCCGGGAGAGGCTGTCCCCTCTCTCCTCGTACCCAGCCCAGCCTCACTTTGTCCTGGGCAGCACCAGAGAGCGCCTGGCCCCCCTGACCCAGCAGCTCCAGAGTGCAGTGAGTGGCAGCACCAGGGAGATGTGTGACCAGCTGAAGCTCTACCTCCAGGAGCTGGAGGTGGCCGAGGCCCAGCCGGGGGCGGCCATCTACAGGGAGGCGGTGCAGTGGGTGAGCCGGAAGCTGGAGGACAACGGAGCCAAGATGGACGCCATCGTCCAGGAATTCCAGACGCAGGCCTCCAGCGTGATCAAAGAGCTGAGGGCCGGCAACGACGGGGCAGGGCCCTGGGAGGACCTCAGCACCAGGCTGGGACAGGAAGTGAGGTCGTTGAGACAGGAAGCACAGAACAGGGTTGGGTCCCTGAAGGGAGAGCTGGCCACTCTCCTGCTGTCCGGCAAGCCTCTCAAGGCTGAGGTGTTGTCCATTCTGGACCAGTACTGTAAGAGCACCACCCTCCAGAACCAGCTTTTCCAAGCCAGGATAGAAAGGATAGTCCTGGGGCTGGAGGAGGACCACCCCTCCTCCTCCTCCTCCTCCTCCTCCTCCTCCTCCCCCCAGGAGCCAGATATCCTGAGCTTTCTGCAGGAGGACTTCTCAGCCAAGCTGAGTGCTCTGCTTCAAGACATCAAGGACTCTCTCCCATCACAGAGCCAGACATGATCTCAATCACGACCCACCCCTACAGAACGGTCTCCCCTACCCAAATTGTATATACATCTCTCCTCCACCTGTAAAACCTTCACCCCCACTCCTAATGAACTCTCTCCCCCACCCCTACTGTATATATGTCTCTGTCCAGCCTCTATAGAGGTTTTTCACCCACCCCTACAGAACTTTATCCCCCACCCCTACTGTATATAAGTTTCTGCCCCACCCCTAAATAATGATCTCCCCCACAACTACTCGATATAAGTTTCTTCCCCACCCTTATAGAACTCTCTCCCGCACCCCAACATGACTGGGCAGCTGAACCCAGAGATGTACCTGAGTTTCTCACGGCCCATCCTGCCCCTACCCCTGGCTCCATGCACAGTGACCCACTAGAAAGACATGAACTCCTATCGTCTGTGCAGTCCTTCTACCTCCTCGCCCACACCAGGGTTGTACATACAGTGAGTCTGTATTTATGAATGTGTTGTTGTGTTTGTTGAACCGTGTATAATAAGAAGTGAAGGTCAGTACACTGTAAAAAAGTTGTAAATAAAGAAGATTTGTAAACTGTAAAGTAAACATGTAATGGGCTCATGTTCTCATGTTCATTTTGTAAATAAAAATCCAAGATTCATTTAAACATGTTTGTATTTTAATGTATCTCACAACCAGGGTCGGGATGGCCGTCCGGAGAGTCCGAAGATTTCCCGAACGGCCGGTCAAACGGCCGCAGTATGATGCAAAAACATATATACAGTATAATAATAATACACGGCTGTGGACTGGTCTGCGTCTCAAAGTCCTGGGCCGTTTTTCAGTCCCAGTCCAGACCTGCTCACAACAAAGTACAAAGCAGCAGATCAAGGTTTGATACTATATTATTTGACAGAGCCTTGTTGGCACGACAACTTCAGAAGTTGGTAAATACAACAAACTCCCTATCATAATACTCCAAACAGGCCCAAATATTGTTCTATTTTTGGCTTTGTATCTACTGGCTGGTTATAGCTCAGGCAGCCTTGGGTGAATAGTCCACCAAATGCAGAATGTACTTTGGCAGTTCCCACATTCCAATACCCTTATCAACACTGTGAAAGACAGAGACAGATAGATTTCATACTAAAGTGCTTACTTAGCATGACTGGATACATTTATCATTTTAAGGGAGGTAAAATTCCAACTCTCACAGTGTAATTATGTACATAGTTCATGCATATACACATTCCTTCATCACTGGTAAAACAATAGTAGACATTATTTATTATTTGACTGACTAATGATAAGTTAGATAAAGTTAATAAGATTTTAACGTATATTTTATCTTTTATCGCAAAGGTGAACACCTTTACCTACAAAGTCACATCAGTTAGAACGTCTGACTGCTGTGTGACATGAGTCAGTGATTGGTGGTGGAGGGATGCATCAGTTAAAGGCGTGTGGAAGACCTCCTGCCCAGTAGAACTTCTTCATGATGAACCACCCCCCCAGGACCAGCAGAGCCACGGCGGCAGTCCCAAACACGATCCCCACCACCAGCCCTGTCACGTCTCCCTTGCTGTCCTTTGTCTGTGTCCCTCCACCTGGACCATGTAGAGAAAAAGTAGGGCATGTTGTAGGGGTATACGGTATATGGTATTCATACCGTTGAGGGAAGCAGTGAAACTGAACTCACCATAAGCTGCTGGAGAGGGAAGGTCCACTAGAGGGGGCGAAAGAGCGAGAACAGGGGCATCAGTGGAAGAGAGAAGGTGGTGCTTTTGTATTTTCCTTATACCCATAACCCATTAACTGATGTAATTATTTACTCACTCGCTTACTCACGCACTCATTCACTTAGTCACTCACTCACTCACTCCTCTGATGTCCTGTCTATCTTGTGACAGCGTGACTCACCAGCTCTGGTGTAGAGGGGGCCGATGGACACGGTGGCTGAGTCGCTGGACTCAGTTGTTCCAAACGGCATCACAGACCTCTTCCTGATTTTGCAAGCCTGAGGAGGGCGGACACGCACATGAGTGAGCTCCTTCATTTCAACATTCAGCTTATTGAACAGGTTTAAGGATCATTTGCAATGTTCTTCGGGGTTATCGGGAATCTAAAAGGTTCCGCAGAATTATGCGAAACGTTCGGAAAATCCTCTGAAGTTCTAAAGGATCATCTCCAATGTTCTATTGGATTCACTGAAAGGTTCTAAAAGCGTAATTTGAAATGTTCTTCACTATCACTATCAGACGTATGTGTTTTCCCGTCTCCACAGCCAGGACAGGGGAGCAGGGCTGTGGATGGGATCCCAGAGCAGGGGAGCAGGGCTGTGGATGGGATCCCAGGGCAGGGGAGCAGAGCTGTGGATGGGATCCCAGAGCAGGGCAGCAGGGCTGTGGATGGGATCCACTCACGTTCAGCAGCTCCTGGCACTTGTTGGGTTCACACAGCCGGAGGATGCAGTGGATGAAGGTGCTGGACTTGTCCTGGTCACGGTGCTCCACAAAACGGAACGCTTCAAAGTTGAACTTGGCGTTTGTGGACTGTCCGTTTGTCGTCACCTCGGTACGCGAGTCATCAACGCACCTGGGCGGGGGAGAGAGATGTGTGATGAAACTTCAAGGATTGAAACCTCGTGTTTATGGTTCCAGAACCTTCTGTGCTGAATGGTCTATCACTAAAACTACTACTTGGTGTGTTCAAAAAATCACACATTTCTCCTAACTTGAACAAGTGAGTGTGATCATTTATGGTACTGATGGTATGTTTTCTGAGGCACTTCAGTCCTGGGTTGGGTGTGAAGACTTACCCTGTGAAGAAGCTGTGCTTCTCGCTGGTCGACATGTTGTAGGCAGATGGCGTTGCAAAGCAGTGGTCGAGCAGCACATTGAAACTTTGGAGACAAGACTGCAGGTCAGCTTGGTACAGAATAAAACAACGGAGCATACAATTGGATGTGGTGGTCGTGCCGATGAGACCCAAACTCAGACACTGATGTGGACTAACTTGTCTGCAAACGTGTAACTGTGGATAGAAAGGTGGAGGCGTGATCCAGATGTGGACTTACTTTCCTGTCAGGTTGGTGGCCTTCACCTCCACATAGATCTTGGTCCTCAGCTCCAGCCCTGTAGCAGGCACCGTCAGGGGATAGGTGTAGTTTGTGTCCTGAACATCAAACAGGAGGAGGAGGGCGGGGTATACTGTGAGATCAGGTAGTCTGCATATGTTTTGCCATTCTGATCAAAGGGAAAGGACAGCAGAGGCCATAAACAGGCATCTGATTGGAGGACGTTTCAACTCACCATCAATTGACAAATGAGGATTTTGAGCGTGAGACATTGAGCGTGAGACAATGATGCTCAACGATACAGAAAGCTGTTCTGTTTGAGATCAGATATAGCGACACAGCTCTGAGGTGGTTTGTGGACTAGTACTTACGTTGTACACGCTCATACTGAGGGTGTCTATGAAGGAGCCGTTGTTGTCACTGGTAGCTACGGATACTGAAGACCTGAGGGATGGAGAGAGACATGATATGAGAATTATCATGTTTCTATGTTTTTATTTCGTTTTACAAACCAACCTTTTGATCAGTGTATTTAAGAAGACATATCAATTTACTACAGTTTTTTATGTTTGTTTCTTTGTTAGTTTTTGTCTTACATTTATTGGTGGGGGAGGATGTTAGTTTATCGTTACAAAATGTGACCAGACATTCCGCAAGGCAATCTTGCACATCACATTGTCATGCCAATTGAGAAAGGGAGCGTGGAGGAGTACAGCAGAGTGTGGAGGATTCTACCGGAGCATTCACTCACGCCACGATCTGGGTGTTGTTGAGCAGGTACTCCAGTGGGTAGCGGCAGGAGAAGTGGTAGTACAGGTCTGTGGAGTAGCTGATGATGCCCACAGAGGAGGTGGGCGTGTCGATGAAGCCTGTGATGATGACTGACTGGATGGTGGAGAAGAAGCTGAACGGCCCAGACTGGTCCGGCACTTCGTCCACAATCTGGCGTAGACAAACACACACGCACAAACACACACGCACAAACACACATACGCACAAACACACATACGCACAACACCGGACAACGTGAGACCAGAGTAGGTATTCCCATGTGAGAGTACCAGATGATTGGTAACTGTTGCACTGTCATAACAAGCAGCTATTGGAATATTGTATATACTGTACATTTCCATTTTAACTTGAGTCCAGAAGGGTCTCACCATCTGACCACTGAGTCTACATGGTTCTTCCATGTATTGTCTAAAGTGTCCTCACCTGCAGTGATTGCCTACAGGGGTTATTCTGGCTGTGGTTGACTGGCAGCTGGTAGCGTATGACCGGCGGCTCGACGCTGGTGTCGATGTTGCCCACGCACTGGCTGTTGTTGTGCTGTCCATTCATGGCCAGGCTGCTGGGGTCAAAGCCGGCCCACTGGGCGGTACACATATTCACCTCGAGGACAATCATGGTGGTGCCACAGTCAACCGTCAGGTCCGAGTTGTCTACAGGGGGAGAGGGGAGCAGGTGGGAGCAAAGGGAGAAGGAGGTGTGGGTGTCGAGGAGGGCAGAGGGCAGATGTCATGGATTAGTATGGTTGAAAGACTGGTATTTACTGATGCTCAGTTAATAAATCTGATACAAATCAATCCAAAACCAGTACACTCTAAACTCAACAAACAATCTTAAAGATCAATCCACAAAGTTGAAATTAAACTCAATCCCACTGATGGATATTCGTTTGTAAATTCACAGCTAAAACCTTTTAAAGAGTCAGTACATCGATAATGTCCTTTTTGTTTGCATGACAGAAACATGTTGACCATCTAAGCACCCCTCCCTGGCTTACCTGGGACCCTTTCATGTTGTGCAGAGCAGTTATAGGTGACTGACACCACTGGCTGTAGGAGCAGGGTCACCACGGTGACACACAGGTAGAGCATCATGCTGTTTCAACTCTAGATAGAGGGAGGAGCATGGAGTTATCTACCAGAGAGAGAAAGGAGGAATGGAGTAACATTGCAAGAGAGAAAGAGAGAGAGAGAGAGAGAGAGAGAGAGAGAGAGAGAGAGAGAGAGAGAGAGAGAGAGAGAGAGAGAGAGAAAGAAAGAAAGAAAGAAAGAGAAAGAGAAAGAGAGAGAAAGAGAGAGAGAGAGAGAGAGAGAGAGAGAGAGAGAGAGAGAGAGAGAGAGAGAGAGAGAGAGAGAGAGAGAGAGAGAGAGAGAGAGAGATGGATGGATGGATGGATGGATGGGTGGGTGGGTGGGTGGGTGGGTGGGTGGATGGATAGATAGATAGAGCGAGAGAGAGAGAGAGAGAGAGAGAGAGAGAGAGAGAGAGAGAGAGAGAGAGAGAGAGAGAGACAGAGAGAGAGAGAGAGAGAGAGAGAGAGAGAGAGATCGATCGATAGATAGATAAATAGATAGATAGAGATCCGCAAAAGACAGAGAAAGATAGATGGAAGAGAGATGGAGAGAGATGAAGGAAGAGAAAATAAGAGAAAGAGAGGAAGACAGAGATGCAATTCCAGCACAAACTCTTCACACATAAAACGAATTAAAATTATATTTTACTCACGGATAGATATTATTTCAATGGGAGACTGAAGAAGATTCTGAGAACATCCACAAAGGAGCTTGCCCAGGTGAGGGGTGGAGCAGGGTCTGGTGCAGCTGCTGTTGGGGGAGAAGACAGTCTGAGAGAGGGCAGGACTGGGACGAGTCTTATACGGCCCTCCTGACACCTGATACAACAGGGGAGAGTCCCACTCATTCCATCCTGAGTCTGTTCACATGCACACACGTGCACATTTACACATGCAGAGATACACACACCTACACCCATTCACTGTTTCTTTCATGGAGGGGGATAGGAAATCTCACCATCGGACCTGACCGTGCCATCAGAGTTGTGTGTCAGTGGGTTTTGACATGCATCCTACACTGCACACCCCTCTCAGATTTCTCTGACGCAAACATGGCCTTGAGAACTGCTGCTGTGTTGATGATGTTGTTGTTGCTTGTTTTTTGGCATACTGTCCATGCTGGATGCAATGCCTGATGCATGTTATCTCTCATAGTTACGTAACACAATCTGCTGTTGTATATGTATGTATGATAACATACTGTACACGCAGCTGTACCTGTCGTTCCCCCCGACCGATCCAGGGATCTCAGCTAGGACTGAGGCCTGCCTCACAGACATCTCCGCTTGGGTGACTGAGCACCACCTCCAGATGAACCTCGCCAAAACAGAATTTCTCATCATGCCAGCCAAACCCTCCATCTCCCACAACCTCTCAATCACCCTGGGATCTGCGACGGTGACCCCCTCATCCTCTGCCAGGAACATTGGGGTTACCATGGATGATGAGCTCTCCTTCACGGCCCACATTGCTGCGGTCTCCCGGTCGTGTAGATTCACCCTCTACAACATCCGGAAGATCAGGAGATACCTGTCTGAGCACTCCACCCAGTTGCTTGTCCAAGCACTTGTCCTCTCCAAGTTGGACTACTGCAACTCGCTGCTCGCCGGTCTCCCAGCATGCGCAACCCGCCCTCTTCAGAGGATTTAGAATGCAGCGGCCCGCCTGGTCTACAATCTACCCAGACGCTCCCACGTCACTCTGCTCCTCATCTCCCTCCACTGGCTACCCATCACAGCCCACATAAGATTCAAGACCCTGGTACTGACCTTCCGAGCAATGAACGGGACTGCACCCGACTACATCAAGTCTCTCCTGCAGCCTTACACCCCCACCCGCCACCTACGGCCTTCTTCAGACAACCGCCTGGTGGTCCCACCGCTCAAGACCACCCGGTCCCAACACAGCCTGGCCCCCCAGTGGTGGAATCAACTCCCCACTTCCATCAGAGACACAGACTGTCTCTCCACCTTCAGAAGAAGGCTCAAGACGCACTTGTTCCGGGAGTAACAGTACTTAGGAATGGTTTGCTGAACCCAATGCTAGTTTCCTCAAGGATCACAATGACTCTTGCTTAGAGACTTGTTGCTCTTGTTGGTTACTGGCAACTGATTCAAACTGTTGTATTCGCTGCAAAATATTCTATTATAGTTAATCTTATCTTTACTTTTACTGCTGCTGCTTTTTCTACAGGTACACTTGCACTTAAAGATTCATGTTGTTTAAAATGTAACTTGCTTAACTACATGCTCTTATGGTTCTTCCCTTTGGCACTTATTTTTTGGTTGTTCACAATGTGTGCTTCTTTTTTTGTCTACCCGCAATGCTTTGGGGCTATCTTGTTGTTATTATCAGTGACCTATGCACTTTGTAAAGCTCTCTCTTGGAAGTCGCTTTGGATAAAAGCGTCTGCTAAATGAATAAATGTAAATGTACTGTATGTTCAAATCTGTGAACTTGGAGAAAGAGTTGTCCAGAAAGACAGGAGGTAGAGGGTGGAGTGTGGACTCTGCGGCAGGTGTACTGGGCCTTCTGAAGAAATACATGGACAGTTGATGAGAATCATTTGGTTAAATAAACTGTTTTGGCATTTGTTTTGAACAGAGAGTGGGGAGGGTTAGGAGTGCCTGGAACATCATGGTGCTTCATCGGCTGACCTTCAGTAGGAAGCATCATGATGTAACAACATGCCATAAAGAAAAACAAAACAAATATTTGTCATTTTTATTTACTTACACACCATCGTGCAGTCATCTCACGTTAGTACATAACACTGGGTAAGCTGAAGGGCTTTACAAAGAACAATGCATAGCCCATCCACTATGTCATGGATTAGAAGAAATTGGAAGACCTCCTAAAAATGCTCATAACAAATAAAGCTTGTTCACATTTCATGGCTGAGACCTGACTGGGAGACGGGTGTGTCTGTGTAATCTGTGCACACATTGATACCTCCACCACAAAACCTATTCATCCAGAAGTCACTGAATCCCCATGTGTGTCCTTATCAAACAATTAAAAACAGAAGGAGGTAACTTCAACAGGAGAACGGATCAGTATGAACGATGAAAACAAAATTGCCACAAGGTATGAAACAGACAGCGCCAAAAATAACCTTTGTTCGTTAATCTTGCATGTCAGGTCTGTGGTCTTTTGTGTGCGTGGAGGGGCTGCTGAGTTCTAGCTATAGGCTATGATAACTAGTCCTCAAATGAGAACCTCTATTGTCCCCTCAAAGGTGTAGAATGGATTGAAGACATCTGTGTTTTCTTGCCAGAAACGCCTTCGGTCAGAGAAGACATTTGTCACCCTACCCAGGGATGCGTCACCGTGCGTGTGACAGAGCCCACTGTCCTTGTCCAAGCCCAGATGCCTCTCCTGTGACACCTGCCCCTTCATGGTCTCCACTGGCATCTCTCTAATCTCATTCTCAGATTGCATTAATCCTGCACACTGGCTGCAGGCGCTGGACACATGGGATAATTGGTATGATGTAAAATCCTGGACGTGCGTGTGTTGATGTGGTAACGGTCGAGATTGCAGGGTGAGACAAGTTGCCCGGAGGTGGGACTTGTCTCTGACACTGCATGAAGGTGCTGTGTGTGACACCACAATGAATCACATCAAATAACAGAACAGAACATAAAAAGGTATTGATTCTGTTGTATCCCATTCCATTCCATCTCTTCAGCCAGCATGCAGGATGACAGGATGAGGGTGTTTCATTGTATTTTTTACTTGACCTGTATTCTCTGGTAAGAGACAAAAGGCCTCTTAAGTGCCGTGTCTCACAGGAGACAGAGCAGGAACAAGAACAGAATACAGAACATTCTAGAGGGTTTGTAATGTTGGCTAAACAACCAGACTATTCCCTATATGTTTAAAGGAAGAGGAGTAAACTGGAGTGTGTATTAATCTTAACTGAATATGCTGGAAGTGCAGTTGAGTCTATCGGTTAATTAAATCAGAGCAAAAATGTTCAAAGTAAGTTGCATGAAATATACATTTATTAACATTGCAATTACAAAGCAAATATGCTACAAAGGGAAGATTTGAAATCGTATTTACTCCACCATGATTATTGTAAATTGGAAAGCGGAGAGAAAGAATAAGAGGTGAGGAAGCAGAAGGTGTAGGAGACGCCAAAGCTGAGGAGAAGACCTCAGAAGATCAAGGCTCTGGATAACAGTACTTAACGTTTCCCTTTATACGCAAGTATTATCTGAAGAACAATCAGACCACATCGTAACCCTTACTTATCAACATACGACTAACAATGCAACAACAAGTCACACAGTAAGGTGTAGCAGCGACTCCTTCCAGCAGCTCTGGTATGAGAGGTGGGGGCAGGGCTGTGTCAGAGCCTACAATGTGATGGGCAGAACAATAACAAACGCATCCATCACAAACAGGATGATTAAAGACAGGTGTAATATGCGTGACTGGAAGAAACGTTACTAAATGAGTAATAAGTTGTTATATCTTTGTCATCGTGACTTTCCTGAGCAACAAGAAACACAACAACAGGCAAGGGAGAGTCGCTGGCATGGAAGGTCTCTCTGGGGAGATCCTTCCTGGTCTCTCTAAGGGGTTCCCTCTTGGTCTCTCTGGAGAGATCCTTCCTGGTCTCTCTGGGGAGATCCCTCCTGGTCTCTCTAGGGGGGTCCCTCCTGGTCTCTCTAGGGGGGTCCCTCCTGGTCTCTCTGGGGAGATCCCTCCTGGTCTGTCTAGGGGGGTCCTTCCTGGTCTCTCTAGGGGGGTCCCTCCTGGTCTCTCTGGAGTGATCCCTCCTGGTCTCTCTGGGGAGATCCCTCCTGGTCTGTCTAGGGGGGTCCTTCCTGGTCTCTCTAGGGGGGTCCCTCCTGGTCTCTCTGGAGAGATCCCTCCTGGTCTCTCTGGGGAGATCCCTCCTGGTCTCTCTGGGGAGATCCCTCCTGGTCTCTCTGGTCCTCTGAGGTCCACCCAGCCTAAGCGTCTGTCTCCGTGGGTGGGTGTGCGGCCACCCAGACCAGCCTGCGTCTGTCAGGCTATAGTGATAAACGTTCATTGTGCTCCTCTACCGGATCCTTTCTTCACTCCTAACAAAGGTGGCTGACACCTGAGCATGGTCGCAGCCGTGACCGACGGCGATCTACGCTAGTTAGAGGTGCAGGTTTGGCGGGGAAAGAAGATACACTGGGAAGGATGTGTGGAGTGTGTGTGTATGTGTGTATGTGTGTGTATCTGTTAAGCTGCAGTAAAGTGGTGTACAGTGAACTAATCACTTTTGGGTTTCCCCAGGTCCCCAGAGGACACACCCAGCTAACTCTCTGATTCCTCCTCCTGGGATGAAGCACCCTTGGTCTCCAATAATGAACCACAGACAGTGCTGAAGTGGTCTATCTCCTACTGAAGGTGGTGCTTCTTTGAGAACATAAGATATGTATTGTTTATAGTCTATAGGGACTATTAGAACAAATGACAAATGCCCACATTTTAAACAGGAAGTTGCAACTGTGGTGATTAGCAAAGTTATGGCAAGAGTTTGAGTGAATGCACTGATCATTGAAACAGATTTTAAGGCCTATCCCTGCCTGCCACCTGCTGGTCAAACGATGGTACTCCACATGTGAACCAACAACCTCAAGCTTGTTCTGTGGACTTCAGAGAACAAATTATTCCACGTACATTGATATCCAATGCAAGACCCTTTCTAGTATCAAAGAGATATCGGTGTTAGGACAGAGAACGTATGACACCTGAGTTTGCCTGCCGAAGCACCAATCGAATTAGTATTCCAATGCGTCGATGACATTAGATGTCATGGGGGCTTTTCTCCTTCTTGTTAAAAGCCGTCTTGTGTGACAGGAGATACAGGAACATGTCATTTCAGTGGGTGGCAATGCGATTACAGAGGATGTCAGGTGTGGGTGGTGCATTTTGATAAATACACATTAGTCGCTCTGGATAAGAGAGTCTACTGAATGTACCGGAATAAACATTACACAGACAGACAGCTCCATAGTTTGTGTGGACACTCAAGCATGAAAGTATGTGTGTGTGTTTATGTGTGTGTGTGCATGTGTGTATGTGTTGGTTTCACCGCTCCCTGAATGCTTCTTGTGTTCATCTCACATGACTAACAAATTATTTTTTAAGCTATAGAATCTAAATGAAGTTTTGAGAGAGAGATTGTAGATTGTTGGACCCTAGGAAGAATTGCTTGGCGTGGAGAACATGCAGGAAGCATGGACAGAATAGCAGATGTCCCCGCTCAAGCCACAGAAGCGAGGCTTCAAACTCTCCCCCTGGAAAGTGTCACCCCACCTCCTCTAAACACACACACCTCCCCATATCCCTGTAGTGTGTGTAACCCCCAACCCACCAACACACACACCTCCCCATATCCCTGTAGTGTGTGTAACCCCCAACCCACCAACACACACACCTCCCCATATCCCTGTAGTGTGTGTAACCCCCAACCCACCAACACACACACCTCCCCATATCCCTGTAGTGTGTGTAACCCCCAACCCACCAACACACACACCTCCCCATATCCCTGTAGTGTGTGTAACCCCCAACCCACCAACACACACACCTCCCCATATCCCTGTAGTGTGTGTAACCCCCAACCCACCAATACACACACCTCCTCACGTCTCCCATCCGTGGAGTTCCCCCTACACACACAAACCTCCTCCATCCCTGGAGAGGGGGCCCTTCACCCCCCAGGAGGGGGACTATCCATGGCCATCAGGAGACTAGACAGGAAGCAGTATTCCTCCAGGAGCAGAGCTCTGGATCCCAGCCACACTAGACTGACAAAAGAGAACACACACACTCACACACTGGGGGGAACAAAGATCGGGCCTGTCTGGAGGGGAAAGAAATAGAGAGAGAGAGAGAGAGAGAGAGAGAGAGAGAGAGAGAGAGAGAGAGAGAGAGAGAGAGAGAGAGAGAGAGAGAGAGAGAGAGAGAGAGACACAAACACAGACGGACAGAATGGCAAAGAGGGAGACCGAGAGTGTGTGTCACTCAGAATGCTGCATCTGCTGCAAGTGTCTCACAGACACCACCACCCAGCCTGATAGGAAGACTGTGGGCTGTGTTGCTGAGTCTGACCTCCCAGCATGGTGTTCTGCTCGACCTGGTTCAGTCTGCTCCACTACTGTGGAACTGTGCGCGGCCTGTACCTTGCACTCCACTGGAAATATGTACATGTCATGTCGTCATGAGATTCATGACATTAGACCTAACTAATCCTTGGAATTAAAAATGAAATGGTGTCTATTTAATCTACCGGAGTCAGGTGGCTGAGCTGTTAAAGGAATCGGGCCAGTAATCTGAAGGTCGCCAGTTCGATTCCCGGCTGTGCCAAAATGGCGATGTGTCCTTAGGCAAGACACTTCACCCTACTTGCCTCGGGGGAATGCCCCTGTCTTACTGTAAGTCTGTAAATCTGGATAAGAGCGTCTGGTAAATGTACTGGTGGGAATGGTAGTTTGAGTTGAGTCATTTTGAGATTATTGCATAGCATTATTCCACATCCATATTAAGTCTCCCTGCAATGGCTCCAAACAGAAAATCAAAGGGATGTATTTTTCTTTGGAGGGAATTGTGTTGGAAATGCCTGGAAATCAAACCAAAGATTTGAACAGGAAATATGAAGCAAAAAAAAGCCTTTTCCCTTTCCTTTTCTCCTGCTTCCTGTGCCTTCTTGCCAGGACCCACCTCCCTGCAGCCAGCCTTTAGCTTGCTGGGCTAGCACAGTCTCTCCCTGCATGTCTCTCTGGTGGCAGGAAACAAGCCTCTGATTCTTTCTGCTCCCCCTTGTTTGGGAAAGCAGAGGAAGACCTAGCTAGCGTACAGAGCATACTGATGTGTTGGCTTTCATGGCTTACTTTAGTCTTGCATGGGTGGTAAGAGTGGCTGTTTTGTTACATCCTGGGCATTCTGTCCAAATGTACCACAACAGAAAGTTATATTGCCCCAGAGTGTCACACATAGTTTGATGCAAGTCTAGGAGGTTGTTCTATAACCAGATTTTGTGTGTGCTTGTGTGTGTCTGTGCGTGTGTTTGTCTGTGTGTTTCAGTAGGCAGTGTATTTTTGTCTTGTTGAGCGTGCGTTCGCAATAAAGAGCTCCATTCATCCCATTGCAATTCCAAGGTTATCAGGGAAATGTGGTTTAGATTATAGACTTTGCCTGTTCTGTACAGAACGTCATTATTTCAAGAAGAGAGCAACCGAAAGCAAACATTATAATTTCTTGTTTTTATTCTTACTGGCTTCTCGTGAACTTGCGCGCTCTCTAGTCTATTTTCAACAAGTCTAGAGCCCACCTACATATGGAAATTTGATTGGACCATCACTTGGGTCTCCTAAGTTTGCTTCTCTCTCTTTGTGGGAATCCATAGTAGTACGTATACGTGCAAAATACTTTCAGATAAAAGTGTATAGATACATTTGAATAGCCTACACGCGGATTTTTGTGAACATGTAGACATGGATTTTATGAGACTGCTCGGAACCGTTCTCGCCGTTTTCTTCCATCCAGGATCCGCTTCCCAACTCAATGGTATGTGTTTACCGTCTTCGACTTAACGGCGCGTGTCAGAGAAAATTACTGCGAGATGAGTTATTAGCCTAAGATATCGTAATTAGCCTATCTATAAAGACCTATGCAAATATTTGCCCCTGTCTATACTTTAGAAGGCATATCGTGAAAATGTAATTATAGTTGAACAAATGATTCATCAGTACACTGCTGACTCAAATATTTTCTTATTAAGTCCACATTTTTTGTGTACGCAGAGTTACAACGTTGGGTGGGTGTGCGTTTTGTGTATTCCAATGTTTTTTCTAAATGTTTTTTTTAATCCAATTTATTAATTGCGTTACCGCAGTATTAAAATGACAGGACTGAACTTGCTGGCTGCAGCGTTGTCCTCTGAAGAGCAGACACGCAGTCTTCAGAGGACAACGCTGCAGCCAGCGTTCCTGTCATGTGATGGAGTGGAAACTTCTCTGTCAACAGACTTTCTTGTTCTGAAGCTGAGACTGAGATGAACTGCGTTTCTGTTGCACATCTACATGCAATATAACAAGACAGACTTCATTTAGTGAATGTTTTGAAATATCTGAATCCAGCTGTGTAAACTTTAGACAAGACAAATCATCAGTAGGACAAAGAGGCTGAAAATGACAAGTAACATCGAAGATAATGGGGATGAAAAGTCTGACCCCAGTAGGAGCAAAGATTAGTAGGCTAAATGTTATTGATGGGGTTTATAATACAACTGCTATTGAGTATGATAAAAAGGATGTTGATGATGATAACCTCAACGGCGTCTCCCACCTCCAGGCCAGAGGATCTGCCGGCGAGGCACGGAGCGCCCGTGCTACAAGATCTCATACTACCAGGACAGCCGGCGCCGTCTGACCTTCGAGGAGGCGCGGAGGGCATGCCTGGGCGACGGCGGGGACCTGCTGAGCATCGAGACGGAGAACGAGCAGCACCTGGTGGAGAGGTTCATCCAGCAGGTGAAGTCTGGAGGCGGGGACTTCTGGATTGGGCTGAAGGGGGCCGGGAGAGAGCCTCACAGAGCTGCCGTGACCTCCCAGAGATGCTCCTCAGATTACTCCTGGCTGGACGGCAGCAAAGACACCTTCAGGTGCTCAGATTAGCTACTGATCTCAGTGTTGGTATCTGAGGGTTTAGGTGAGCGCACACAGATTAAGACTAATCCCAGACTATAGCTGTTACCGTCTATGGTGGATCAGCATGGAAGGTAGCCTATTATTCTGTTAAGGCATAATGCTATCTGTAGTATTGATCTCATGCTAAGAAGCTCCAGAGAACCTTGTCCTTGAAGAATGTTAATCATGAGAAAAAACGAAATGGAGTTAACCTTTGTTTGAAGGATAAGTATTTATGAGTGTTCAGCAGAAGGAATGGGATTCCATGTTTGGAGAATTAGGTATGCTAAGAACTAGAGCTAAGAAGGTTAGTTCTGGGGCCAGAGCTGATGAGGTATGAGGTATGTTGTGCATAAGGTAAGGTTGCTAGGGACTTGGGTTCAGATATGTGACGGTGGAGAGAGAACAAGGCAGGTGTTTGCAGTTGGTTGGATTGCTGCTGAGCAAGCTAGGGTGGGAGATGTTGGAGTCCAGGACGTGTAGCCACAACTAAGATAAAGTGTAGTTCGTACACGTGACTTGGTGGTGCATACAGGTTATTGAGGAGTTTGATACATGGTAGTTGTGGATGGTGAGCTAAGAGGGGTTGTGAGTGGTTGTGGATTGTTGGTATAGATATTGACCCTGTGCCAAACTGTCTTTACTGTTTAGGAACTGGCATTGGGACGCGCCATCCTGTGGCGAGGGGAGGTGTGTGGTCATGTCCCACCAGCATCTTGCCCTGCCAAACCAGGGTGGGCACTTCCTGTTCCGGTGGAATGATGACAACTGCAACTTAAAGAACAACTTTGTCTGCAAATACTCAGAGGGTGAGCTCTGGAACACTCTAGAACTATCCGGGACATTCCGCAACACTCATACGGTCAACCTGGAGACTTCCCTTCAGAATAGCTAATTGTCTGCTCAATTTCAATGTTATTTTTCTCAGAGAAAATATTGGCGTTCACAGTGGGGGCAAACGCAGCACACACAGGTAAACACTCACCCAGCACCCACCCACACAGAAAATAATAGCCTGTCTCTGTGACCTATATTTGTGATGGGTGAGCTATTTTTAAACAGTGCTGGGCATTAGGATTCTTCACAACCAGTCATTTTGTCCCTGGCACTTGACAATTGTTAATGTCTGGGCTACAAAATATCTGGAAACATATTTACATGTTGGGTTCTGAGGAAACTGGGAAAGCGGGGCCTCTAGTGTTGACACTGAATAAAGTCACCCAGAGTGAGTCAGGGCTGTCCAACCATGATCCTGGAAATTTACCCTGCTGTTGGTTTTCCGTCCTTCAACCCCAATTGTAACTAACAATGGTTGACAATTCAACTTGTCAACCAGCTAACAATAAGAATCCGCTGTGCGAAATTGGGGTTGGAGCCCAAACCTTAAAGATGGCAGCACTCCAGGAACATGGTTGGACTGCCTTGGTTTATATGGACTGACTGACTGACTGACTGACTGACTGACTATAGATTAGATACCACAAAATGATCCGCTACTTCTGAAGTCCCGGTGGGGTTCTGTGTTTAGAACCCACAAACGTGTCTTTGAGGACGATCGTCCTGTCAGCGACGGAGCGAGATGAGACAACCAAAATAGGTGTACCTGAATCATCAGGTAAGACCAAACGTGCTCTCATTCTGTCATAACTCCCAACTCATTTGCCTTTGACAGTTTTTATTTTCAAACACTGAACAAGAACTGGATAGCTTCCACCTCACAACTACCCAGCACATTCGTTCAACACTGGTACAATCACAAGTCGATCATGACGACTTTAAACCACATCTCAAACACTTTGCATTGCTGTCGTCAACATTATTATCATCATATCGTATTACAAGCCCCTTTCATCGATTGACACAGTAACATGTGTCTCTGCCGCCCCTGCTCCCAGTGTCTCTGTCAGATAGCACCCTGTCCTACTTCCTGTTTGGCTCCATCCCCGTCATGCTGCTGATCCTGCTGCTGGCTACAGGCATCTACTGCTACCGACGCTGTGCTGGGAGGTAACCACAGGAGCACTGACCACTGGAATACTGTTGGAACTGTGCACAAGTGTGTCGAAAGAAGCTTGTCAGTCATACTAGATCATGCTGCTGCACTTAGCACAGGCACATTTGTATGTCGCTTTCAAGAAAAGTGTATTTTAAATTAGTAAATGTAAATGTTGTGGTGACTGAAAAAGTAACATTTTATACCTTATATTTTTGTATACGTATATTATAATGTTTATATACAGCACCAGTCAAAGGTTTGAACACACTGTATTTTTCATACTGACAGTCCAATTTGTGGTGGTTATGAAGAGGGTATGATGGGTGTCCAACATCATGAGTGCAACATCACACAATGTCATGTTAAGCAGGCTCAGGTCTGCTTATAGAAGTCAATTTCATGCACGGTACAAATAGACCAAGGAACGCTCTTTCGACACATAGCATAGACATCACCGTCTAGACTCTTTGATTGGCTGTGTGTGCCCATGGCTCTCTACACATCAGGGTGACCTGACAAAAACAACAGACTTAATCTAAGTCTGGAAACCAACTCCAGATTGTGTCGTAGTTTCCAGTCTGGCCTGTGTTATATATATATCTGTCTACGAGCCTGTGTCACGTGTGTCCCATGCAGGAGGAAGACAGAGACAGGCCACTTCCCCTGCAGCCCCTCTCCAGAGCAGTGGGTGTCTGCAGACTTGTTGGGGCCTTGTCCCCCTTTCCAGGGCCCCTACGCCAGCAGCCCCGTCACCAAGCTGCCCCTGGAGGCTCTGAGAGGGAGGGTGGAGGTTGTGGCCAGGATGTCCCACTGCCCGGCCTCGCCGGAGCTTTCGCAGTGGGACGACTACGAGAACGTGCCGAGCCCGGGGACAGAGTGCGGTTTTGTGACCAATGACATCTACGAGACTTGTAGGGGCCGGAGCCAGACAGGCTGGGTGGAGAACGAGATCTACGGATGAACGAGGTCTTATCAGGCCAGACCGGGCTCTGTGGTGAAGGGTTTCCATTTTGTTTTGGGAAAACACAACATCCAGACATGCATATGAAAGGCATGGATGATCCGGAACAGTCGCCATCGGTCTTGACTCTAGACCTCACCTTGCTGTTGTCCAAATGATGTTGTGTCCCCCCCCCTTGCTGTTGCCCCCTCAGTAACATCTGTCAAATCAGATTTGGTAATCCTAGGTCACATGGACACCTGACTGATCCTAACCCATACTGTCGCCTCCTGTCTGCTGGTTGGGTGGGGAGTGTGCAGAGGCAGGGGGGTTTGAACTCGGGTCTCCTGCCTTTTTTTCTCCGTAGCCTTAACCTGTTAAACTAAATGCTGGTCCTTGATATTGGGGAGGTAATGCATGTCTCCAGGCCTTAAGGCCAGATTCCCCCTCCTCACAAGAGTGACTAGTTCACTGCATCAGTGTTGTTTCCATAAGGACAAAGAGAGAGGCCCAGCTGGCCTGTCTCACCATGGATGTTCTTTCTGGGTCTGGATGTCCCTGTCACCGTGCCTACAAAGCTGACTGTTTGAGTGTGTGTGTGTGCGTGTGTGTGTGCATGTGTGTGTGTCTTGTGTGTGCACGTCTGCACGTGTCTGTCTGCGTGTGTGTGGCTGTGTGTTGTCACCCCTGTGTGACGTTTCCTGTGTGGAAGCTGATGTCAGGGAGCAGGACAATTCCTACAGAAATTGAGAGACTACAAGCTCTCTCTCCCGTTTTCTCTCTCTCGCTTCCCTTTTCTCTACATTTTCTCTCTCTTTCCCTTTACTCTCCTAACTATAATGTTTACTTACTCATCCCTGTTTTTTCTGAGAATATGATTGCTTCAGAATGATTTAGCCCATGGATCTTATCTCAAACCCCGATCTGAATGTGTATCATAGTATTGTCTTCTAGCCTATTCCAGTCCTTGAAAACTAGCTTAAATTCAGATAAGAAAATATCCAATATGTTGTGTTGCTTCCATAATCAATTCAGGTGGGGCTGTGTGTGTATGTGTTGTGTGTTTGTGCTTGCAAATTGTAAGCTTCTGAGAGTGGGGTGGAAAAGTGTTGCCTTAGGAGGAGAAAGAGGGGCGGAGTGCGTGAGCGTGTTCTTGGAGGATGTTGGGCAGGAAATGCCAAAAGCACATCTGGAACTCCTACATGCAGGAAGTTTGTCCATGACAGAGGAGCAGAAATGAGGCCTAGAGGGTGCTGCCTGGTCTGCATAGGCAAGCTCCACGCACCTACGTGTTACGAACAGGATAGTCAGATTTAATATGAAAACATGTACTTGCAGGACCAGTATATGATCAATATTTCTGTTCTATGGCACGTCGGATGGATTGCAAATTAAGTCAGTTGATGTGAGGCCAAATTGCCTGTGTGTTCTCTATCAATTAGTATTTGTTTGTATTTCCAAAACGGCGAGATTAGTTTATGCGTACAGTAGATGAAGCCAGTGGTTGTTCTCCTACGACGTCTAATAAAGAGAGAATAACTGACGTCATGTTTCTACCTTGTTTCATAACGTTCTTCTTTTTAACAGCAGGTGGCAGTATTTGACTGAATTTACTGGCGTTCACAGAAACTTCTTAGAATCAGGTTCATTCTACTGCAGTTATTCCAAACATGTTCCCTCAGGGACATTTTTGCTTAAAATTCGCATTGTTGCATGACTGACTGTTGAACATTGATATGTTATAACAGTCATATATCAGTACGTTGAACATATGCATTCTCTAAAAGTTATTCCTTTCTCACACGTATTAGCTGTAGGTGAATATGACCAATGAATTGTAGTAACATATTCTTAGAATTTTGTTGATTAATCAAGCATGTCAACAAAGATCAGTTAACTATACAGGAAGAAGGAGGGTGAGATTACGAACTTGTGGGGATGTTTCAAAAAGTGCTTACACTTTTAAATGTTCTTATTCAGTTATGCATCTGACCAGATTCACCACGATTTACGCAATCATGTCATACATATTCATTCCTCTAGAATAAGCATAATTTAATGATGCCTGGTTGGTGTGCACAAAGCTTTCTCAAATCTCACATCTTCCTGGGCCCAGCTGACACACACACATCTGTCAGCACAATAGTAGAAGCAATTTGCCTGGGTGTGTGAATAGGCATGAATAGCACCCGTGTTCCGTACTTCGACTCAAGGGAGACAAAAGCACATACTAAGCACCTGGAGGGACCGAACTTCAAAGTTATCCGTGCACCCAGGGCGGCCGAGCAAACAGATTTCAGAATAGCAATGTTACCGGTTGACGTAAGAGGTGGGTCCGGTCGCTATGGAAACCAATTGGCACTGAAGTGTGGAACGGCTTCGGAGGCCCGCCCCCTGTACAAATACCCCCATCGGCTCTGACGTCAATACACGTCAACCACAGAACACGATGCCTCCTGCTAGTCAACTCTTGTACTCCAGCTAATACAGGCAGCTAGCCTTAGCTGAAATATTATAGCTCTATTGTATTGGACACTGTGGATTGACAGCCCGAAGCAAAAGTAAATGTAGCTAACATACGTTACTGCTTGGTCTAGCGGGTCTAGAAAGGGCCGTCAACGCCAAGCTGGCCGGGCGACTAAGAATTCAACTTTTGTCTATTTTTGATAGACACATTTCAGCGGGCAATTTGTTTTCTGTTCCTTGTCATCTGTAGCAGGACTCAAGTGGCGAGTCTGCTGGCTGGTTGTTGAGCTACCTCCTCCTCTTCCCCGAGCCCCTCCAGAACAGCATGGTCATGGCTGACACTCTCCAAAAACCGAGTCCTGTCCGGGGTCCTGTCCGCGTGGGCTTCTATGATATCGAACGCACCTTAGGAAAGGGAAATTTCGCGGTCGTGAAGCTTGCCAGGCACCGTATTACCAAGACAGAGGTGGGTGTCATTCTTGCAACGCCAAAAGTGTGACTATTTAACCTTTTTACATGTTGTGCATTCTCGTCAGTTTCACATCATCTAAACTAAAGTCAGCAAATCTGCACCAGTGGTTCCTTATTATTGCAACTTCTGGTTGCTAACTAGCTGCAACCTACATTGCAAGAGTTAGTTAACTAGATAACTTGATCTCAATTCATACTGGTTAGAATAAGTTGTCAACCTACAGTGTATAGCCGATTCAACTATTCGTGCACTTGGAGTCAAGCATTACAAACTATGACAGTGCTGCCTGTGTAAAGCTTAACACGTTGTGTAAGGTGTAACACACGTTATCCTAAACTTGGCTCTGAACTATCCGCTTGGATTGAGACAGCCAAGCAGCCCCTGGGACTTGTGTACTGTAAACAAGCTAGCTAACTTGTAAATACGGTGCTGGTTGTCTGGGCCATGCTGCATAGGTCTTTGCTCCCGTTATAGTTACATAACCCAATACTGATGTGGTTTGGTTGGGACAGGCGAAAGACTATGTGTAGTATTCTGTGGAGGGGGAGGGGGGGGGGGGTGGCTGTAAACCCTTGTTCTGAAAGGTGTGGGTACTAACGGCAATCTAACGTCTTATACCCTGCAGCCTTAAAGCAGACATCTTCTCATTTTTAGGTCTTACCAACAGCAGTGGAGTGTCGGGTTAGTGTTAAGTGACATGAAGGTTTAGGGAAGGACAATACCATGCCACTAGATAAGCGATTTGCCACGCATTCACACGGCGTTGTAAGTGTATAATTAGTGTATTCCGAGGCTTGTATGACTTTATTTACGTGAAACGGTTTACTTTTTACCTGGTTTTACACTACATTGAATCTAAGATAACTAGGCTAAGCCTACATGTGCATGTGCACATACGCCTGCTAGAGTTACTAAAAACGTATTCTTGTCTTGTTCATTTTGTTCAATGGGTTAAAAGTTCCTACAGGATAGAGTCAAGGACTAACCTTAAAACCTCTCCCTCAGTCAATGAACCACCACCATTAACACACTGAGCTGTAGTGTGGCTCAGCACATACCCTAGGCATGCTTGGGATCCTAGGCACTCTTGTGAGTCATTGTAACGAGATGGCCTCAGTGAATGGCAGGTCTGTCGATGGTCTGTCGAGCAGACCAGTACTAGCTTGTGTCTGGAGAATGACCCGATAACATCATCCCAGTACCAGCCAGTTCCACGACCCTGGTTGTGATGACACTTGTCATGGTCAGGCTTCCCTCAGTACCAGCTGTGTGTCTCTGACTGTCTGTGTGAGTGTGTCTGTGTGTCTTTGCGTGTGCTTGTGTGTGTGTGTGTTATGTGTAAGTGTAGTTCAGTGGTCTCTAAATTGAAAGCGTCCTTGTAACCAAGAATCTTAGTTGTAAGGTACTAAATTTCACTGAAATGGCTTTTTCTGTCCACATGTCCTTTCCCTCTGTTCAAAGTATCAAGTGGCCCAGTGTCTTGGCTGATAAGCGGAAGGTCATTCTGTGGTCAGGTCAGTCATGCCACACCCCAGCCAGCTAGACCTATGTGGGCCACTGAGCATAGTTGATGAACACCGCATCAGTAACCAGTGGTGCAGTGTACGGGACGTGAGTGAACGTCAAATGTCCGCAAGGATTTCCCGGACGCCCATGATATCATGAGCAGTGACACAGCAATGATACATTTACAGTACCCCCCCTATTTCATGCTGGACTACACCACTGACCAGAACCTGACATTGGATACAATCTGGCTTACGCAACAACATGCATTGCCCTCGTCCTCATGTGGGCCGGGTTTCAAAGCTGGTCGAAGGATGTGGGGGAGGACAGAAAGGTCTGGAACCCTAAAATGTCCTCGTCATTGTCACCAACTGTTGTCCTTCAACATCACCCCACGTTGGTTCAGCAAATAGCCAGACACCTCATCCTCAGTGGCCTGGAGTTGTCCACGGACGCCTTCCTCTCCTCACATGACCTTGCAGTCACTCCACTCTGCCCCTTGAGAAAGTGTGTATGTGTGTGTGTGTCAGGTTCCTCTATTTTGTGGCGTGTGTGTCATGTTTCACAGTCCGGTGCCGTAGTGTGTGTGTGTGTGACGTGTTTGTCAGACCCGTGTTTGTACATGCATTCCTTTTTTTGCATGCGTGTTTGTCGTGTGTGCATGTGTGTACTCTCTTCTGCTGATGAGAGGAGTGTTAGTGTTGTGGTTCTCAGTAATCAGACATGGAGTTAGCTCAGCTCAGATTAGAGTGGCATGATTACAGGGAGAGAGCGGGCACAGTGGCCTCTCTCTTCTTCCCCTTTCTTTCTCGGTTTTTCTATCTTATTTGTTTCATCTCTTTCTTTTGCTTTCGCTCTAGCACTCATTGTTTAGCCTTCTGGGTCTCTCTCTCTCTGTCTCCCCCTCTTCCCCCCCCCGTCTCCCCCTCTCTCTCTCCCCTCTGTCTCCACTTGGCTCACAGACAGTTGTGAACAAAGTCCAAGTGATGAAATGTTGTTTGTGAAACTGGGTTCTGCAGTGATCCGACCTTGTTAATCAACGCCAAAGAGCTTGAATTTGGTCGCCAGTTGTGGTCTTCAGTTTCTGTTGTTTTCTCCTCAGCAAACATTTGTTCAAACAGCCGGTTGTCATCTTCTCATACAAACACCAGCGATATTTGTTTTGCACATAGGACAGCTGACAGGCTGCAGACTGGAGGCTGGCTATTGTGAACGCTACCAGACACGCACATACACAAACTTGAAAATGACATGACAAAGTATTTTAGTGCTGCAATGTCAGCTGGAGCCTAATCGTGTGTTTTGTGTTCTCTTTAAGGTGGCCATCAAGATCATAGATAAAACCCAGCTGGACGCAGTGAATCTGGAGAAGATCTACAGGGAGGTCCAGATCATGAAGATGTTGGACCACCCTCACATTATTAAGCTGTACCAGGTATGCCAGAATCTGAAGTCTCCTCTTAGGTTTACCTGCATGGTTCTAGAGCCCATCTTAGAACTGGCTTGTGAGGTCTAGAACTAGGCTGACTTCCACAGTTTCACCAGTCAGTGTTGATTGTCATAACCTTGTTTCTTCCAATGTCAGACTCTGGTTAGTAAACACCTTGGCTGCAGGCTGTCGTCATAGTGCCACCAGACCTTCATGGATATCAGCTCCTAGTTAATATCTAATATCTAACATTGCTTTCTGCTGACCTGGCAGGTAGTCTGCCAAGGTGCTAGATTACTTGTATTGCGTAGCCTAGAATTGGTTTGGGTCAGACCAACGACACTCACAATTTACGTTTGTAGAATGTTCTGTCAGCTAAACACTCAATCCCGGACTCCTCGTCCCACCTAGTGAACGTCTGCTGTGGAACGTCATGCTACACAGTGACAATGTTCACTGATGATATTTGACATTTTATTTGTTGGACCTGGTGGGGGAAAAAACAAGCGTCCAACCTCCATGAAATGGCCTGGAAACTCCCCCAAAACTCCTAGCATGAGCTCTGAACTGTCAGCCCACTCCAGGTCCTATTGGGTTGTTTAGGGGAGTTAGATGAGCGGTTGGTTATTATTACACAACTCTGGCTGCATTCCAGACTGTGTGCTGTGTAGTCACGGAGCAGAGTGTCATTATTTCCAATGGCTCGTCCAATCAAACGCCATGGGTCAATTAGTCACTTCCTCTCAGTGCTTAAAAAGAGAGCGGGCCTCCACGGTGCTCTCACTTGTCATCACTCATACCCACGCACCCTGAACCAACACACTCCAGCCCCCCAACACTCCCCTCCAGCCCCCCAACACTCCCCTCCAGCCCCCCAACACTCCCCTCCAGCCCCCCAACACTCCCCTCCAGCCCCCCAACACTCTCCTCCAGCCCCCCAACACTCTCCTCCAGCCCCCCAACACTCCCCTCCAGCCCCCCAACACTCCCCTCCAGCCCCCCAACACTCTCCTCCAGCCCCCCAACACTCTCCTCCAGCCCCCCAACACTCCCCTCCAGCCCCCCCAACACTCCCCTCCAGCCCCCCAACACTCTCCTCCAGCCCCCCAACACTCCCCTCCAGCCCCCCAACACTCCCCTCCAGCCCCCCAACACTCCCCTCCAGCCCCCCAACACTGTCCTCCAGCCCCCCAACACTCCCCTCCAGCCCCCCAACACTCCCCTCCAGCCCCCCAACACTCCCCTCCAGCCCCCCAACACTCCCCTCCAGCCCCCCAACACTTTCCTCCAGCCCCCCAACACTCTCCTCCAGCCCCCCAACACTCCCCTCCAGCCCCCCAACACTCCCCTCCAGCCCCCCAACACTCCCCTCCAGCCCCCCAACACTCTCCTCCAGCCCCCCAACACTCCCCTCCAGCCCCCCAACACTCCCCTCCAGCCCCCCAACACTCTCCTCCAGCCCCCCAACACTCCCCTGCAGCCCCCCCAACACTCCCCTCCAGCCCCCCCAACACCCCCTAGCCCTCATCAGCTACCATCCCCAGCATTGAGTCTCTCTCTAAACGGCTCCCTTTTTATCTCTCTCAGACCTCCTAATTGCCCCCCCTCCCTTCCTGACACCTCTCCATACCCCACTCCACACGTACGGTGGGGGGGGCTTCTCGCCCTATGGAGACAGGACCAAACTCCACATTCCAGCCAACCAGGCATATCACCATGAAATAACTAGTGTGGTATTTCAAAGTGTGAATGTGTGTGATTCATCCTTCTTTCTCTCTCTCTCTTTTTTCTCGGCCTCCGCTTTTAGCTCTATTCATCTCTGCTCTGGCTGTGTCTATATCTGGTGTCCTCCCACATACGGCTGGCTGTGTGTCAGGGCTGCCAGCACAAGGGCCATTCAGTATCAGACACAGAGAGGACCCCCATCCCACAGGCCCTCCAATCTCTCCCAGTTATGTCTTTCAGACATGTGGAGTGGATCAGGCCTGTGTGTTTTAATATAGGCACAACTGTGTGATTCAGCCAGGGAGGTGGTTGAGAGTGTATGAATAAACTGTTCACATAACTACTGTTTTCTCTAATGGTGTGGTTCCTGTGGGCTGTTATCCCCCGCCCCGCCCCTTCCCAATCCCCCCCCCCCCCATCTGCTAGGGGTCATGTGATACAGTAGCACCAGGAAGTGTCTCAATGCAGACTGTTATCTGATGACCGTCCATTGCAGCCCCACTAAGGTCAAAGCAAGGTCTGGTCCGTTTACTCTGCTGTGTATATTAACTCCCTCCCACTCTCTCCTCCCTCTCTCCTTCTCCTAAAGGTGATGGAGACTAAGAACATGCTGTATCTGGTGACGGAGTACGCCAAGAACGGAGAGATCTTCGGTGAGTGATGCATTCTGGGTCAGATCACGTGACATATCGCATGACATCACTGACGGTTACACCTCATCAAGAGAGCTCCGAGGTGACTTTGAGACTGACAGGCATCCTCCACAGAAACACGAACGCGTCTCATCTCACCTGGGACCAAGCACTCAAGCCTTAAAACTCTTAAAATAACCAGGGCCGCTACTGTGGCTAATTGGCCAAAGCCAATCTTCATAGAGATCATGAAGGTCTGAAATTACATTACCCAAAAGACCAGGACATAACAACATGACGAATTTGAAGGCAGCTTAAATTCAGTTTATTGGCCTTGCATTTCCAGCACAGTGTGTAGAGCCAAACACATGTTGAGATGGCCCAACACTTGTTTGGATGTGAAGTAGCAGGCCAGAAGCCTAGATGGTGAACATGCATGTCGCTTTGTGATCTAGGCCAACTAAATGTTTGTATTCAGAGGGGGTCTTGTGTCTGGGCCGACAGCTTTGTTTACACTCTCACTGCACAGGCACTCTCTGATGATGTCACAGATGGCAGGGGTTTGCCTGGGCATGGCCAGGGCTCAGCCATGTGGTAGAAGAGGGCTGTGTACCAGGGCCTGGTCATTACAGGCAGTCACTTGCTTTATGGATGCTGGAACCATAGCTAATTTAGCTAGTTCTGAACACGTTTTTGTATTGTGAGCTTTAAAAAAACTTTTCCTGGAAGACGCTAAATGATGTCATCAAGATGGGATTTAATGCTTTGTGTGACCAGCAGGAGCTCAGAGACCCCAGCGTGAGCTCCTGTCTCCAGGGAACATCCTGTCCTGGTGCAGGACAAACCCCCCCCCTTGTCACTGGTTCACGGTGCTACCACAATCCATAGATACCTGACAGATCATCTCTATGGGGATATGGCATTATGAAACCGTGTTCTGGTTTGTGCTCTCTAAGTACTTGATTGTGCAATATTTGTTACGCAAGGATTTAAAATGTTGTCATCGTCGTCGTAGTGGACACCATATCATTAAAGTGGGCTCTTGCTTGAAAAGGGTAAGCATGTCAGTTCCTATTTTCCATAAACAACAACAATATTTGTTGTTAAGAGCAACAGCCTATTGGAAGAAACCTGTGGTTGGCCATGTTTATGAGCTGTGTATGATAGCATGAGGGTCAGTATGGAGTGTATAAGACAAATCGCTATTTTTGCTTGCTTTAATTGCAAACAGTTTGCATTGCAGCAGCCTATAGGATCAGACCTGTAGACCAGCAGCAGCCTATAGGATCAGACATATAGACCAGCAGCAGCCTATAGGATCAAACCTGTAGACCAGCAGCAGCCTATAGGATCAGACCTACCACAGCCTATAGGATCAGACTTCTGCCTGTCTGTTTCTCTGCCTGCCTGCCTGTCTGTCCCTGCCTGACTGTCTGTCTCTGCCTGCCTGCCAGCCTGTCTATCACTCTGCCTGTCTGTCTCTCTGCCTGTCTGTCTCTCTGCCTGTCTGTCTCTCTGCCTGCCTGTCTGTCTCTGCCTGCCTGCCTGTCTGTCTGTCTGTCTGCCTGTCTGTCGCGCTGCCTGTCTGTCTCTCTGCCTGCCTGCCTGCCTGTCTGTCTCTCTGCCTGCCTGTCTGTCTCTCTGCCTGCCTGTCTGTCTCTGCCTGCCTGTCTGTCTGTCTTTCTGCCTGCCTGTCTGTCTCTCTGCCTGCCTGTCTGTCTCTCTGCCTCCCTGTCTGTCTCTGCATGCCTGTCTCTGTCTGTCTGTCTGTCTGTCTGTCTGTCTGTCTGTCGCTCTGTCCGTCTGTCTCTCTGCCTGCCCGTCTGTCTCTCTGCCTGTCTGTCTGTCTCTCTGCCTGCCTGTCTGTCTCTCTGCCTGCCTGTCTGTCTCTGCCTGCCTGTCTGTCTGTCTGTCTGTCGCTCTGCCTGACCGTCTGTCTCTCTGCCTGTCTGTCTGTCTCTCTGCCTGCCTGTCTCTGCCTGCCTGTCTGTCTCTCTGCCTGCCTGTCTGTCTCTGCCTGTCTGTCTGTGTCTCTGCCTGCCTGTCTCTGCCTGCCTGTCTGTCTGTCTCTCTACCTGCCTGTCTGTCTCAGCATCAGTGGCCGCTGCAGGCCGGATCAGACCTGGAAACTAGGTCAAGCTCCAATAAGGAGGATCCACTGAGCCCCAGCAGAAGATGGGAGGGAGGGAGAGAGGGTGGGCTGAAGGAGATTTCAAATTTTGGCAGGAGGGGGAAATGTAGGGCATGCATATTTAAGAAAGCTAAGCTGGAGAGAGACGGAGGGAGAAAGAGAATGGAGAGGAAGCAACAGAGAGGGCTGAAGGTGGAGAGGGCAGGAACAGAACTTCATCTCTGTGGCCTGTCCTCCTCAGAGACAGGGATGACAATATTAATTGTCATGTGTGCACACACACACACACACACACACAACAAAAACTCCCCAGATCTGTCCATGTTATGGAGGTCTTTGTGTTGTCTACTCAGCCGGTGTACAGCCTGTGCGAGTCTTTCAGGGTGGCTTCTATAGGAATGCCTGTTTATCTGATCTCTTGTCTCGTCTGTCTTGTTAATAGCTCTGGAGGTTTTGGTGATGGGAGAGGATGGAGGTAGTGGGAGAATGTACCACAGTTACCGTACCACCTGTAATAGACATACAGCAGAATGTTGTAATGCTACTGCGTGGATTCTCACCCCCCCACACCTCTCTCCCACAATGCAACAGAGCACCCGGCCTGGTTCCTTGACCCTGCTGACATTGAGTGTGTGTGCTCTCTCTCCTTTTCGCTGTGCCCTGAAAGGATCTGCTTATCCAAACAGAGAGATTTCTGTGCAGGATGTTTGTGAGTGCACGTGCGTCTGTGTGTACATTAGCCGAACAAGCAAACAGGCATCCTTGTTCCAAAGTCCAACCATCTGCTCTGCCAAGACATGGGCACCACGGGTCATGAGGCCACAGCACTGGGGTGTGTGTGTGTCTTTGTGATGTTTCTATGAGTCAGCCCTGTCCTAAGTCAGTGCGTGCGTGGTGAGGGCACACGTTGAGCAGAGCGGGGCTGTTGTTGCGACCCCCAGTCTTCAGACCGCCCTGTCACATTCCCTCACCTGCTGTGTTTTTGATTAGCGCCGCAGCATGAAGCCCTGGCTGCACTGAGGGACACGCGGCCGGAATGTTTCACCTTCACTCCAATCAGCCTCTCAGAAGTTAAACATTCATCAGGTCCTCCCTTTTCTCTCTCCCTCTCTCTTTCCTTCTTTCCGTCTCGCTCCCCGCCCCCTTTTTGTTTCTCTTATACTCCCCGCTCTCTCTCCCCCACTCTCTCTTTCTCACGTCGTGTCTCTCTGTCACCCTCCCCCCCCACACACACACTCTTTCTTTCTCTGTTTTCCACTTGTTGTCTCCCTCCCTCCGCCCCCCCCCCCCCCCCCCCCCCCCCCAGCCTGTCATGACTACCCGCCCGGCACCCGGGCATCATGAGGCTGGCATGCTGGTATGGAGAGGGTGTGATCAGGTAATCGTCACGCCTACTGTAGTTCTGCCCTGGGGTTCTGTTTTGCCCCACTTTTCTTCAGTTTCTGTATCCCAGGCTGTTGACGTGTGCAGCAGGATAATCTGTAGATCTGTAACATGCGTGTAGAGGCCTATCTGTTCATGGCTGTGAGGAAGCAACATGATGTTCTCCTCATGGCCTCATCACTTCCTGGAACTGACGAGTTTCCTGGTAGCCAGGCGGAACTCTGTTCTCTGATTGCGGGCTGTCTGAAGTGGTTCAAGTAGTTAAGATGGGTGAATTGTTTGTTGGTCTTATACAGCCGTGGTTACTGTCTCTCTCTCCCTTTCTTACTATGTCTGTCTCTCTCTTTGCCTCTCTCCCATTCCCTCTACCTTCTTCTCTCCCCCCCTCCGCCTGCCTGGGTGTGAAGTGGAGGTCAGCAGTGTGTCCAGCTACCTGCAGCTCTGACTGGAGGTGTGAAGCTGCCTCCTCAGAAACTAACAGTCCCTATCTCTCTGTCCCTGTCTCTCTGTGTCCCTGTCTCTCTGTGTCCCTGTCTCTCTGTGTCCCTGTCTCTCTGTGTCCCTGTCTCTCTGTGTCCCTGTCTCTCTGTGTCCCTGTCTCTCTGTGTCCCTGTCTCTCTGTGTCCCTGTCTCTCTGTGTCCCTGTCTCTCTGTGTCCCTGTCTCTCTGTCCCTGTCTCTCTGTGTCCCTGTCTCTCTGTGTCCCTGTCTCTCTGTGTCCCTGTCTCTCTGTGTCCCTGTCTCTCTGTGTCCCTGTCTCTCTGTGTCCCTGTCTCTCTGTGTCCCTGTCTCTCTGTGTCCCTGTCTCTCTGTCCCTGTCTCTCTGTGTCCCTGTCTCTCTGTGTCCCTGTCTCTCTGTGTCCCTGTCTCTCTGTGTCCCTGTCTCTCTGTGTCCCTGTCTCTGTGTCCCTGTCTCTCTGTGTCCCTGTCTCTCTGTGTCCCTGTCTCTCTGTGTCCCTGTCTCTCTGTGTCCCTGTCTCTCTCTCTCTGTCCCTGTCTCTCTCTCTCTGTCCCTGTCTCTCTCTCTCTCTGTCCCTGTCTCTCTCTCTCTGTCCCTGTCTCTCTCTCTGTCCCTGTCTCTCTGTGTCCCTGTCTCTTTCTCTGTCCCTGTCTCTCTCTCTGTCCCTGTCCCTGTCTCTCTGTCCCTGTCTCTCTGTCCCTGTCTCTCTCTCTGTCTCTCTCTCTGTCCCTGTCTCTTTGTGTATCTGTCTCTCTCTCTCTTTCTCTCCCTGTTTGTCTCTGTCCTTGACTGTCTCTACCCATGTCCCTCTCCATCTGCCTCTATTACCTCTGCCTCTATTACCTCTGTGTGCGTCTGTTTCCTCTGCCTGCCTCTTGACAAGACCACGAGTTGTAGAGTATATATGAGATTTTAAGGTGAAAACTTGTGTTTTTGTGTGGCACAGATTGTGTGTTGTCAACAGTAGGCTGTGTTCCAGCCCAGTCCAAGTGTGGACAGAAGGATTCAGCTTGCGCATTTGTTTGGATTGACTATATTCAGTAAAATGACCAGGATGTAATAAAAGGAATACATTTTTCCCTCTCTTCTCTGAAGCTTTTGTTGATATAAGCTAGGCTGTTCATAGAAGCACCCTTAGGCTATGGTGACCAGACTCTAGAGGTGACCCCCTCACTCACTCCTCTCACACACACACACACACACACACACACACACACACACACACACACACACACACACTGCCAGATGCATACCACCTGTGTGGATGTCAAGACTGTGAAGTAATAAAGCTAACTGACACTACCTCTTTTTGTCTCCTTTCTCTTTCTGTCCCTTTCTCCTACCCCCCCCTTCTCTCTTCAGACTACCTGGCCAAGCATGGTCGACTGAGTGAGTTGGAGTCCAGGAGGAAGTTCTGGCAGATTCTGTCAGCAGTGGAGTACTGTCACAACAGGAACATTGTCCACCGTGACCTGAAGGCTGAGAACCTGCTGCTAGACGGACACATGAACCTCAAGATAGCAGGTGGGTGCATTAGCACACTAGCACACCAGTATACGACTGAGAACATAGGAACCTCAAGATAGCAGGTTGCTCCTCTGCACATTCCCTCATCTCCCTGAGATGGCCTCTCTCTCTCTCTCTCTCTCACACACACACACACACACACACACACACACACACACACACACACAGCACTTCACTGCAACACAGCACTTCACTGCAACACAGCACTTCACTGCAACACAGCTGCAGCTCATGTACCGGTGTCTGTTGTGAGGGACCCTTGGTGAGCCTCATAATGAGGATGGTGATGAAGAGTTTGAGGTAGAAGTTGATTCTTCCTGACCCATGTCCAGTTCTCTCTCTTCATAAGATCTGTCATGATAGGTTAGTCTGTCGGAAGTCCTGCTGACCATTGGACAGTCAAAGAAAGGTCACTGCTGTGTGTGTGTGTGTGTGTGTGTGTGTGTGTGTGTGTGTGTCAGGGGGTGTTGCCTTTATGTTTATACTTCAAAGAACCCCTTAAAGCAGGAGGGAGGGAGGGAGGGAGGGAGGGAGGGAGGGAGGGAGGGAGGGAGGGAGGGAGGGAGGGAGGGAGGGAGGGAGGGAGGGAGGGAGGGAGGGAGGGAGGGAGGGAGGGAGGGAGGGAGGGAGGGAGGGAGGGAGGGAGGGAGGGAGGGAGGGAGGGAGGGAGGGAGGGAGGGAGGGAGGGAGGGAGGGAGGGAGGGAGGGAGGGAGGGAGGGAGGGAGGGAGGGAGGGAGGGAGGGAGGGAGGGAGGGATATGTAGAGCTTAGGCCAGTGGAGGAAATGGTATGGTGAAATGGAGGGACTGAAGTGGCGGAGAAAGAAAGGGAATGAGGGAGTAAAACAAGGAGAGGGAGAGAGGGGGAGGGACTAAAGTAGAAGGGATAGCTTGAGAGGACATCATGTTCCAAGTTCCACCCAGATCTGTGTGCTCATCACACCTGCTTATCTACAACCTCCTGGTAACTGCTAGGGGGGGGGGGGGGGTGTGCGTGTGTTAGTGTTAGTGTTAGTGTTAGTGACACTTAACTGGTTTCAACAAAAACAGATGATAGAAAGTGTTGTCTTATCCCCTGCCTGGTGCTACTATTAGGCTACAGTAGACTGCTACTGGCTTGGCTGTTTATCAGCACGCACACACACACACTACACACCCCTGCCCCCCTCCTCCTCCCTGCCTGCCTGCCTGCAGTGCTGGGTGTTGACGTCAGTCACTCAGTATTCAGCACATGAAATGGGTCAACCCATGTGATAAACCTCCTCCCTCCCTCTCCTCTTCCCTCCCTGGTCCTCTCCACCTTCTCCTCTCCTCTAGTTATCTCCTCGACTCTCCCTTCTCCTCTCCTTTCCTTCACCTGTCTTCTCTCTTGTTTCCCCTCTCATTCTCTTGTTGTCCTCCCTGATCATCTCAGTACATCAGATAACCTGCAGAGAGAGCACTAGCCGTGCGGTGTGTTGCTACAGAGCACTCTGGCCTCCGTCCAGCTGCAGTGTCACCCCAGCTTATCTCTGGTTTGAGCTGAATCTTTCTCTGCATTCTAGAATTGCTGTGTTCTAGATCCTGCATTGGAACCTCTCTGACCCTGCTGTGTGTGGAGTGTTTTAAAATCTAGAATCTTTCTGACCCTGCTGTGGTCAAGATGCTAGGATGTTCCTGACCCTACTTAATGTGTTCTAGCTCTGATAATAGGCTCCACATCAGTGAGTCAGAGGCACCTTTGATCAGCTACAACGTGGCTAGTAGCCTGCCTACTGAGGGGGGGCTAGCTGCACTAGAGGACAGTATTGTGTGTGTGTGTGTGTGTGAGAGTGTATGTGTGTGTGAGAGTGTATGTGTTATGCGTGCACCTCTGAGTCCTGCTGACCTCCCCGTTATGTAAGCCAGCCCTTTTTAATCAGCATTATTTGTTTGGTTGGTAATACATTTTTCCTTGCTTTTTATATAACATTCATGAGGTCATTTTGCAACATCAAAACAAGGCGAGAGAGAGAGGCTTTGGGGGGAGTAGGGATGAGGGGTGGGGGGTACGGATGAGGGGTGGGGGGTACGGATGAGGGGTGGGGGGTACGGATGAGGGAGGGGGGGGGGTACGGATGAGGGAGGGGGGAAGGAGGTTGATTCAGGGCTCTCGTGTAGTCCTCATGTCTTCATATAATGAAGCCATCCCACTGCTGAAGCTCACCCTGGTGTCAACTGTACAACACACATACCCAGGAGACATGACATGGGTATGTGGGGGGGGAGGGGGCAGAGAAGGAAAGAGAGGGGGAGAGAGAAGGACAGGAAGGGAAGGGAGAGAGGGTGAGAACAACTGCCCCTGCATCTTGGCCTCCTTCAGGCATGGCTGCGTCTCCAGTGGCATCTGCTAGGAGCAACACCCCCCTGTCCAGGGGGGGGCCAATCAAAACGCAGAGTCCAACCATGACTTCATCCTGCCAGTCTCCTGGGAAGTGACCTCACATACAAGCCCTGCCCCCTGTCCTCAGCGTTCAGGAATGTGGATTGCATATCGCACCGTTATACAAACCTCAGCCCGGGCTGGCCGTAACGTGCTTCTCGAACAAAGGGTTAGCTTAGCGTTAGCTTAGTGTTAGCTTAGCTTGGCGCTCCACCGGGGGGGACCGCTGCAGATATCTCAAATCAACTCGGTGTATTTGTGTTCCCCTTTTACACTCTGTCACGTCAGAAAGGGGTTTACAGAGCATGCCACAGATCAGCACCCGTAACCAACATAAACCCCCAGAGGAGGTACAGGTGAGAAGGTGAAGGATGCAAGACAGCATGTCTAACCCCTTCCCTGTCCTGTGTGTAGATTTTGGCTTTGGGAACTTCTTCCAGCCCGGGGAGCCTCTGTCCACGTGGTGCGGCAGCCCCCCCTACGCTGCCCCAGAGGTCTTCGAGGGCCAGCAGTACGAGGGCCCACAACTGGACATCTGGGTAGGTGGAGGGAGGGAGGGATCGATGGGAGGAATAACTACTTGCAGGGCGATGGATGGATGGGTGGGTGGATGGAGAGTGGGAGGGATGGAGAGAGCGGTTGATATGGATTGAGGGAGCAAGGAAGGAAGGAAGGGTGGGAGGGAGGGAGGGAGGGAATAAATGTGTGTGGGGGGGATTAAATCCTGGTAGGTTGCAGGGTGGATAGAGGAATAGGGGGAGGTGGAGAGAAAGAAAGAAAAAAAATATATATATATATATTTAAAGAAACAAATCAGGCTGCAGACAATATTTAAGATGGCTCACATGTGTGAACCCTGTCCCTAATGGAGTGTTAACCAATCATTGACCAGCCAGTCACCTGTGGTAGCCTGTGGGTTAATGTAGGACAGCCAGGGTCGTAAAGTAGAAAGCCTTTGCTCCTGTGCTAGATTACTCCGAGATCTTAAGGATATACCGGGGGGGGGAGATGTCGACCATGTTTCCAACCCTGCTCCTTGTGGACCAGGACCACGTAGCTGACAGGCTGCTATCTGAGTCTTTTCTAGGGTCAGGATCACCTGAGGTCTGGTCTTTCTCCAGGGTTTGGGGCCTAGAACCTGGACTATCTTCAGGGTCGGGGCCTAGGCTTTATCTCCATGGTTAGGGCCTAGATTCTTGGAGATCTACATACCTCTGTCCTACAGTAGATCTATGTAATCTATCTGGCTTTGTGATGTAGTGATTGTTCCCAGGCTCCTCCCGTAACCTGTGTGTGGTGTTTGTGTGTTCCCTCTGCAGAGCATGGGCGTGGTCCTGTATGTGCTGGTGTGTGGTGCCCTGCCCTTTGACGGACCCACGCTGCCCGTGCTGCGCCAACGGGTCCTGGAGGGAAGGTTCCGGATCCCCTACTTCATGACTGAAGGTGAGAGAGAGGAGGGGAAGAATGGACTGAGAGGAGGGGGGAGGAGGGGAAGAATGGACTGAGAGGAGGAGGGGGGAGGAGGAGGAGAGGAGGGGGGGGAGAATCTGTTTTTGGTGTGAGTGAGTCAGTGAGAACGTCGTCTTGAGAGGAAGAGGGAGCTGGAGATGGGCTCCAGAACTCCAGCTAGAGCCACTTTACGTAACCTGCGGCAGAGCCAACACATTCTGCACTCAGCAAGTCAGCTATCCAACCAACCAACCAGCCAGTTATTCAGCCAGCCTGCTATCCAGCCAGTCAGTCAGCTAATCAGCTATCCAACCAACCAGCTAGTCAGATATTCAACCAGTCAGCCAACCAGTTAGTCAATTTGCCCGCCAGCTAGTCAGCCCTCCCAGTCAGTCATCTATCCATTCAGCCAGTCAGCTAATCTAGGCTAGTGCTTTGCAGGTCTGCAGCCCTGGTTTTTTTCAGCAGACGGTGGGCCACGTAGGGGTCAACAGGCTTTGTTCAGGACCTTGAAACAATTTAGTCATGTAGAGAATGTAACGAACACCATATTTTAGACCCCCTAACACTAGCTCATTCCTCCCCCCTTCTCCGTCTAACCCTGGCCCCCCCGAGTCATCCCCCCCTTCTCCCCATTTCTCCCTCTCACCCCCCAATCCAGCACAGCTTTGATTCAGTAGAGGAACACACTGTGCAGTTTTCTTCCAGAAGGGATCTCCTCTCTTCCTGTTCGCCCCACTCAGGCTCAAATGTACAACCCACAGGCACGTACACAGACACATACAGTACAGCAGTACTCCCCATCTGTTAAAGAGGGATTTGGTGTCGAGCTGTCTCAGATAAGGCGTGTGCATGTGCACGCGCGCGCGCGCGTGTGTGTGTGTGTGTGTGCGTACCCTACAATGTCCTTTATTAGCTGTACATCTGACTGATGAGTCATTAGTGCATGACCAACCTGTTGCCTGACTGACTGGTAAACAACCGTCCGGCCGTCTGACTTGCTGTATGGCAGTACACATGTCCCATGTGGGAGGAGGGGGGTTGCTAGGGTTAGTGCAGGTTAATTAGATCCTGAGGTGGGGAGCTCCACTGACGCAGGACAGCCTGACAGGCAGGGGGCAGTAATCCTGTTAACATCCAGCTGTGGATGACGTCAAACTGCCCAGGCAGCTAACCAGAAAAGAGTAGGCCACTCACCCTGAAATAATGGGGGGCTGGATGAGGGAAGGAGGAGGAAAAGAGATTAGTTGGGGAAGAGCTTAAGAGGAAGAGAGAGAAATGGACACGGAAGGAGAGATTTGTTTCAAATGCAGTCTGGCTCAATGTGGTGAAACATTATCCAAAACATTTTGGAACATTGTGTTCCCTTTTAACTCTCTCTTTGTCCCTGTTTGTCTCTCTCTCTTTCTCTCTCGTTCTCTCTCTCTCGTTCTCTATCTCTCTCTCTCTCTCTCTCTCTCCCCTCTCTCTCTCCCCCCTCTCCCTCTCTCTCCACCCCCCCACCCAGACTGTGAGCACCTGATCCGGAGGATGCTGGTTCTGGACCCGTCTAAGCGGCTGTCCGTGGCCCAGATCAAGGAGCACAAGTGGATGGCTCTGGACGTGCCCGTGCAGCGGCCGGTGCTGTACCAGAGGCCCGTGCCGGCGGAGGGTGACGTGGGCGTGGGCGAGTACAGCGAGCAGGTTCTCCGGCTCATGCACAGCCTGGGCATCGACCAGCACAAGACCGTGGAGGTGGGGACCCCAACTTCAGACAGATCTGAACTCAACGTTTATTTACCACAACATTTATTTATTATGAACTTTATCGATTCTTAATTTTTTCATGCTATTGATACTAAAATAGGACAGGAGGGTATCAGAATGTGAAGCCGACTCTAAGAAACTAGACAGCTATTTGAATCCACTTTTGAACAAACTTTATTGGAAGGTGACCGTTCCGTGTCTCTCCCCTCCTTCTCCTCCCCCAGTCTCTCCAGAACAAGAGTTATAACCACTTTGCAGCCATTTACTACCTTCTGGTGGAGCGACTGAAGGCTCATCGCTGCAGCTTCCCCGTGGAGCAGCGCCTCGACGCTCGCCAACGCAGACCCAGCACCATTGCCGAGCAGACCGTCGCCAAGGTAACCGCCGCCCTCATTTCCACGGCGGGCCGAGACGCCGTAATGAAATCCGGTCGCACCTGCGCCATCAAACGGCACGGTTCTCATTCACCTGCCTCTCTTCCTCCTCCTCGCTCACTCACTCACACCTTGTTCTTCCGTTTGTCTTTGTCTCCGTGTCCCTTCATCCTTTCTTCCGCTGGTCTTGTTCTCCCCCTCTCCCCTTTCTCTCGCCCTGATTTGCATCCCCGTTCTTTCTGTATTCCTCTCATCTGTCCCGCTCCTTCGCTCACGTCCTCTCATTTCACCTGCCTCCGGTTCTCTCTCCTTCTCCCTCCACTTCACCCTCCCTTCATCCTCACTTCCTCTTGTCTCTCCGGTCCTACCTCGCCGCCTGTCTCGAATCCTGCCTCGCCCTCTCTCTCATGCTCGCTCTCCCTCTCGTACTCTCTCTTTCTCATTTCTCTCACCATGTTCCTGTCCTTCCTGTCTTTTTCCCGACATCCTCTCCTAAATGATCTTATCCTCTCCCCCCCCCCCCCCCCAGTCCACCAGTGGTTCTGGCCAGGTGGGCCTGCTCCCCCAGGGGGTTCGGCTGCTGCGGTCCCCTGCCCTCCCTCCAGCCTCGTCCGAGGCCTTCTCCTTCCCTCAGTCCTCATGTCCTCCAGAGCATAGCCTCATGGTGGAGGACGTGGCCACGCCTAAAGTAAGTCTCACACACACTCACATGGACGCACACATGCACGCACACAGGAACACACGCATGCACAGACAGGTACTCTTCTGCACACACATGAACTCAGACACCCATGCTGTACCTGCCAAACTGATTTCCAGGGAAGCCAGGTTGACTGAACATTGTGTGAAGAGAGACTGATAGTGAGAGACTTGAGGGGAGAGCTTGGGAGAGAGAGAGAGAGAGAGAGAGAGAGAGGGAGAGAGAGAGAGAGGGAGAGAGAGAGAGAGGGAGAGAGGGAGAGAGAGAGAGAGAGAGAGAGAGAGAGAGAGAGAGGGAGAGAGAGAGAGAGGGAGAGAGAGAGAGAGGGAGAGAGAGAGAGAAAGACGTGGGGAACAAACGTGTGTCATGTCAGATGTGAGCCGTGCTGGGTGACAGGGGAGCGGCTGAGAGGGTTATGTAAGCAGATAGGGCAGCTGTGCTGCGACTCACACACACACACACACACACAGGCCAGTTTCCTGGGAGTGTGTGTACAGGCTTATATCAGAGTGTGCTACTGTCGCTGTTCCCGGCAGCTTATAGACACTTTCATAACAGAACAGCTCTTTCATAAGCAGAGGATGACCAGCAGACAACAGCAGGCCGGCCCTCACGCTCATCCACCAGGAAACACACCCTCTGCCCACACTGGCTGGGGGGGTGTGTTTGAGAGAGAGAGAGAGGGGGGGGGGGGAGAGGGCGTTGCGTAACAGTCCTGTGATGAGTGTGGTGAGCCAGAGGAGCGAGAGGTCGGAGAGAGGCCCACCAGCCCCTGCATCCTCTCCTCCTCTCGGCCTCTTTTTTCTTTTCCTTTTGTTCCACTCTCTCTTCCTTTCTTCTCTCTCTTGACCTCCCCTGTCCCCTTGTCCCCCCTTTCCCCTCCTCCCCCCTGTCTCCCCTCCCCCTTCCAGTGTTGGGTAACTGCATTCCTAACCCAGCACGGTTCAGGAAGCTGGGCTAGGGAAGTCGACAAGACAGAGCTGCCCTCTCTGGTTACCCCGGCAACTCATCCACATGATCCATGTTAGCTAGACGTGTGTATGTGTTTGTGTCTGTGAGTGTGTGTGTAGGACTTTGGGCCAAAGCACACTTCCTGGCCCTGCATTCCAGACTATAGCCCCGTCTCCACACACACACACACACACACACACACACACACACCCCACTCCCCAGCCAGTGTGTGAGTGTGGAGGGAGAGGGAGGGAGAGGTGGTAGATGCTGTGATGAGAGATATCCTCAGGCCTCATGTCTGCTCCACAACAAGGCCACCGCTGTGCTCAACCCCCCCGACGACACCACTGACTGGAGGCGTGTGTGTGTGTGTTTGCCCCCACCAGGTGAACGGCTGTCTGCTGGACCCCCTGCCCCCCACCGTGCTCCGCAAGTCGTCCACCTCGTCTCCCTCCAACATGATGGAGACGTCGATAGACGAGGGCATCGAGACGGAGGAGCCCGACGCCGAGGACGACCCCGCCCACCTCCTCTCAGCCTATCAGACGGCTCGCTTCGGCCAGCGCAGGCACACCCTGTCTGAGGTCACTAACCAGCCTGGGGCTGGCAACCAGGGTAGGGGGACACACACATGCATGCACACACACACAGGCACATACAATCACACACAGACAATGACACAGACACATATGCATATGGTTGCTAATATGTCTTGTCTCCCTCAGGGAAGTTATTCAGCCTGTGCCACAACCCCTCCCTGGGCAGTGTGGATTCAGAGTATGACATGGGCTCCATGCACAGTGACCTGAGCCTGCTGGAGGACCCCCCGTCCCTCAGCGAGGTGGTACTGCCCAGCCCCGCCCCTCACATGACCACGCCCTTCCTCAGCGCACGGCCGCCCAATCCCGCCATGCAGGCGCTCAGCTCGCCCCGCAGGGAGACACACAACCGCTCACCAGTCAGCTTCAGGGAGGGCCGGCGGGCGTCCGACACCTCCCTCACCCAAGGTAGGCCCCGCCCTGCTCCGTCTGCCCCGCCCTGCTGTGTCTTTATTCCGCTCTCCCAATCTCTCTGTTCTTCTCTTCTTCTTTTTTTACCTTCTGTATCGCTCCCACTTTCCCAACCTTTTCTCCATCTTATTTCTCTCTCTCCCTATATTCTCCCGGTATTCTGTCTTTTGCCCCTGTAGGGTGGTTGAAGGTTATTCATGTGGTGAGTCACACAGCTCTGTGGAGATACAGCTCAGCCCAGAGAGCTCCAAATATCACCTCCCTCCTTTCCCTCCCTCCCTCTCTACCTTACTTCCTCCTTCCTAACTCCCTTCCCTCTTTTCCTCTCCCTCCCTCTCTCCCCTACATACAAGTCACAATGGCACAGCTGCTTCTTTCTCCCTCTGTTCTAATCTTCTTCTTCCTCCTTCTTCTCTCTCTCTCTCCCTTTCTCATCTGCCTCTCCTGTCTTTCTCCCTGCATCTCTCATCTCCCTTGTTTCTCCCTCCTAAAGCCCTAAAGAGGCTGCTGTGTTGGCTGCCTGTGACGTCAGGGAATCGTCTGCACACGCTCACACACGCTCAAATGTGCACTCTCACTCACACACACACGGCTCTGCTCCCCATATCACCCTCTGTTCATGATGAGTCAGGTCTGCAGGTTTACAGTCAACATCAGTGGTGCAGAGGACAAGCTCGCACACACTCATATACACACACACACACAGTCTCATACACACACACACAGTCTCATACACACACACTCACTTTAATAACCATGATTGTGTCTGATTCACACACACCGGCTTCTGACGTGAACAAGAACACTCACGCTCGCTTTCTCTCTCCCTCTCACACACACACACACCTATTCTGACGTCTGTGTCACAAACTCCAAACACGCACACAAAACACACACGCACTCGACATCCACCCACACTGTCATTGACGTAGGTTGCCAGTCATGGCTGTTCTGCTGGCTGGGGGGGGGGATGTGACACTGAATGCTGCCAGGGTAATGAGGTGGTGGGGACTCTGTGACAGCGTCTGACTGACTGGGTACATCCACAGTCTTTTACACTCGTCACAGCAAGGAAACGTCCTTCCAAACATGCAGGTTGAGTCAACGGGACACCGTGTGGTTGAGAAAGCCAGCCCTGAACTTGGCCCCCCTGCCACGGAGACTCCCTCAGAACACAATGTATTGCTTTTAGGATGTCATCTTTTTAGTCTCTGTTGGGTTTGTTTATGTGCATGTAATCAATCTTACAAACCGTATAAAATACGGTGCTGCTTCTTCAATGCAGTGTTCCAATGTGATACTGTTTAGATTGTATGAATTGGAAATGGGAGAAGGACAATTTCAATGAAACCTGCTGATTGATGTAGAAGTGGAAACCCTGACTGTGTGTGTGTGTGTGTGTGTGTGTGTGTGTGTGTGTGTGTGTGTGTGTGTGTGTGTGTGTGTGTGTGTGTGTGTGTGTGTGTGTGTGTGTGTGTGTGTGTGTGTGTGTGTGTGTGTGTGTGTGTGTGTGTGTGTGTGCAGGTCCGGGCCTGGTGGCGTTCCGTCAGCACCTTCAGAACCTGGCCCGGACCAAGGGCATCCTGGAGCTGAACAAGCAGCTGTACGAGCAGATGGACCCAGGAGACGCGGCTGGCATGGACCTCCTCAACACACACCAACACCTGCAGCACTTCTTAGAGGTAGGACACACATGCACAAACACTCACACATACGTCACTGCAGTCCCTCAACACACACACCAACACACACACACTCACATCTAAACACACTCACACACACACACACACACACACTCACTCTCTTACACGCACACACACGCTCTCACACACACACAAACAAAACCCATCTACATTTCATCCTCCAGGAGGTCAGCCCTCACCCAGTAACTCTCCAGAGGTCGTCCGTCCGGGGGAGAGAGCAGCTTATGTAAGCCCAGCAGGGGCAGCCAACTGTGGCTTGTTTACTGTCCGTCGGGCCTGGGCCCTGGTCCTAGTCCCTGGGTGTGGGGGCAGGGGAGTGAATGCTGCCATTGTTGTGGTCAGACTGGTCGTGCAGAGTCCGGTCCCCATTGTCAGCCAATCAGCAACCCAGAACTCTGGCTGATGGAACTCTTGAAATTCAAGAGGCAGCGAGCCATGTGAATCTTGCTCCAAAATAACTGGATGAGTTTGGGGTGTGTGTTGTATGTAGAGGCTATGTAACGTGTGTGTGTGTGTGTGTGTGTGTGTATGTGTAGAGTGAGGCGGCGACACAGCAGGACCATCTGGGGATGTTCCAGGGAGGAGGCCACCCCCCCCTGCTGTCACGCAGACAGAGTCTGGAGACACAGTACCTCACACACAGGCTACAGGTACACACACACACACACACACTCAGCTGCAGGTACACACACACACACAGACACTCAGCTGCAGGTACACACACACACACAGACACAAGCTACACGTACTACACAGTATTACTGACTTGCTAATGGGACAGTTTGTTTCGTGTCATGCAGACAGAGCTTCGTCTCCCTGGCACGTCCACCAAATGTTTTCAGCCTCCATGTTTGTAAACATCTGCTGGTTGTTTATGAGAGGTGGACTAACCCCCCCCCTCCCTGTGTCAGAAGGCCAGCGTCCTGGCCAACAGTCCCGCCAGCTGTCAGCTCTTCTGCAAGGAGACGCCCCGCAGTCTGGAGCAGCAGCTGCAGGAGCACAGGTGAGTCAAAACAGGTGCACCCTTTGCACTGTCGGATCCTGTACTGTATCCAATAGATACTGAGAAGTAGCTGTGTGCCTTACACATGTACAGGTAGGCTACTGATATATGTGTGTGTGTGTGTGTGTGTGTGTGTATATATACACACACACAAACACACACACCTTTGTATACGGTATGGTATGCTGTAGTACTGGTTTGTGCCTTGAGTCATCGTAGTACACAGCTTGTTCAAGTGCATGACCTCTGCCCCCCCTACCCCAGGCTGCATCAGAAGAGGATGTTCCTCCAGCAGCAGCAGCAGCAGCCTCAGGGGATGGGCCTCCAGACCTACTTCAACCAGATGCAGATCGTGGAGGGGGGCACGTACTCCCCCGGCCCCCCCATGGCCCATCAGGACCCCTCCGCGCCCCCCTCCCAGCAGGGGGTCATGTCCGCAGGCCACCCCCAGGGCCTCGTCCCCTTGATGGAGCCCGGGGAGGGGCTGGTGTACGACCCCTACCTGGTGGGGCACTACCCTTCTCACCTGTCATCGGGCCCCCTGCTGCACCCCCAGTCCCACCCCCAACACCCCCAGGAGGGCCTGCTGTACGGCTACCCCAGCTGTGAGCCGGTCCTGGGCCCCCCCTCCGCCGAGGCACTTTACCCAGAGCAGTATGAGTACCCTCTGGACCCCGGGCAGCCTCTCCCCTCTGCCCAGGGAGAGGCCCCCCAGCCTGGGTACGGGGGCCTGGCTGGCCTGCCTGAGATCCAGGGCTCCCTGCTGGACAGCGAGATGATGGAGACGGTGGACTCCACGCACGGCTTCGTCATGGTCAACTGAGCCGGTGGGACTGAGGCAGGAGACAGATGGCAGTATTATCCTGACAACCCACGCAGCATTAAGTCTCTGGAGAGGGAGAGGAGGAGGGGGAGGGAGAGGGAGGAGTCATTGTCAAGGTTACAGGGAAGGAAAAGTGTTTTTTGTTTTTTTTCTTATTTGTCAATGCTTACTCTTTAGTTGTATTGAGTGACACCTGAGAATCCTTTCTACCAAAACCCTCCCTAGCCTACCTCCCTACGTACCCCTCCGCCCTCACCCGCGCCTGGGCCCCGCGGCGTCCAGGACCAGGCTGGCTGGCATGGACGTTGCCTGGGGCAGCTGATGTCTGGGAGGCTCTTTGGGGACTTTGGACCGCTCGGCATCTTGACTGCAGCTGTGTGAAGCTGCAGCCGTGAAGAGCTGCAGCCCTTGAAGCTGCAGCCGCAGCAGCTGCAGCCGAGCGCACGGCCTGTTGTCTGGGCATGTGGACTGTGTGTGTGTGGACAGGACGAGTTAGCATAAGCACAATGGCAACAGCTATGCTTTTTGTATTGATATAGGCAAAGGAAGAAGAAAAAAAACACAACTCTCTGGACTTTGTAAAAGAGAGAAACACGAACAAGTGACAATGTTATGATTACGCGCTTAACAAGTGCAGTGTTAGTAGTCGATATATATTTTTGTGGCAATATTGAAGCAATACTATTAATTCCATGAGGGATTGTGGGAGGTTGTCAGCGCCTATTCACCCGAATAACCAACTCTGATTGGATAGCCGGTTCTAAGGCAGAGGACTCTGATTGGCCTGGACTCATCAGTCAATGGTAATGCACAGTGACATCCATGAAGGCGATGATGTAATTAGGAGATATTCCACTCTGTGTACCTGCAGCATAACTCCCATCTGCAGAGCAGGGTGGAGCCAGTCAGCTAGCCATGACTGCTAGGCCCCTTACTCCCCGTCCTCCATCCTCATTGATGGCAATAGCACTGTCTGCTGGGCCTGAGCTGGAAGCCTGCGCCCACCGGCAGTAGGATCATCCACATTAGCTAGTCAGCCACATCAGAAGGGATGTGTGAAGCCAACCTTTTAGATAACTTTCACTAGTTAGCAAGTCACAACAGTGTGGGAAGTCAGCAATTGCATCTTTACTAATCAGTTTGAAGCAACTAGTAGTTGAGGCTGAATGATGATGGCATGATGCTGACAGGCTTAACCTGTCTGGATGCATTCATCTAGATATAGGCATGCAGTACATTGGGTGGTTTGGGGTTGGTTTTAGTGCGTGTGCACGACATTGAATAGTAAAAAAAAAAAAAAAAAGGTTTTCCAATTTCCAATAATATGTACATATTGTATTGTGTTTTGCTCAGTGTGGACACTAATGGTTCATCTCCTGGTAGCATCCTCGCCTCCAATGTTGTGTGAACTCTAAACTCAATGGTGTTGATGAGAAGTCGTTTGATCCCAGTGAAGCCGAGTGTCTGTCTCTCTCCGCGCTGTGCTAGGCCGTCACGCCCAACCAGCACACGCGACCCTGATTGGTGAATGGAGACGCTGGCTCACCAGGGCCGCCCTACAGCAGGCCACGTTAAAGAGATGTCACACACACAGCACTTGGGCTAACTTTGAATCTACTTGAAGTGCAAAGGTCTTTTGTCACAAACATACACACACACACACATGTAGGTAAAATAATGGAACAGCCTGAAATGTAGCAGGAGAGAGTCTAGACCAAAGTAGATCTAGTGGTTCAGGTAACCAGGAGGAGTCAGGGACAAGGGGCCAGAGACCATAGATGGTCATGGTCGCCAGAGCAAGTCCAGGCAGGAGTGTGGTTGTGGTCATCCACACAGACGACCACTCTACTGGAACGGCTGCAGGTGAATACTGGAGCACTTTTGACTTGGAGGTGAAAAGATGAAGTGAGAGAAGGGAGGATGAGGATGAGAAAGGATGAGTTTATCCAAGGCTGTGAATAGTCTCAGAATGCTTCCTTCATCCCTTCTCTGGGCTAGTGTCTGGTCCTAGTGTCTGGTCCTAGTGTCTGGTCCTAGTGTCTGGTCCTAGTGTCTGGTCCTAGTGTCTGGTCCTAGTGTCTGGTCCTAGTGTCTGGTCCTAGTGTCTGGTCCTAGTGTCTGGTCCTAGTGTCTGGCCAGTGTTGGAGTGGAAGCATATGCTCCTCTACACAGCTGATGCAAATTCCGACTCTCGATGAGAGGGTGAGAAGGAGGAAGAATGCTTTCTGGGACTATTGAAGAAGGCCCTAAATGGCTTATTTCTTTCATTCAACTTGATAAGAAAATTGTCTCATCTTTCTCCCCCAACCCCCCCCCCCCCCCTACACACACACACACACACAGAAGGTTCTTTCAAAGAAAGATCTGATTCATGAACACTTAATGGTTGAGGGAGAGAAGGAAAACTAGAGACAGACTTTAACTGGTTGTTTATTGTGCTTTGTACAAATTAAGGGGTTAGATAAATCTTGAGTGCTCCTCAAGACTCAACGAATATAGTGTTGAGCATGGTAGTGTTCAGTGTGCCTTTTTACTTTTTCTGGTCTAAATTAAGAATTGAATAGAAGCTGTTATTTCTGGTCGGATTCCCTTCTGTTTTCCCTACAGTAATTGCCTCCAGAGGTAACAGTGTCATGTTTTACCAAGGTACAAAACCAAAGTTTCCTCAGAAGTCCTCTAGTACACTTCCCCACCATGTAAGGAGACGGAGCTGTGTTGGCTTCTCTGTTGTGCTTTTCTGTTCTTTGGTCAATCAGTATATGCCATTTAAAAGTATTATAGCAATATCTCAGAGTACTAGTTGAAGACTTATGTGGTGAAGAAACGTACAGTACTAGTGGACGTGTTTCAGTATCATAATTGCACCTCCTGCTGATGGGGAAGAAGAAAAAAAAAAACAGACTTGAGGAAAATAAATCCAGTTTTATATTTTACCTTCTCATTGATGTTGACCACACATAAGCTAACTTGCTGTTGAGATTAAAAAAAAGGTTTATTGAACAAAATGTTGTCCTAGTGTTTTTGTGTGTAGATTTCTGTGTAGAAAAAGCTCAACCCAAAAAATACATCCAACATTTCTGTTATGTAATTTGTATGCAACATTTTTGCCCGGGCATCCAGTGTGAATTATACAATGATAATCGGAGGGGTCAGCTTCTTCTCCAGGGCGTAAAGTAATATTTACGATTACAGGTAAAAACGATATAGAAATGTGTATATATAGTCTTAGTCTTAATTAGGGGGGGTGAAGCCCCCCCCATAATTCAAACCCTGATACTAACCCCTTTAGTCAATTCATCCAAAACACACATGCTAACCCATTTGGTTGTTTACCCCAAAACACACATGCTAACCCCTTTGGTCATTTTGTCCACAACACACACACACTGACACACATCCCTGATGGCTCAATGGCTAAGCATGTGTACCATGAATGTTAAGGGTCTTTGGTTGAAATCCCATGGAAGGCTGCAATGGTCTTTCCTTGCAGAAATAGTCTCTTTAATGACCTCATACTTAACCTCAAAGATGTAATTGTCAACAAGTTCATGTATGCTTGTGTCCTTGATGGCTCAGTGAATAAGAATGTGGTCCATGAAAGTTAAGGGTCTGGGTTCAAATCCCATGGTAGGTTACTGTGGTCTGCCTTTAAAGAATTAGAATGTAATACATAAAAAAATGTATTTAAAATGTCCACATGACTTAAACATTTTTATCTTCCTGTTCCATTTCAAGCATGATGGGGACTGGGGAGCTTACACAGTGGCGCACTGGAATGTGCTGCAAGCATGATGGGAACTGGGGTGCTTGAATGTCGGAGGCCCTGCTGTGTGTTGGAAGCCCCTACTGCAGCCCACCACTGATATGAACTGGGGTGCTTGTGTGTCGGAGGCCTTGCTGTATACCAGCCTTGAGCTGGGATTCGATGCCATGCTGCCGTGTCTGACTGGCCTACCTGCATGGCTCACACGCTTTTCCATTGTGCCACCGGGGCCCCACTTCCCCCTACCTGGAATAGTAACATGTATCTTTAAAAACACCACTAGTTAAACACATACTATCATATTTTACATGACAGCAAGGAAACAGTGAGAACATTACACATAGTGTACGCCAGACATATTTGAACCCAGATGAGCTGCAACCTGAGACAGCTTACATGCTTATCCACTACGCTACCAGGGACTTGCTTCAGTTGCCTTCAGAATTCAAATAGATCTTTATGAAAAGCCACTTTAAAGACAAAGGTTCAACAGCACCTTGGAGGATATGAACCTCCAACCTGTTAACTCGCAGTCGTACACTCTACCACTGAGCTATCCCTTCCACCACAAATGAGGATGTGGAAAGTCACACTTGCTCATAATCAGTTACTCATTTATGAAAAACACCTGACAATTGTTGGTCTTGATTGGTAATCGGATCACATGACCATTACCAATTTTTCCAGATGAATGAGATCTAATGCAACAATCCCCAGGATAGAAACAGTTAGCAGATCTAGCTCTAACATTGAGTCTATGGGGAACCACATGCTCCAAACTAACTGCATCATGCATGTTTTCGTTCTATAAGTGCTTTGCCAACTGGATGGGCCCCAGTGTCAAGCCAATCAGTTTTGAAAGCACCAACAGATCTAAAACGAGCAGTCTGTTTTGAGACTCAATGTTTGGTCATTTCTTCCAAAACACATATGCTAACTACTTTGATCCCAAAACACGCATATTAAGGCATCCATTTACTATTTTTGTCAAGGTAACCTAACTGGCCTATCGACTTGATACTCAGTTTTGACGTTATGATTCGAGACACAGTTAGATTCAACTAGGCAGCATCTCATGAGGTAGGTAGTATCAACCTGGCCTATGCCCCCTCTAATGATGCGCTAGAAGCGGTGCCTGCGTGGGCGTGGGGTAATGATCTGGAAGGGTGGTGAATCACAGCGGATTTATCAAAATAGTTGTCATGCGAGCGCTTGAATCCATTCATGGAGTCACGACAGGCCATCCATTAGATACCTAATTTAGCCGTAGTGCAGTCAAACAATCGGTGGTTGAGTCGGAGAACGATTTCAGTATTTACAAACACGTAAATTGATGTTTTTAAGGGGCATTAGATAGACCTAATGCATTAGTGTGTAAGACAGGGCAGGGCTGATTACGTGGGCACGTCGGCATACAGCAAGTTTGCTGGCATGACTTGATAAACCCGATGACATTCCTTAACCTAACAAACCTAGAGCCGTGATGACTTAAGGAGTAAAGGAGAGGATTAATGTTGTTGGTTCGAAAACAGGTGTCTCTGAACAAGCGGAGCTGAGATTGTCACACACAAGGGCGTCTGTGTATAGAGGCGAAGACAGGTTACTGTAGATGGGACACCCACGCTTGTTACCAGTGAATTGTCTGCAATAGGCTGTAGATCGAGTCAATTTGATTGACGTCATCAGTCACTTCCAGCTACTTGAGTATCTTCATCCATACTGTACTTGACCTTTGATGATTAAAATGAATAACCAGCACCTAATATTGACACCCATTCGATGACATACATGAATAGGAATGGATTAATATGACACAGAAACTTGAGGTACCTGCTGTTATAAACCCAACCCTTATTTCTGTATGAGCAGCTGTGGCCGAACCCTGGTTCTCATCTAGACCACATCCCTGCTGAAACAGCAGCAGGGTTGGCCAGGTGTGCGCAGGCCATCAGAAGCTGCTGTTATGCAGCCTCGCGTGGTTCCCTCTGGGTCTCCGAGGGTCACTCCTCCCCTGGGTGCCCCTCTTTCATCTCCCCAGCTGCCATTCCTCAGTCAACCAAACACGAAGAACAACAATCCACTCCTCTGGATCTCCATGCAGTCCAGCTGGAGCTAACTAGCTTACCAGCCCCGTCAGAGAGGAGTCCAAACCCTTGTTCTGGGAAACAGGAGATAATCTCCAAGAGCCTTTTTTGAATCGTTTCTCTGAGTTAAAGGATTTTAAAAACAGTTCTAGAAACTGAAGTCAACAAAACAGTGATGTAATTACTGGCATTTTCAACTATTCCCGAGTAGAGAACTGCAGCAGTTTCTTTACTATGACTCACTCTATTCCAGCTAAATCTCCACAGCAGCTCTGACTGAAGTGATAATGCGTTCTAGCCAACAGCGTGACGACCCTGTACGCAATGACTCACTGAGCAGAAAATAGCTGAATGTTGAACTTAAAGAGTTTTAGTGCAGCTATGAATAGATTACTTTATAAATCAGGGGAATGACACTGAGAAAAAGGCATGAGTAAATTGACCTTGGTCTTTGTGGTACTTTATTCAGTTCAGATAGTTGTACAGGTTTCAGAGTTTCAATAAAACCAACAGTCATGATACAGGACAATCAACAATCAAAGTTTATTTAAGAGAGAACATGGTGTGGGGGGGAGGGGGAGAATGGGGGTGTTCTACAGAGGGACATATTAAACAATAAGTTCCAGGTCCAGAGCCATGTCAGACCCCCTCCCCCCTCAGACCTGTGGATCATACTGTGCCAAATTCACCCAACATCAACTAGCTTTCAGAAACCCCTCCAGGCACCCTTGCCACTGAGCTTCTCTCCTTAGGAAGAGCTCTCTCAGCACTAGGACACTGAAGGGGTTAACCATACTGATGCCTACAAAAAAAAACAACCAAAAATACGCCATTGCTTATCCAAGTAATTGGCACAACAATTAAGAGCAATATGAAGATTGCAGGAAAGACCACTCCTGTTCCTTCTGAACAAGTCAACTTAACAACATGACTTAGAAAATGGGACAGAACAAGCTTGTGATTAGCCAAACGTTAAATGCAGAGAAAAGCCATAATGGAGCGTCTGTGGCGGTCTCCTATTACAGCCCTAGAACATTGGGAAGAGCAAATCCTGTCTCTGGCTGCCCTGTGCCGTGCGTCCTGACACAGGAGAGGGAGGGAGGAGAGGGAACACAGCTCAATGACTACATGTGTCGTCTGTGCAGTAGCATGGCTCTGGCCCCTCACCCTGGACCACATCAGAAAGGACCGGACGGGCTCTGACCCTCGCCTGGGTGGGAGTTCCCCCCCACCTGGTGCATAGGGGGGGGGGGGGGGGTCATTTTGCCTCTCACACCCACCGGGGTCCTGGGAGATCAGATGTGGATGCCAGGCGCCTGGCGGAGCAGGTCAGAGGTACAAGAGAGCATGGAGGAATGTGGCTGGTTCTAGTCGCACAGCACGACAACACGGAGCATGCACTTCTTACAAAGCAGCTTTATTAGTGGCAGGGGGGGCTTCATGTACAGCCTGGAGGACAGGGGGAGGGGCAGAGACGGGGGGGGGGGGGGGGCAGGTATCGCCCATTCATCAGGCAAAAGTAAAAAGGGACAAAGAGAAAGAGAGAGAGAGTGTGAGAACGGCTCTGTTAGTTCTAGATGAACCAGTTACTCCTGAACATCAATAAATATCTTTGTCGTGTGAAAAGGGATCTCTCTGACGTCTGGAGTCTTGGTTATCTGTGTCGGTTGGATTATGCCAGGGCTAGGACTGAGGACAGAGGAACAGGCAGAAGGGAAAGAATTAGAACAATACCTGACGGCTAAAACAACATGCCTTCAAATGGCAACACATCTCTATTTGAAGTGTGTGCGAGTGTGTACGTACCACTGATGGCCTCTTGGGCAAAATACTTGACATCCATGTCTGTGTCTGTGGCCAGCTTCTCCAGCACTGGCTTCACCTCTGTCTGCAGGGCACTGCAGGGACACCACAGGCTGTTACTCTACCCTACCCTACACACAACACAAACACCCCCCTCCGCCTGCAGGCGATAGGACCACCGCAACAGTGTGCTGGTCTCCCAGCACGCCTCCTGACACACACAGTACCTGCTCTCCAGGACAGGCCCGATCTTCTGTAAGGACTTGGCCACGTTGAAGCGCACGTTGGCCACCTGGTCGTTGGACATCTTCAGCACCACGGGCAGCATGTGCTTGGTGGTGATGTCCTGACCGCACGCCTCAGACAGGGCCTGGGGGCGCACATGGGGAGCAGAGGGTCAACACCAGGAGACTGGCTGTAGGGCACGGGACGTTTGGGTGTGTGACAGAATGTGTGTGAGTTTTGAGTGTGTTGCGTGTGTGAGAAGGAAAGTAGGGTGTGTGTGTGTGTGTGTGTGTGTGTGTGCGCGCGCTGTGAGAAATAGATGGAAGAGCTACAGAAAGTCCCTGGTCCAGTCATTAAAATGTTATCCCTTATAAGAAGCTTTCCTAGTATTAGGGTTAAGTTAGGAAGTCTGGATTTCTGTGTGTTTTCAGCGTGTGTATGTGTGTGTGTGTACTCACGTTGATGCAGAACAGCGTGGTCATCCTGTGGAGGTAGTTGGGGTCATTGGCCATGCCCAGCACCTTGGGTACGATGGTGTTCTGTGCCCACTCGGCCCCAAACTTCTCCACCAACTTCATCAAGTTACAGGTGGCAGCCTCCCGGATAGCATACACTGTCAAACAAAACAAACAACCCCTATGAAGATACTGAAACAAAACAAACACTACACTGATAAAGTAGCTACTCAAAGGCTGTCTGGAGACCGGCACACAAGGCCCAGAACACCGTCTCTATTGGCTAGACACACAGATGCACTACCCACACACCCCCACCCAGCTCTCCAGGGTCCTAAAGAGACCTGGCTGTGACCTGGGGTGAAGGGGTCTTACCGTGGTCGATGAGCCAAGCCATACACAGTGTGTTGAGCTTCTCATCAAAGAACTCCACTCCCTGAAGACACACACACACAGGTCAGTACAGGCTCCCCGATCAAAAGGTAGACACTAGCTTTCAAAGACTGATTTCAAAATCAGTAAAAGTATGTGTCTCACCAGCTGTCCTGCCAGCAGGGGCATGTACTCTATGATGGCCAGGCGGACCCTCCACTTGGCATCCTCTGCCAGCTCCACGATGGCAGGCAGCAGCGACTGAGACAGCTGGCGGATCCCAATCACCTCGTTGACGCAGTCCAGGTTGGAGATGATGTTCAGACGCACCTCGGGGCACTGGAGGGACAGAAGGAGTGATGGAGAGAAGGAGAGAGAGAGAGAAGGAGAGGAAGGAGGAAGCAAAGGAGAAAGAGAGCAAGGGTGGGTGGGTGGGAAGGAATGACAGAATGTGTAAGAAGTGTGGAAATATCATTCCTTCCTTTTCTCCTCTGCTTGGGTTTGGTTTAGTCATCAGCAAACTAGAACAGCGAGGAGACCTTCACTGATTCCATCAAAAAGCAGATACGGGGGGGAAGGGGTAAGAGCGTGAAGACGACGTCAGATATGAGCGTGGAGACAACTAGGCCATCTTTTAATAGGCGGCTGGGTCAGGCGTCTGGGCCTGAGCACACATGGGCTTCAGCTCTGACACCTTCTCATCTCCTGCAGTCCTGCACGCAGGCTGGGGCCACGCCCACACCAATCAAATCCCATCAGATGGAATCCCATGAGGTAAAGGGAGGCTGCAACCCACAGAGCTCACCTCCTGAAGGCCCCAGGTGCAGGCATTAGAAGCTACCCATCCTACTGGGCCAGGCCCAGAGACAGTGTGCCTGGGATCCACACAGGCATAACCACAGCCAGGTTAATGCTGCTTACCAAGAACCTGTCTGATGGCCTTGGGGCAGGTATGACTCAGCAGCCATCCAGCCATCAGGCCGCAGCAGGCCTGGGATGAGTCACAGGATCAGCCCCTGAGACCTGCCGCTCTGGATGGATGACCTACATACGGTCCAGCAGGCTGGAGCCCTCACAGCCTCTAGTACCTTCTATGTGAGGCAGCTACATGGACCGTGGTAGGCTGGCAGGATATTAAACCCAGAGGTGGTTTGATGAAAACCGCACTGTCCTTGAAATGTAGCCATCTGATCAATATCCTTACATTTCCTGCAATCTAATAGGCCTGTAGCATCAAGACCACCTTCCATTCAACCATTCAACAATAAACACTAACATCATCAGGCCTACTTCCCTTAATAAAAACAGTGCACCAGTAGGCCTACCACCGCCACACACACCTACCCCCCCCTCTAGACAGTAGGCCTACCCCCCTCTAGACAGTAGGCCTACCCCCCTCTAGACAGTAGGCCTACCCCCCTCTAGACAGTAGGCCTACCCCCCTCTAGACAGTAGGCCTACCCCCTTCTAGACAGTAGGCCTACCCCCCTCTAGACAGTAGGCCTACCCCCCTCTAGACAGTAGACCTACCCCCTTCTAGACAGTAGGCCTACCCCCCTCTAGACAGTAGGCCTACCCCCCTCTAGACAGTAGGCCTATCCCCCTCTAGACAGTAGGCCTACCTCCCTCTAGACAGCACCAGTGTAGCAGTGGGCCTACCTCATCTTTGAGCTGAGCCAGGAAGAGGGGCAGCAGGTGCTCCACAGTGTTGTCCTTGCCCAGGATGGTGGACAGGCCCATGATGACGGAGGCCAGGGCAGACTTGACATGCTGGTTGGTATCAGACACCAGCTCCTACACAGGGACAGAGCAGGTGAGGACACACTCAGTTAGCCACTGCACAACAGGAAACACATGACACTTACTGCTAAACACAAACTACAGGACAGGAAGACAGGGATGGATCACTCAGCAGTGGAGCATTTCACTGCAGATCAAGAAGTTGCAGGTTCAATCACCCCGCCCTCCCCCATATGTAGTTTTGGATTAAATAGTAACTTCTAAATAAGTACATTATTACAAGAATAAGAGACATGATATGCATATGGTCGTTTTCAGGGTTTTCCCGCAGCACTTTTCAGTTAAGGCGGCCGACTAAGCAACACACGCCTTTTTTGCGATATCCGCCGTTGTCCTGTTTACTCCTTTCCATTCCAAACCGTGACCAGCGCCAGTCTCCCTTCTATGCAGAACACAGTCTATCGCACAAACTAGCACTATCCCCCCCCGATCTGACGACAAACCCCACCCTACAACCTTAACTAACACATTTTCAGAAAGATTTGAAACCAAAACCACCAACCAACAGAAAACCCTGTGTTGTTAACTATAAACTAAATGCTAGTCGAGCCATCAGAGCCATCAGAAGCCAGCCCTGTGGACAGCAGCTCAGCTGTGTTAGCAGGGGGTGGGCTCAGGCCGTGAGGCAGCACTGATAGGCCTGGCTCTCTGGGGCAACGTCTCCGTGTCACAGTTCTAGAACCACGTGAGATGGTTGGGTAAGTGACTGTTGTAGAAGGTGAGGCTGTTGGCTGAGCCCTGGGTGTTCCGAGGCGTGAGGCTGTCACCAGAGCTGCCTGGCTCCTGTGTTGACAGGGTAAGCAGGACCTGGCACTCACACACAGAGAGACAATGTGTGTGTGTGTGTCTGAGAGAGAGGGGAACATCAATCTGAGCTGTTTACACCAAGTGACACAAGAAAAACAGCATTCTACGAAGAGCTCTTATTGAGATTAATTTTAGATCGGTGCAAAACAAACGAGCAATCCTAGAATGGATTTTGAATGGAAAATAAATAAGTTTAGAATTGGCCCATAACAACTCACTTATAGTCAGACACTAGGACAAACACTTCTCCAGAATCATCAACACAATGATCGTTGAAAAACACATTGTGTTAATTGGACTAAACTCCCATTCAGCACCCATATGAACAGCAGCCCACTGGACAGTCCCCTCCCTGCTGTCAGCCATGGAGAAACAAGTAGACACTGCCCTCTGCTGGACAGCACAACACACAGCACCATGACACCCATTTCATCGACCCAGTCGGCAGTGAATGTTTGAGAACATAACATTAACTGGTCAATCACCACTGAGACTCTGCACAAACTAAGAACCGATTCACCGTGGGTCTAGAAATACAACCAGAATTTTTGTCTGCATTTGAGAGAAAGGCAGAAACAGCCTGGTGATTCTCCCCAGAGTCTTATATTAGTGCTGCAGCAGAACTCATGACGCTAGCCTCTGGAAACACAAGCTCCTCAGGTCCCAACATCTCATGACTCACTACTGACACCACTTGGGTCGAGCTTCTGATAGGGCGAACACTGATGTGTGGAGAGGGTTGGTTTTGGCGAGGTGTTCGTTACCTTGACGCAGGGAAGGATGTGAGTCATGATGATGGTCTCTCTGCTGTCTTCCGGAAGGTTCTCGCAGAACTCTGACGACAACAAGAGTAGAACTACAGATTAGGCGAGAGAGGGGATGGAACATGGCTCTAGAAGTTCTAGAATAGACAGGATTATTTTGGGAGCAGCTGTGCGTCATCTTGTTGAGGTCTAAGTTGACGCACATTGAGGTCTGAAAACGTATTGATCCGTTTCAACCATCTCTGGGGTACGAGAGAAATCACGACTCAACATCCAGGATCAACGCTCACCTTTGACCTTGTTGGCGGCAGCCGCGCGGACCTCGGCCTCACAGTCCTTCAGAAGGTTCTGGAAGGCTGGGACCAGGTCGTTCTTGGTGATCTCTGGACCCACAGCCTTCTGGAGCTGCAGGAACACACACACACATTAAGTATCCAGAAGCGGGTTACATGGATGACACAGAACAACTGTGGCTTCACAACCAGTAGATATTTCTAAAATATCACGTTGGAAGGAAACAAACAAAATGGAGGACTCTGTGGAAGTCCTCTTATACTGTATGTATAACACTGGAACTGTTATACAGCTTCTATAGATGCCAATATCGGTGAATTAACACTGTGAATCTGGCATGTCCAGCCCCGGCCTACTTCAGCCACCACAGACACAACGGTAGACACACACACACACACGATGCCTACCTCAGAGAACTTGTCAGCCACCATGTAGCGAACCCTCCAGGACTTGTCCTCAGCAGCCTGGCGCAGGGTGGGCATCACCAGGGTCTCCAGGTCCTCCTGGGGCAGCAGGGTGGCGATGCTCACGCACGCCTCCACCGCCAGCAGACGCACCGAGTCCTGGAGACGGCAGGAGGAGAGGGGGGCAACACAGCTCCAGTTGTAACACGTATCAATGGAACATCGCGATACCTCGAGACAGGGGGGACGACTGGGGGTCCATATCCAACAACACTTGATTTAGCTTTGTATGTTGTGTTGGTAGTTGTATGTGGTGTTTGTTACTGTTGTGAGTGTGTGTACACCTGCCTCATGTCTGTGTGTGTGTTGTGTAGTAGCGTACCTGCTCGTCGGACGCCAGGGCGGTGAAGAGCGAGATGATGTCAGACTTGACATAGTCCAGCTCCAGGACCTTGGCGAACTCGCCCAGCTTGGAGGCGGCGGCGCGGCGCACCATGGGCGTGTCGTCTGAGCAGAGCGTGCGGAAGTGCCTGGGGAGAGGGGGAGGTGACGGAGCCATCAGGACACACTGCAGCTGCAAGCGCCGTGTTGTCTCTCACAACACCAGGTGTTTTCATAGCAAAGTTGCACGTTCAAGAGCTAACCCCTTTACAGTAGTAAGAGAATTTAAATGTACAAGGAAGTCTTCACTGAATGCTCACAAACCCTCTTCACACAATGCAAGGCAGCAAAAACAGACACCCCCCAACAAGTTAAACCCTCAGTACACACAGCAGCATAAAATAACACATGACATAACTCAATGACATAACTCAATGACAAACAAAACTCCACATCAGCGTTGTTAACATGGCCTTGGGGGGGGGGGGGGGTACTCACTGGCGGATCTCTGCCTTGACGGTGCTGGACACACGTGGGTAGCAGACGCTGAACAGGCCGCAGGCGGATGTGCGGGAGGTGAACCAGTCCCCGCTGGCCAGGCGCTTGACCAGGGGCTCAAAGTGCACCTCCAGGTCCACAGGGGAGTGCTCCTGGGAGATCTTCCTCAGAGACTCCACAGCCTTGTCCCTCACTACTGTCTCCTCCACTGTGGCCAGGCTCTCCAGGGGGGGCTGGAGGGAGGAACACACACATCACAATGAGAAGATGATGACACTAGACAGAGAGATAGAGGTAGACATGTCATGTGCAATAACATGTTTGTTGACTTCCATTTTAATTAGGAGTTTCTAACACAGAAACCAAGGCCATTTAAGACTGAGAAACTGATATCTCAATCCAAAATCTCTGAGTTTAGAGGGGTAAGTCTTCGCCACGGCTCCCTCCAGTAGAACCAGCGGTACTCACCAGCAGACAGTGGACGTACTCTGGTCCTCCAACCAGCATGGTGAAGTTTCCCAGCTGCTCTGCCAGGGCCAGGAGTACCTCGTCCTCATCATAGATGGTGTCTGCCCAAGTCCCATCCCACAGTCAATACATGAATCAATCAATCCTAAGAAGACCACTAAATCGTTTCACTACCGTCAAACTTTATCACCCTAGAGCTTCAACATTGTTTTCACTGTTTCAAGGATTCCATGCATACAGCATATTGGGCAATCTTGTCTAGTTTGCCTTACTGGCGTTAATATGTCATCATAAACCCCAGTAGTGTAGAGAAGACTGAGGCTTCGATAGAATGACAACTGGATGACAGGATTCTAATGAACCTGTGCCTGTCAGCTGAGGCATTGTGCTCCTACCTGTGAGGAAGGGGAGGAGTTCAGTGCGGGTGCGCTCCACTCCCAAGGCCAAAGCGATGGTGGACAGCTTTTTAATGCTGTTCAATCGCAGCTGCAGAGGAAAAAAAACAAAAACAATTCAACATCATTAAATGACATGGAAATTAATCTTGCTAGGCTAAGGTCAGCCGTCAGGAACTTATCAAACGTGTTTAGATCCATGTTAGGACTTTCATAGCTAGCTGACTGCGTGGGGTAAAAGATGCGGGCTGTGATTTAAATTAGATAGCCACGGTACTGTAGTGTCAGCAAACATTTAGAAAGCGCGTTCTTAGTGATATACACAGGATTAGTGCACGTCATAACGCCATTAAGATTGCGATAGCTGCGTTTGCCAGTCGGTTAACCAAACTTACCCAGTTGATAGTTGAGATAATGGATGATGTTATGCTAATGTCGTTAGAGCTAGCCAACTAGCCTGGCTAGCTAATCACGGTGATTGAATGCGAGCCAGAACTAGCATAGCCAACATCAACCCAGTGACCTGGTTAGGTACATCTTGTTGGCCTGGTTGCGTACTTAAATTAAATACCATGAATGTGTTCATATTATCATATATTTAGAAAGTAATACATACATAAATAAATGGTGCCCACTTCATAATTCGTAGCTACCAATTTCGCAATATTGGCAGCTAGCTAACGTTGGCAAGTCAGTTAGCTTAGCAAAAAGGCTGGGTCCGCCCGGCTGGAGACAGGCCAAGGCCTTGCCCGGGATATGTCGGTAAATAGCAACCGTGTATTTCAAAAACAGGCATAGCCACTACTCAAATAAATGACAGCAAATGGTGGCATAAACTCTCAAAATTATTAATGAAACATTTGTTCTTACCTGAACATCCTCATTCCGCAGCTCATCAATGAGCACGGCGATGGGGTAAAGGGAATCGTCTCCATCAGCTCCTGCCATTTTGGATAGTGTTGCAGTAATCGAATGGCGCTCTGAACTACGGGGTTTCTGTAGGAAACAACAACGCCACCAAGGGGCCTTTCTCAGTCGACTCTTATTTTGAAATGCGCTAGAGTCTGAGATCCCGGTAGTTGATGTTCTCGCCAGAGCGAAAGGAAGTCTGTCAAAATGGCAGCCCAACAACCTGGTGTTGCGATTTCACAAGCTGGAATGCAGCAAGCTGCTTCTTTACAGCAACAGCAGTTGAGTCAACAGCAAGATTTTGACCCTGTTCATCGATTTAAAATGTTGATTCCTCAGCTGAAAGAGAGTCTTCAGGTATGCACACGTTAGTGTTCTTCGTTTTTCAGACGCACTGGCTGGGACTGGTTGTCGATTGGATTTAGAATGTATCTTTTAGCTTATTAGTAGGCTACTAATACTAATCTGTTTTAAAATTGAAAATGTTATCAATTAAACGAAAGTCCAGAATTTACTACAAATTGATTAATCCACACATTTTTGTAAAAAAAGAAAGAAAAAAACATCGATACCTTACTTAATTTTTTACTGTAGTAGCCTAATGCAATTTCCTATCAGAACTGTGCACTTACACCCTTGTTAGGCCTCAATGTCAGTAAGACAAAGGATTATTCATTTGAATAATACTGTACTATTTCTCGTTTATAGAATGTGATGAAGATTGCATCCCTGAATCTAGGACACAATACTTCAATCGATAATGGAATGTAAGTAGCGTACATGCAAATGTACGCCACACAAGTAGAGAAATGCTTTTGTTTGTTGACGTAAATTACATGTGTGTTTTGTGTTGTTTCAGTAAGAGCAGCGATGCCTCTGTACAGCGTTTTGATAAGAGCCTGGAGGAGTTCTATGCCCTTTGTGATCAACTGGAACTGTGCTTGGTAAGACCCTGTCTATCCATGTGTCACTCATCTCTCACTTATTCTCTCACTCTATCTCTCTCTGTCCATCCCTGTATTTGTCTTTCTCATTCTCCCTCTCACACTCTAAAGTCTACATCAGTAGAAAATTCAACAGTTCTCTCCCTCCACAATTTATTTTGTTATAAAGAAAGATTGATTTATCTCTTATCCTTCTCTCATCTTCCTAGCGGCTGGCTTACGAGTGTCTCTCCCAGAGCATCGACAGCGCCAAGCACTCCCCTAACCTGGTTCCCACAGCAACCAAGCCAGACACAGTGCAGACGGAGTCCCTGTCCTATTCGCAGTACCTCAGCATGATCAAGTCTCAGATCTCCTGTGCCAAAGACATTCACAACGCCCTGCTAGAGTGTTCCAAGAAGATTGCGGGCAAGGGACAACCCCAAGGCATTATGTAGAGATATGGACTCTTGATTGATTGTTCCACTATTATGATCCATCATAATAATAATTGAGGTTATTTTGTTTTTGTCTTGCTTTGTATTGGAGGAGGATGTAAATAGGGTGTAGTTATACAATATGACCACTAGGTGTCAAAAGTGTTGTAGCACACCTAATGCTTTCAGATGAAAACAACGAAACAAAAAACCTTTATGCTAAAACTTGCAATTTTTGTTAATAAAACGTTTCTTATTGAATGTTTGAAGTTATAGATCTATCAGTTCCTCTCAGCTCCAGACTAGTGTCCATGGAGGGGGGTAGCCATAACCAGCTACCCAGGCCATGCAGGTGTTCTCTGGGATCCAGTCTCGCCCTGACCCCCTGAGAGGGCAGCGATCCTTGGTGACTCATGGTCTCTGTCACATAAACACACCTCTGGGTGTTGAGACTGACACAGGAGACCCATGACCCCCCTCTCTCTGACACAGTAGACCCATGATCGACCCTCTCCCTCCCTTCCCAACATGCACTTCATGTTCTATGTTGGCATTCCACATTTGGACACTGGGAGGGAAGCGTCTGAATGGCTCAAGGTTTCATTATTCTTCAAGAAACTTCCAAGAGATGGCAGGGGCTGTGGACATGCATCAAGTAAAGTAGCTAGTAGGCTTTTGGATGGCAAGTGAAAGTTATAAAAATAAATACATCAGATTGACTTGATTTGATTAAATAAAGCTTGAAAGAATGGATGGATCTAAATCTAACTGATGTATGAACATGATGACATGTGGTACAGATTTTACTACAGATGAAAGTTGTGGTCTTAATAGTCTTAGTGGAGTTCACACTGATAAATTAGGCATAGCTCAATCACAAAGCACATGACAGTGCACGTGATGTCACTGATCTCCTAACAGCTGTGTGAGACAGCTCAGAAGGCTCTGAGTCACTGACAGGTCTGCCCTAAAAATACCACACACACACACTACGCCCCTGCTACACCACCCCCCACAAACACACACCCACACTACACCCCCCCCCCCCAAACACATACATGCAGACACACTACATCCACCCCCCAAACACACAAATATACACACTACACCCCAAACACACAAACTGCACACAAGCATACCTGCTCTACATTGTAAGTTAAAGTTTAGATACACAGTGCAACAAATAATTTACAAACACGGCCAATTTTTCTTTGAGAGAGACTCTTTAGAGACATTTATTTTCATTTGAAACCAATGAACCAAAGACCCCAATACAATCTGTAAAGATTCCAAGAGACTCTTTTAGAATAGCACTCAAGACATTTTCATCTTGACCGGAACAGAGTAGACAACTGAATGCAAAACAGAAAAAAATTGCAAAAAGTAACAATATAAAAAGGCTATAATCATCTTTTTTTTTTTTTTACAAAGATTACAGCAGATACATTACATTTTATAGAACAGTGCCCACTACTAAACTTCCAAACATAATTACATACAGACAGGATGTCTAAGTGCACTTACAGGGCTCAGCCATCTAAATGCATTAATATACCTTAGTGTCCTTTTGGTGCATTTATGACCAATGGAGAACAAGCAGAGGCAAATTGAGACTTTGTATTCATGACCTTTGAAATGTATGCCTAATTGATACTTTACAGTTGCGAAAATGTAGTTATACCATTTCAGTGCTTGGAAACTTTGGTTTCTATCAGAAGTTTGTGTCCTTGTACTGTTTTGAAATAACTTTTGAGATCATTTGAACTTGATAGCTTATGCGTTCCTGGTGTGTGCTACTGCATTTCACTAACACTTCAGTAGGTTTAGCTACTTAAGTAAGCTTGACTGGCATTGAGGAACCAATCAAAATTAGTCACAAATTAGTTACAAATCCCACCCCTTTGGCAGGACGACACAGCTATAAAACAAAGTTTGCCAAACGTGATTCTAAACACAATTTTACCCAAATTTTTGAAGGAAAAAAATCATTTCAGCATTTTCTGTTAGCTTAATGTCAGCGTTCCTGTGATTAGGTTGCTACCTTCTACACTGTGATGAGGGAGACACGTGTGTGGACTAACATGTATGTCTCTGAGGAACATACATGTAGAGAGAGGAGCATGTACTGCATGTGAAGCACCAGTGTGTAGATGTTGAAGAGAGCTTTATTAGCATACACACATAAACACACACACATACACACCTACTGCTTGGGCACCCCAGTTCCTGTCACATTGAGGTTATTGAAGTGCGATTGTTGCTTGCCTTCTGCTGCAGGCTTGTTCCTGATGAGGAGAGAGGGGAACACAGAGACACAGTTATGTCTAGACGTTCATGAACTTGAAAACTGACTGTACCGCTTAGGTTACAGGACTGGGTGAGACGTATGGTGTAAGGTGTCATAGTGTTGGGTCACTGTTTGTACTGTGTTTTCTGATGCACGTGTGTGTGTGTGTGTGTGTGGTACTGACCTGTGGCCCTGCTGGGGGCCGGTGAGGGCGGCACGCTGGACTCCCCGGGGGGGCCTGGGGGCCTCCAGAGAAGACATGGGGCCAGAAGATCTGAACTTGGACACCTCCCTCTGCCACTCCTCATCGAAGGACTGAGCCTCAGCTGGAGAGATGGGGTCAGAGGTCACATCACACGTGCGTACAGTCTCAATCTATCTGTGTGCAGCGTGTATCTATCTCTGTGTGTGTGTCTATTGATGTGTGTGCGTATCTATCTGCCTGTGTGTATCTATTGGTGTATGTGTGTGTATCTATTGGTGTGTGTGTGTGGCGGTCTTACATTCGTCCAGGTTCTCGAAGTCCTGGTTGAGCTCTTTCTCCCCAGTCTTCTTGTTGTGTTTCTTCTCCATCACGTGACCTCGGTCCTGGATGTGGTGGCCGATGGACATCTTCTCTAGGCCGCTCTCCGAGTCCCGCACAGCTTGCCTCGTCTCCTTGATCTGGGCCAGGAATAGCCAATCACAACCATCAGCATGCCGCATTGGACCAATCAACAGGCTTGCTGTGTAAGGATGACCAATCATTGGTCAGGCCCCAGATGCTAGGGTGTGTAACTGCAGGTTTTGGGTGTTTCTTGTTGTGTTGCGGCATGTTAAGGCATCTTATAATGTTTACGAGCATGTTAAGTTGCGTTAAGGCATATACCAGCATGTTATGGTGTGGCGTGTTAAGGTGTGTCCGAGCATGTCATCTTATGTTGGGGCATGTTCCGGAGTGTTCCCTACCCCTCCTGGAGCACGGCGTGTCTGTGAGGAGGCCTGGAACACCTTGGGGGCCTCATCCCCAACCTTGGAGTAGGTCATCACTGACGAGGAGCTGAACGAGTGACTGTTGGAGTCTGTCGACAGGTTCTCCTGGGGAACACACACAAACACAGGTAGACATGAGTAAACACATACTGTACACAAACACAGATAGGTATGACTATACCCACAGACACACACATGGAGACAGTAGCCTTAAATTACTCACAAAGTTTCGGTGCATGTCCTCCATCCTGCTCCTCATTCCCACCATCATGCTGTCAAACATGTTGAAGGGATTCCTCACCTCCATGTTCTGGAAGCGAGGGGTGAGAGACAGAGAGAGAGAGTGAGAGAGAAAGTGTGTGTGAGAGAGAGAGAGAGAGAGAGAGAGAGAGAGAGAGAGAGAGAGAGAGAGAGAGAGAGAGAGAGAGAGAAAGAGAGAGAGAGAGAGAGAGAAAAAAGCAGAGTTTGTCACTTGATTGTCAGAGATCGTTCAGAGGTTAAATAGAGGCTGTGTAGAGGTTGCATGTATATGTTCTCATCATGGAGGAAGTTTACAAGTTTGAACAAATGCCTGTAAACATTTCCTACAGTTTAACGACCTGTGGTTAGATACAAACACACATGTTAAAGTGCTTCATAACCTTCCCCAGAATACAGCACAGCAGTTAATATATCTGGATGAACACTTCCATTCCATTACACAAAGCAGAACTGTAGCTTTCCCAGTCAGCCTGCCTGCCCTGCTCACTGACCTGCCCCAGTATGCCAGCTGGTGGACTGGCATTACCAGCTCATAAAACAGCCATATCCAGTAAATATCCACACATACGCAAGCACACACGCACACACACACGCATGCATACGCACACACACACACACACACATGCATGCACATACACACACACCAATGCCGTATAATAATAAAGCAGTGTTCCCCCTTCAGGTATCTGAAGAGCTTGATCAGAGAGCAGACCTTACTGGGCAGCCCTTTATTTAGAGTGGCCCCTGGCTCCAGCAGGGAGATCACTATCAACACACCTCCTCCAGCCCCCCCTCCAACACCTGCTACACATCAACAGAGCTGCAGCTGATATGAGATATCAATGTTTACTTTACTGTTTAATGTCTATAGGTCATAACAGAACCCCCCCCCCCCCCCCCTTCAAGCAAGTGTCCTCATCAGCCAGTATAGACAGCTGAGATAGATCAACTCTATGGCCCAAGTGTAACCTAATATGTGGATATGTCTGCTCTAGCTATCTCCTTCACCTACCAGAAGATTCCCCCATGCTGAGTGTGTTAAACAGGGTTAAGCTGTCTGGGCTGGGTTAGTGTTGGCGCATGCTGCATGTCTGTCAAACGTTTGATTCAAAATTCAAACAGCGTTGGTTAGGGTTAGGCTTACTGACCGTGCTGTCACTGAAGGGAGAAAGCGACTGACTCATCCCCTGAAGAAGCAGCACATTGTAACAGTCAGAAGTTAGCATAGCATGGCATAGCTTGGCCTAAACTAGCCAAGCATAGAATATAATAGCATGGAATCAGACAAAGGTGTAACTATTCTGGCATACACACACATTTGGGCACACACATGTTCATGTCATGTCAAAGGACTTTAACACACAATCCATCAAACGATCTTCAAGGTTCTCAAGGCTTTGTTCTCGGGTCAGTTTACTGAGCGCGGCGGCTACTAAGCTCCTGACACAGTTCCTGTGCTGCACAAGGCCTTGAACGTGCCCACGGGAGAAGGACAGGAGGAGAGGCGAACCGTCCCTCCTTCATCACCTCGGACCAGTCCCTTGGGGTGTTTATGACCCTGCAGTCCTGGACAAACATCCCAGCAGTCTGGCCCTGGCCGGGGGCAGTGAGTTTGTGCATGGTACAAGGATCACAGTGGTGTTTTATGTGTGTGTGTGTGTTTTGGTGTATGTGGTGTGTAAACGTAGGCCTACGTGTGTGTATGAGTGGTGTTTGAGAGAACATATGTTTGTGTTTGGTGTATGAGAGTATGTGTGTTTGAGAGAGTATGTGTGGTGTGTGAGAGTGTGTGTGTGTGTGTGTGTGCAGGACAGGGGTCACCATGGTGTTGAGAGCCCGGTGCAGTGTGTGTAATTGGGCCACGCTGCCTGGGATTAGGGTGGGCTTTAGCGCTGAAACAGAACCTCATTCTGGGAAGCTCTGGACGGGCTGCAGACCTGGCCCGGTCAACAGCAGCGGACCCAGCCCGCCCACTCAGCTCTTTCCAAAGGTCACTGTGATGTAAAATGCTCCCGGATGATGGGGATCTATGAAGTCCACAGCCAATTATACATCCCAGAGGAATCTCTGCACTAATACATGCTGGTTCCTTTTGGAGCACTGGTGTGTATTTATAGACAGATGGACGGGGAGAGGGTGAGAGTGCAAAATGTAGAGCATGGATGGAGGGGGTCTTTAACACATTATTTTGGGTTTTGTCCTGGCCTGGCTCCCTGTCCTGTCTCATTTGTCTGTCCTGTCCTGTCCCATCTCCCTGTCCTGTCTCCCTGTGCTGTCCTGTCTTCCTGTCTTGTCCTGTCTCCCTGTCCTTTCTTGTCCTGTCTCCCTGTCTTGTCCTGTCCTGTCTCCCTGTCCTTTTCTTGTCCTGTCTCCCTGTCTTGTCCTGTCCTGTCTCCCTGTCTTGTCCTGTCTCCCTGTCTTGTCCTGTCTCCCTGTCTTGTCCTGTCCTGTCTCCCTGTCTTGTCCTGTCTCCCTGTCTTGTCCTGTCCCCCTGTCTTGTCCTGTCTCCCTGTCTTGTCCTGTCCTGTCTCCCTGTCTTGTCCTGTCCTGTCTCCCTGTCTTGTCCTGTCTCCCTGTCTTGTCCTGTCCCCCTGTCTTGTCCTGTCTCCCTGTCCTGTCTTGTCCTGTCTCCCTGTCCTGTCTTGTCCTGTCTCCCTGTCCTGTCTTGTCCTGTCTCCCTGTCCTGTCTTGTCCTGTCTCCCTGTCTTGTCCTGTCTCCCTGTATTGTCCTGTCCCCCTGTCCTGTCTCATTTATCTGTCCTGTCTCTCTATCTCACTGGTCCTGTCATGTCTCTCTCTCCTGTCCTGACTCCCTGTCCTGTCTCCCTGTCTCTATGTCTAGCTCACCCCATCTCTTTTCCCCTGGGTGGGAGTTAGGGGGCAAAGAGGCCCACTTGCTGTTATTCCAAGGTGCGAGTTCTAGGAACTGTTCCACAATCACACATATGGGTTCCTGTAACTAGCAGGCTAGGTTTCCTTGCCAGAGGGTGTGTTTGTGTGTGTGTGTGTGTGTGGGGGGGGGTGGTAGAGGCCAGCTGGGTATCAGAGGCCAGCTGTCTGTGAACCACCATGGTGAGAGATGAGCTCTGAAGGCATGTGTTCTAGGAACTGATGGGACGGATCCCTGAGAGAGGCGTGCTTTGGAAGAATGGCTTCTAGAACCAGCTAGGCCGAGGAAACTTTAGCTGTAGTGGAGCTAAACTACCTCAAAACAACACATGAAATCAATATAGCACTTGAACCTATGTCTTCTCTGATTATAGACAGCACATTAGCTGTCCCGAATCTAGCCTCCTGAAAGGTGAGATTAATTAAGAAGGTAGTGAGAGTGACACCTAATAGGCCTATACAGTCCTGTGTGCGTGTGTGTGTGTGTGTGTGTGTGTTTGAGACAGATGATCCACACAGGGCACAGATGTTTGAAGGGAAGTGCACCTGATACTGGGGAGCTATGCAGGGCAGATCTGTGGGTCATGATAACTGTGTGTTCATGCCAGGACGCTTTGCCAAACAAATGCTTAGAGAGGAAAACAACAGCAAGATGACATCAAAAACACCCACCACCTGCCTTTACAAAACACTACTACACCGAAACACCGACCTCTACAATATAATACTACACCAAAACATCTACTTAAAACACTAGTCTACTACACCAACCTCTATAAAACAACACAACAGCACTACTACATTAACACTCAAAACACTACAACACAGGCAACTGCACTAGTACGCTGGTCTACGTAGTCTTTCGAGATAATTTTTCAACATCTGTGCATGTAATCCCTTTAACAATATTTCTGTAGCTATCCCAGGTAAAGCAGTGAAATGTAGATGTCCCGGTTTAGCCCAGATAACCGTAACCTCGAACCAGGCTGCTGTCAAAACAAACGAGTGTATTTTGACGTGTGTTCTTCGCAGCTCTCCTAGAAGCAGGCTCTCCTGGGTCTTCTCCCCCCCCCCCCCCCTGCAGATATCTAGTTTAAGGAGCCTGCCGCTTTAGGACAGACCTGGTGGGCGTGGAAGGCACTACTGAAAAGGGACTGGGATTTTACAGGGTTCTGATTGGTGACTGGATCCGTCGGACGAGGATGTGTTCTCACCTTGCCACGCTTTTCGTAAAATTACAAAAAGTTATCTTTTTTTATGTTTGCAGACTTGCATCAAGAGACTGCATCGAAACCTTGAACATTTTTCAAATGTGACAGACTGGAGGGTGACGGTGCCCTGGGGACAAGGTGTCCGAAAGCTGTGTGTCAGTGGATCAAAGTCCTATAAATACTTCTCCCTGGGGATAAAGATAACTATGCAGGGGGTGTGGGAGTCTGGGAGCAGCACCCCCCCCCCCTTCAGTTACCCTCCACGTAACCCTGCCCCCCCCTGCAGCCAGGCTCTGCTCCGCTGCTGTTGAGAAGCAGCACATCAGTGATAAAGAGATCACATTACACAGCCATGGCTGCTGTCCACACTGACCCTGGTAAACCTCACTCATTGTGTGTGTGTGAGAGTGTGTGCGTGAGTGCATGTGTGTGTTAAGCGCGTGCGTATGTAATAATAATAATAATAGATTTTATTTGTAATGCACTTTACATTTAAAGCAAATCTCAAAGTGCTAACAGTTAAGATTATAAAAGCAAGGTAAGAACATCAATATCAAATACAAATAGATAATGCAACAATTGCAGGGTTAATTAAAATTCTAACTGCAAAAAATATATGTTTTAGTCCTTTTTTTTAAGTCTCAGTAGATTGAGGTGTGTGTGTTTGTGTGTCCGTGATCAGTGCTGTGGTAGGATAAAGAGGCGGGATTCTGTATCAAGCATGTCTAACAGAGGGGCAATGAAGGTGAGTTTGACCATGTGTTTGAGATGTTACACTCACTGACCTACATGAGGAGTATGTAGGTCAACCAGTCACATACACACATAATCAGAGGTCCTCTATGGTAGAGCTGACTCACGCAATATATCCATGCTATAACCAAGGAAGACAGACCTGACAACCACAGGTAACTATGTAAACACAAAATACCTCTCCAAAACCTGACTGAGTCTGAAACTAACAAGACAGAGAGAGAGAGAGAGAGAGAGAGAGAGAGGGGGGGGAGAGAGAGATGATCTTACTCTATGTCCATCCCTTAGTGCTAAACTGGAGCCTGGTTGCCCCTGGTTACCACGGCCCCGGTCCTGCCTGTCCATCAGACTGGGCGCGAAGTCTCGGCCGAAGGGATCCGAGAAGCTACGCATCATCTGACGCATGCGCTCATTGTGAGCCTGGAATGGATCCCTGACGAGAAGGACAAGAAGTAGAATATCGGTTCAACGAGTTCAAACATTCTGTAGAGACCAAGTTCTGGAATGTTCCCAAACTAAACTGATAGAATAGAGAATGATTACTGAGGCATGCCAAGAGGACCGAACGAGTCTTACCTTGATGAGCTATAGAGAGAGAGAGGGGTAGATGGAGAGAGAGGAAGGATGACACCATGGATTGTTTGTTGCACAACATACTCATACACTCCTGACTTGTTCAGTTTAAGCATCAACCCAATATAACATTCATAGCTAAGTTAGGCATGACCCAACCGCTGGTAAACATGCACACACCAAGTAGCTACAATAGGCCGGGTAGAAAGGGTCATAGGTCATGACTAAAGAGAGAATACCACCATCAAAGGACTGGTGTAATTGTAATCTACTGATTTATGCTATTGATACGTTTAAATAAATATATGTTTTAATATAAATATGATTTTGCATTAAAGTTACGTTATTATATAACTTAAACGTCATTAAGCTTTGCAGCATGATTACTGACGTTTAGACTATGTTTGAACTATTACATGGAGAAGCTGTGATGCGATCATATTTATGACAGCTGTCATACTATAATTTGGACGAATGCCAAAACTGTCCAATAGTTACAGAAGCCAGTAGTAGTTGATAACTGTCCTTGAGATATTGAGATATCAAGTCTGAGTGACGCTGTTTACGTTTTAATGTTATGAAAATAAACATTCTAAAGGTCTGGAATTAGGTCCATGCAAATTGACTAGTGAACAAGAGACAACGTGACAACGTATTTACTCACGAGAAGAATGGATCCTCATCGAATTCCCTGAGAAGACTGTTGAACATGTTGATTTGAGCTGTAAAGTTGCGGTGCAAAATATAGATTTGTCACAGAGGTCTAAGTAGCTGACCAGAGATCGCGTCCTACTGCAGGTGTCCCAGCCCCTGCGCGGTGTGTGCTTTACTATAGAAACCAACCGCATATCAAAGCGGTGCGTTGCAGCGCAAGGAGCCATATGACCTCAGTCTCGACCTCCTATTGGTCGGCTATTCCCAGCGCGACAGGGTTGTATCAGTGGAACGGTATGTTGTGGGTGGCTGCCATGACAACGTAACGATGGAAATGTCCAGAAAAATTCGACTTTACTTCTAGCTGTATCAGTAGCACACGTGTACTTTTCATCAGACTTGCTTGAAGGCTGAATTGAAAGTCCCAATCTATCCCAAACAACTTCAAATACAGTTGACAACGGCACACATACTGTACTATAATACAAGTTTTTGTTTCATCAAATGTCTTTCTTCACATAAAACCCAACATAGTTGGCTTGTTGACTGAAGTGGTTCTTTGTTAGTACCAGCTGAGTTGAAGAACATGTCTCAGGGGGAGTGCCACCCGACACTGTGGCATGTGGCTGACTGATGTAAGGACCGCCATCTGCTGAGAGAGTTACAAAGACAGACCCTTACACACACGGACAAACACACTTGTACTCATAAGCATGCACACAAACACACACACACACACACACACACACACACACACACACACACATACTCATAAGCACACACTTCAGACCAGCACAGGTCTACCTTTGAATGTACGAGATTATACTGGTCTCCACCTGCCCACAGAGTCTGCAACAATATTCATGAGCATTACTGAGTTAGTGTGTGCGTGTGTAGTGTGAGTGTGTGTCTGCGTAGTGTGTGGGAAAGAAGCTGGAATTGCCCTTCGTCGCATCCTCAGCAGTCCTGTTATAAATCAAGCATGTGGTCATACCACAAATAGCCGAGTGGGTTTGTGCCTGCAGCCCAGCCATACTTACAGCAAGTCTGACAAGTCAGACAGCATACAGTTAGCCTTCTTCATCACCACCACCACCCTCATCATCATCATCATCATCATCATCATCATCTCCCTCTTATGACTCACACACAACTGGGTCCCATTTGTTGAAGTTTATTACAAATCAAAGGAAAAGTCATAAAACAGTTTCAAAAGACAAAAACATACCCCACCCCCACAACCTCAACACAGCAGATCTGAGATTTCAAACTAAACTAGACCATAGCTAGACATGGAAGAATGGACCAGGGCCAGGATGGATCTTCTCACGGAACAGGACTTCCCATGAGCCTCTCCTGTCGCATAGAGACCAGCCTAGCAAGCCACATCTCCTCAGCCTTCTCCTTTTCCACAAACAACTGGAGAGAAACACACACAAACAAACCCACAAAACACATGTTTACAGCACATAGAGATGAAGTGACAAATGGGTACATGTATAACCAACTCATGTCCATGCTGGTGATGGTAATCTGCCTCCAACCGGTTAACTCTCTTACCACCACCCTACCCTCCCTCTCCCTCCCTCTCTCTCTCTCTCTCTCTCTCTCTCTCTCTCTCTCCCTCTCTCCCTCTCTCCCTCTCTCCCTCTCTCCTCTCTCTCTCTCTCTCTCTCTCTCTCTCTCTCTCTCTCTCTCTCTCTCTCTCTCTCTCTCTCTCTCTCTCTCTCTCTCTCTCTCTCTCTCTCTCTCTCTCTCTCTCTCTCTCTCTCTCTCTCTCTCTCTCTCTCTCTCTCCCTCCCCTCTCTCTCCCCACCTCCTCCAGGTTGACACCCAGGATGTGTGAGTCAGTGCCCTGCCCTGCCCGGCAGGACGGTCATGATGAAGCTGGCACAGGAGTGTTAGCCCCGCCCCACTGACCCCTGGGTCAGTCCTGAGTGAGGGCCTGGGGTCAGCAGCATGTGATGACACAGGCTAGGCCACCTAGCATACGACAGCACAAACTGCAGCACACTGTGTGTATGTGTTTGTGCCAGAGACGGTGTATGTGTGTGTATGTATGCGAGTGCATGTGTGTGTTTGTGTGAGAGAGACTGCTCTGACAGACGTGCAGTGTGTTTATTAACATTATTTATTAGAAAGCCTGAGTACATTCTACTGGTAGAGACAGGATGTAGCAGAGTGTGACAAACACAAGCAGTAGAGACACGCATCATTCCTAGATTCAATATGTGTGTGTGAGTGTGTGCATTCGTCTGTGTACGTGTCTGTGAAGGCTTACGAGTGTGTGTGTGGGAGCGATGTGTGTAGCGATGCATGAGCAATAGCCTCAATCACATCCGAGCTCTATCTGAGTGAGAGTGTGTGTGTGTGTGACAACCTCTTCTTCATCTCTGGCCTAACTCCCCACCCTCTTCACACTTAAACATGTGTGTAGTGAGTAACATGCCAGCTTATGGATCCATAGGCGTGTTATCTGCGTGTTAGATTCAACACGCGCAATGCGTGTCGGAGCGGGGCCTGTCTCGCTGTCGCCGTGGTAATGAGCCCAGGGTGACAAGTGCTCGGTTGCCGGGGGTAATGGGAATCATCAGTCCTAATTGGTTAGTGCCCGCCTAGGGCATATTGCTGCCATAGATCAGACTGTCGGTGTGTGTGCGCGTGTGTGTGTGTGATCTGCATGCTTCAGGACTAACTCAGTTTCCCATCCTGAGATGGATGACTTCCTCACACTCATACATTATAGTGTGGGCTCCCCCTCTCCTCTCTGTTCCTAAACCCCCTCACTACCCTCAGCTCCCTCTCCTCTCTGTTCCTAAACCCCCTCACTACCCTCAGCTCCCTCTCCTCTCTGTTCCTAAACCCCCTCACTACCCTCAGCTCCCCCCCTTCACTCCCATCCACCCCGGCTCTCCTTAGCTTCAGACCCCACTTGCATGCACCCCCAACCCCCCTTTCCTTCCACCCCTCACTGTTTCTTCTACCCCCCCCCTCCCCCACACGCACCCCATGTGATCAGATCACCATGGAATAGCTATAGCTTCGTGGCAGAGCATTTGACTGCAAATCAAGGGGGCTTGCGGGTTCATATCCCCTGGTGCTGTGGGTGTGGTGGTGAGTACGCACGGCGGGGTGGGCCAGGGTGTGGGTGTCGTTGTAGAGGATGGCTGTAGGGAGACAGGCCACCTCCGCCTCCTGGAGCTCTGCCTCTGGCTCCTGCTGCACCTCCACGGGCTCAGCCTGGACACACACACACACACACACAGGTTAACACACATACATGCGCATGTTGACACGCACAGACTGCTCTGCAAGGTATTAAGGGTGTGGTGTGGTATGTGTCCAGCAGGAGGCAGTATGCGCTCAGGTCTGGCAGTGAGCCGATCAAACACAGCCAGACAGAGTCCTCATCTGGACCGGGGGCAAGAGAGGAACTCGCGACAGAAAAGGAGAGGAGAAGTCGAGAAAACAAAAGAATCAGCTTCTCATGCCCCCATTAAAGGCAGGGGGGAGGGAAGAGATGGACGGAGAAAATGAGAGAAAGGGTTGGAGAGACGGAAAGACAAGGGGATGAGGAACAGAGAGGCGGAAAGTGACGGAAGGAGAGAGAGAGTGGCAGAGGGAAAGAAAGAGAGAGAATGGACCCAGAGACAGGGAGAAAGGGAGAGAGAGACAATGAGAGGAAGACGGGGGCCCGTCTCTTTTGTGGCGCCCTTCTCGTTTCCGTGGCGAGGGCGGCAGATGAGCCGGAGCGTCTCGCTCTCCAACAGACGGAGGAGCCAAGCGGCCCTGAATAGGAGGCTTGATTCGGTCGGCTCCGTCTGTGGACCAGGGAACACTGGGGAGAGAAATTCAATAAGAGACCCAGGGAGGGAGAGAGGGAGGGAAGGAGAAAGAGACGCACCTTTAAACCATCTCGGGATGATTTGAAAGCCTGAGGAACAAAGGAATCACTCTCGATGGCCTCAATGTCCTTTATCCTTCTCACTTGTTCTGCCAGAGACGTGCCCTCTGAAACACACACACACACACACACACACAGGGAGGTCACACACACATATATATAGGGAGGTCATGTGCTCGTGAATACACACACAGTAGGCAGCTCTACACACACGAGTACACACTTGCAGAATATACACGTCAAACTAAATATATAAAATACAGGAGTGAAGTCACACACATCCACACACACAATATGGGGTTGTCACCTGTCCCCTGTCAAATTTACAGAGGGGCCAGCCTACGTCTGGAGAAGTGAACTGACTGGGGAGCAGCAGCCTGTGTCTCTGCTGGCTAATGCTGCCTGACATCCGCTAAGAGATGCCCTGATCTGATCCTTAAGGAGAGAGAGATCCAGACAGAGAGAGGGGGAAGAGAGAGAGAGAAGAAAGCAGAAAAACAAGAAGAAAGAGTAGAGAAAAGTAGACAGGCAGACAGAGAGAGACAGACAGTTCCACAATAAAGGCAGGTAGTCAGGCTCTCCTGCAGAGAACAAACCACAGCAGCATCTCATCTCCAACTAAACGCCTGCTATAACAGGACCCATTCATTCAAGTTACCCACAAAGTCAATCCATCTGAACATCTATGGAGAATATTTTCTTAATATAAAACTGTTTCAATTTGTCTATGGCGTAGGAGGACAGGGATATGATCGTCTGGAAAGTTAGCGACAGAAAGGAGGCTGAACGAGAGTCTGAATGCTGTTATTATTCTACGGCTGTCAATCTTTTGACTGATCCGTCCATATTCATCCCTCTTTTCCCCTCTCGTTCCTCCTCCCCTGCACGCCTCCCTCGCTCCGCCTGTCAATCCCAGCCACGCGCGCTTCCACTTCAGATCCAGTGAGAGAAGCGACGGCGCCCCGAAATAGGAAAACACACACACAGGTAGGCTACACACTCAAGTCGCATGCACACACACACGCACACACACACAGGTAGGTTAGGCACTCAGTACAATACACTCACACAAACAGTTACAAAAACACATCTGTTGGCTACCCACTCACACACGCGTAAGCTACACACTCAGATACACACACATAGGCAACACACTCACACATACGTAAGCGACACACTCACACACACACATGCTGTGACATGAAAACATGGTGTGCATATTCACCCATTTATGAGAGGATTCACACACACACCAGTTTGGTCTAATGGCAGGAATTAATTTTATCCATTAAGTGGCACAGAGAAGCTGTCACAGCAGATCTTCCATGGCCGGCTGTTTAATGAATAAATGAATATTTGTTCCAGTTTTTCATTTGGTTAGTGTTTGCAGCAATGCGACACTTCCCTACACACACACACACATCCCTAGACGCACACACACATTATTACATGCCACAATCCACACCTGGGTTTAATGGGTGACTATATAACACACACTAAAACCTTCCGCTATAACACACACACATCACCGCTAAAACCTTCCACTGATCAACAACTGATCCGTCGGCCCTGCCCCTCCATCTCTGCTTGTCTTCTGAGCACCACAGTGAAGCCCCCCCCTCCCCCAAACACACACACACACATGAAGCGGTCAGCTGGAGACAGTCTGCGCTACTCGGCAGGAATCCATTAAAGACTCTGCCTTTTTGACAAACACATTATTGGTAGATAAAATGACTTCCATATGCTGTTTGTCAGATGCCAGCGGAGGGAAGATATGCGTTTCATAGCAAAATCAAATCTAATGGACCTGAGAGAAGGCCGGGCGAGATCCAGACAGGCAGAAATCAATAGCTGCTTCTGAGAGCTCTCCACTACTCTGGAGGTCAAACTGGATATTTAATATTGACACATTATCTGGCAAATTAATTTAGCTGGCCCAGTCAATTGTCACCGCATTAGGGGCACACTGCTGTCGGAGATGGACTGAGAAGAAAGAAAAAACAGGACAAATAGAAAGAGAGAGGGATGGAGAAGTGGGCAAGGGGAGAACAGTGGAGAGGAGGAGGTGGAGAAAGAGATCAAAATAAGGACAAACAATTACAGCGCAACCAGCAACTCAGTAGCACGTCTGGAAGAAACATCTTTCATCCTAGACTACTGTCATCTAACGGTCATTTAAAAGAACTTTAACTCTGCTTCTGTAACCACGCTGACCTAAAGAGGAAGTCCCAACTAAAAGGAATTGTTGGAAGCTGTCATTCATTTAAAACCCATATTTCCTAATTAAACATTACCCCAGCAGTTATGGATCATCCTCTTCAGCTGGGAGTGTGTGTGTGTATGCGTGTGTGTGGGTGTGTGTAACCTCTTGTGCACGGGTGAGTGAGTGGGATGGTAAGAAAACTCACTTGCAAACTCATTACCAAAATGAGTTGGACAGGCTCTTGATGAGAGAGTGTGTGTGTGAATCAATAGAGAATTGTTCCCCTAAAGAGCTGTTGGTCTACTTCATTGATTAAGAAGACAGAAGAGAGAGAGAAAATCAAACCGACCAATGGAAGCACATTTCCTGAGCTTTCGCTGTTTGGCAGAGAGAAAAAGAGACAGAGAGAAATGTGAGTATACAGAATGACATCGTGATAGCAGTGTCGTCCTGCCGTCAGCGGAGGGCGCTATTTAACAACACATCGCCACGCAAGCGCCCAAAGTGTCTCCGTAAACTTGACTTTCGTTCCCAGTTTGTCAATCAGCGCCAGTGAGGCCGAATAGATCACGGCCGCTGATTAATTCCAGTAATTGACCGTGCAAGCGAGCTGCTGAATTGCCGCGGCGCTTGTTGTTGTATGTGTGTTTGTGTGGGGAATAAATAACGGAGAGTAACTGCTTGTTGTATCGAGGTCGGTCGCAAATTAAGGCAAAATTTAACGGTGTTCTGGATAGAATTATATTGCAGAAAGACAGGGAGAGAAGGTATTTAATTGATGTGTTCAACTGAACAAGGGCGGAGATGCGGTGGGGGCAAACAGTTGTGCTGCTAACTTAATGGACGAATAGGAATAAGGACTGTAAACAAACCAAAAACACTGTAGGCTAGTCTTTAAAATTCTTTACAGTGTTTAACAGTATTCGAGGTGAGTTTGATTATCCAATTGCCTTCCCAGTGCTGGGAGTCGTTCCATCGGTTTAATTGTAGCGGTTGTACCAGATCAAGTGCACCTCAGGTGAGTGATTGCACTTCTCCAGGTGGGAGAGTGATTCCACCCCTTCAGACAGCCAGAACAGATCCCAGCAGTAACAAGGGAAGTAAACACCAATAAACTCAATTTAGGACAAGGCAAGGGCACACACATACACACACACACAGTCCCTTGGTGTCCCAGGTTTCAATAATGTGTGCCCCCCCCCCCCCCCCATAGTTAGAACTGTAATTCAATGCCCAATTTGGCCAGGCTCTCACAGGAGTTTTTTTGCTGCTAATTGATAGAAATTAAGCCATTAATCAAGCCAGTAGCCATCAGTCAGGCAGCACCAGATGAATACACACTTCCTTAATAACCTCCCTCCCCGTTTAAGGGCTCGTTATCATTAATTTTTAATGCAATTATGCTATTCTTTTACGCTGAGATCATAAATTACGGGTCTATTGTTGCCGGCTGGCCTTGTAAAACCTCGAGTAATGCTTTGTAGTCTGATCTTCTGCCGCTTCTTTCCTCCTTCATCTCCCGCGTTTCCAATAACCTGCACTCTAATGATTCAGCTGTGGAGCCCAGCACAGCGGCCCTGAACATCCTCACCTTGCCTCGCAACACACACACACAGCCATCCAGCCCTACACACACCCTCACCCAGCCCTATCCACACACACCTACACCCCCCCCCCCCCCCACACACACACACATAAGCCAGCTTGCTTATGGTGTTAACCAGAGGTTCATCCTCCCCCCCAGGACTCTGGGCTCTATCCCCTGTGGTCTGCATCTGTGGTCCACCGCTGTGTATGCTACCCTGGAGATCAGTACACTCACAGCTCCCTCCCCCCTCCACACACACACACACACACACACACACACACACACACACACACACACACACACACACACCCTACCATCAGATGCTGTGCTTATCTCAGAGCTGGGGCGGTACCATAGTTAAGTTGCCATTGTTGCTCTGGTTCTGGTTCAGTGGATGCAGCAGATCCTGCTGTTTAACTGGACACATGACTGGACTCTGTAAGTCCAGAGGTGTGTCTCTGGGTGTGCTAAAGTAGATCAGTGAAGTGTAGACTATCAGCACTGAATTGATAAATGAATTCTGATCATGTTTTGCCAAGCTAAACTCTGCCCTGTAACCAGAAAGCTAGTCAGGCCAGGGAAAAGGAGAAGAGACCAAAAGAGACCTTTCAGCAACCCACCCACCAGTCAGCCTGTCAGCCAACCAGCCTGTCAGCCAGACAGCCAGTCAACCAGACAGCTTAGAGGAGTAGAGAAGGGTCCAGACCAAGCCCGGTTATTAGAAAGATGTCTGCTCCATGCTCAGGTAATAGTGCAAGACTGCATTGATTAAGGGTCTGACAGCTTCCGATGCTGGCCCTGAGAATGCATCTAGTTCCTAATGAGCAGCTATTAGACCCATCGATTAGCTGATTTCAATTGATAGCTACCAGGCCAAAGCTGCACGTCAATATTTGCATAACGAATCCCCTGCAGCTAAGGGCATTGACTGATGAGATCACAGTGAGGAGGGAGGGAAAAGGGGAGGGAGAGAACAGAAGAACTAGCAGGACAAGGAAGAGAGAAAGAGACGGAATTTACTGAAGTAAAGATAAGATGGATCTTAGAAAAGGCCATGGCCATGTAGCAAAAAGTCGATAAATACCGAATAATAATACAAAATTACATATATATATATATATATATATATATATCCAAGTGTGCTTGATTTGATCTACTTATTGCAGCCAAACCAACAGAATGGTTCCAAAGCATTCGTACCTCAAGTCCCCTTATGTGTGTGTCTGTTAGGTGTGGGAGGTGTGTGTTGGCCTGAGATGTGGCTGTGGTAGGCAGGCTGCTTTGACTGCTGACGTGTGATTGGCCACAGTGACAGGGGTCAGGGGTCAGGCAGAGGAGACCCAGAAAGCAGCATGGGCCAGATGTCCCCACTGGTCCCACAGGGGAACTGTCCCGCACGTGTGTGTGTGTGTGTGTGTGTGAGAGAAAGTGTGTGGGGACCCCCACTGTCACAGCAGGTGGCTGAGATGCTCTAATGACGCTACAGCATCGCAAGATCCCCTTGAGACACATAACCCATAACCCACAACACACACACACTTCTCCCAGGAATACACACACACACACACACGTGTCACACATACGCGTCCCCTTGCAAAACCGACGCGTGCTAAACCATTCCCTGCGGCCCTCACCTATCTTATCACAGCTCTCTACGGACTGTACCCCCTCCCCCCGCTTGACTCCTGTCACATTCATCATGACACGTCAGCCTCCCCCCCCCTCCTGATGAAGAAGGGTACCAGGACTCCAGTTACAGGTGTCGCCGTGCACACACTCATTTCGAGTTAGATACCATCGAGTGTTGCAGCTTTCTAGCCTGAGGGTCCCCCCTCCCTCACCTATAGACCATCCTCCCTTTCCCCCTACCTCACCCTCTAATCCACCTCCCTCCCTCCCTCCCTCCCTCCCTCCCTCCCTCCCTCCCTCCCTCCCTCCCTCCCTCCCTCCCTCCCTCCCTCCCTCCCTCCCTCCCTCCCTCCCTCCCTCCCTCCCTCCCTCCCTCCCTCCCTCCCTCCCTCCCTCCCTCCCTCCCTCCCTCCCCCTCGTCCGTTCTGTCTCCTCTCTCACCACTCAATAAGGAGGCTGATGAATTCATTAGGCTGACACTGGTCTAATGACAGCTCAACACAGCAGCCCCACTCAGCCATCTCCTGGAACATCTCCCTCCAGTCATCACTCTCCTCTCTCCCTCTCTCTCTCTGGCTCCTCCTTCCCTCTCTGGCTCTCCATGTCCCCCACTCTGTCTGTCTCCCCACTTCTCCATCCCTCTCTGCCCCCAACTCTCGCCACCCTCCCCTTTCCTTTGTCTCCCCCATCTCTCTATGTCTCTCTAAGCAACCCCATTCTCTTTTCCCTCACCCTCCCTTTATCCCCCTCCATCCCTCCTCAGTCAACACTGACCTACATCAACTGGTGTTTTGCCACTAGGTCCTGGTTTGTGGGGGGGTCAGAGAACTCGGGGTTAGTAACCAGAGCCAGGTGGTTGTGTCTGTGTGAACTGTGTGGTTATATGTGTGTGTGTGTGTGTGTGTGTGTGTCTGCATGTGTCTGCAGAGGGCCTGTGTCTGTGATGCATCAGGGAGTCACATTAAAAAGTGAAGCTTTCACAGGCTGAGTGGTGAGGTCTTCAAGACCAGGCCACTCCACTGCGACCCCATCTGCAAGAGGGTGTTTGTGTGTGTGTGTGTGTGTGTGTGTGTGAGTGTGTGCGTATGCGTAGGGAGGGTTATGCTCTAAAGTCCCGTCTGTCAGTAATATCTAAGTGAATGATGTTTGTGTACTTGGTTGTGAACAGCCTTAATAAGAGCAGTTGTGGTGCAGTGTTTATCAGGTGATTAGAGCTCCCCTGAGCCCAGCGTCCTGGTCAGTGTCTGAGACATAGAGCTGCACAGACAACCTGCAGGGCCACTATCTCACTGCATTTCACTGCTATGTTTAGTAAGCTGTAATATGTCTGTGTTCAAGAGAGTGCATGTGTGTGTGTGTTCAAGGGGAAAAGTGCAGTGCTGTCCACTTTCTCCTGCTGGGCTGGTCAGCAGGTCTTTTACGAAGGCCCGGTCATTAAGAAAACACTGGCACAACTCATTACGTAATTGGAGCACGGTCTTTAAAATGAAAATGATGTCATCAGAATCCAGGAAAACGGCTAGATTTACAAACGACACACATCGCCAGTGACCTACAGCCTTGTCGACGTCTAACCCTCAACCCCCTGCCCCCCCTCACCTCCCCTCCCTCTACAGAGGCTAGTAATTGATTTCTCTTTTCTCTTAGTGTGTGTGCATGTGTGTGTATGTGTGTGTGTTATGAGACAGTCGGAACTTAATGCTCGTTTGGACAATCCACAGCAGGAAAGGTCATGGCCGTGTGAGTGTGTGTGAGTGAGTGTGAGAGAGTGTATGTGTGTGTGTGTGTGTGTGTGAAAGAGTGTATGTGTGTGTGTGTGTGTGTGAAAGAGTGTATGTGTGTGTGTGTGTGTGTGATTAAGCACCATGCCCTAGCTGACCTCTGCTGTCATCTGATAATGTTAAAACAGTTTCATACATTATTGTACTGTCTTCCCTGCACTCTGGCTTATTGAAGCAGAGAGGTGCCAATAACAACAACACAGCACAGCTTGTAGCTCAGTGACATCATAAGGAGATGATCTCCTAAGAAGGTGAGTGTCTGTGTGTGTATAAGTGCTGTCAGTTAAAAGCATTAACGGCTTACATTTTCTTTCCGCAAGATTAACGTTCTTTTTGGCCTAGCAACTGTTTTTTTTCACATGCTGTTGTAACAACTTCTGACGTTAGAAAAACTACAACACCACATTGGATCTAGCTAGACCGGAAACAAAACAGGCACGTCGCACACACTTGTTTGGGCTTGTGAGCTGGCTAAGAGTAGTAGGCTAATGTTACGTTTTGAGTGGATGGCGAACGTGAAACGCCAAAATGGATGCCAATAAGATTCTGAATGGAAAGTTTAAAAAGTTGCCAAATGGTTCCATTGACAAAACCAAAGTGATCTGTGTGCTTTGTTGTTGTGAACTGAGCTATCATAGCAGCACGTCCAGTCTGAAAGAACCACTTGCCAAAGCCAGGCGATTGCAATGTTGTTTTCAATTTAAAAAAAACATTTGCACAAAGCAATCCGATCCACTTTTCCATGTTGATAAGCGCATTAAAATGAGAAAAAAATTATGGGACAAAAATAAATCAATGGAAATTTAGAATAGATGAAAAAGTGTGATTAATCGCGAGTTAACTATGACATTAATGTAATTAATTGCGATTAAATATTGTAATCGTTTGACAGCACTAATATATATAATTATTATTATAATCATATGAAAATAGAAAAATAAGAAGAATAATTTACTATTGTATTTTTTTTGTATCCACTAAATACCAGCAAATGATTTCTATGGCATTAAAATAATAATGACTAGAAACATTTTTATATATTTTTTTTACGCAGTCTGGTCTACCCTCTTGCAGTGTGTGTCTGTGTCTGTCTGTCTGTGTGTGTGTGTGTGCGTGTGTGTGTGTGTGTGTGTGTGTGTGTGTGTGTGTGTGTGTGTGTGTGTGTAAGAGAGTGGTGTGTGAGTTCTGGCAGGCCTTGGTGTGACCCTTCCCCTCCATGTGTCCCCAAAAGTCATTTCTGTTCCTCCTCCAACCCACACAGACCACAACCCTGCAGTCTGGGACCACCGGCCCTGTCTTGATGAAGTGTGAAAGAGCCCCTCGCGCCTGCTCGCCCACACACACACACGCACACACACACACCTTAACGTCAAAACACTCTTTCCCACACTGAAACTTGACCGAAGCAAGAGCAAGGGCCTCCTGCACTGAACTACAGAAAGGTACAAACACACACGCCATGTTTTCCTGTACAGAGTGGTGTGTACCCTCCTCCTGTCTGCTGCATGACCTCTGTCTGAGGGCAGCCCTTACCAGGAACACATGGCAGCCAGCCACCCAGAGCGCTCAGTGTATGTGTGTGTGTGAACACACTGGTGGGCTTTAGAGTGACCAAATCCACACACATATACTAAAAACACACACATTCTCTGCTTTCTATTTCTACTCAAATACTAAAAAATAGTTTTCAGAAAATAGATAACCGATCATTCCGCACGAATTTGTGAGGACGAGCCTGATACCTTGTTTGTCAAGGTTAACATTCTAATACATCAGAGTGTGTTGTCCAACCCAACATCGCCAGCGAAACACCGGGGGTAATTGATAGGGGTGACCCGTGAAACGATTACCGATCCGCCAAGGGTGAAAGGTTGCTGTCAATCATCCGTCCATTTGACCCATGCTCGGCAGAAGGCTATGCGCACGCAATCTTTGCGTAATCTAGGCTATTACGGGAATTGGTGCACCAACAGCTCTATTTTAATCAAACATCCACGTGCTGCGTGGAGACGGTGCTGTAGATTAGGCCTATTGCGTCCATATAGGTGGCCTGCCTGCCTGCCCCTGTGACAGTCACAAGCAGGCGTCCCCGCATCACATTATCCCGGTAACAACAGGGGTCGCGTCGGGGTTAGTAGAATTTGCCACGCGCTTCACTTCTCCCCTGAACCGCCTGGGAGGCCACCTAATCACCCACCGTCGCGTTTCAAAAGAAAAAAATCAACTTTAAATTTGCGGTGATGAAAAATCAATAAAGCAGTAATTGCTTGGCTTATCACTGTGCGAGCGAACAAATTGGGGAGAGGAAAATGCTGGCGTCCGCGCGGCACCGTTTGGCTGCAGCCAGCCAGTGCGCGGAGTTTGGGTTCAGTGGGCCAGTGAGAGAAAGGTCTCCTCGTGATAATTAAATCTTCTCACACTGATTTCCTGCCAAATTTATTTCCCCAGGGTCCATAACTCTGATTCAGTGCTTACAAGCCAGGCATAACTAATCATTTCAACCTGGGGGAACCGCTAATGTGAATGGGGGAGAGAGAGAGGAAAAGAGTGAGAGGAGGAGGATATCGTCTGCTGGACGACACTATCCCGCTCCAAATCAAACAGCATTTAAGGAGATATAAATGTCTGAGGCGTCAGGGATACGCTACATATCTAAAATGTTTCTTTACTTTGAATTTAACGTGAAAATATGTTAGCTGCCGAGTTGTCTTTCACTGGTCAACATGAAAACAAATCTCAAGTAGAATTCTTGCAATGGGGGGAAACATGACGTTTATGTAATTTATGGGACAAATAACAAACATAAAAACAGTTTAGCTGTCGGTTCAATATTCCTCCGACCGTTCTCGGTACTATTATTGTGTTGAACATAATAACGCAACAAATAAGGTAATCCATCGCAAATAACGACAAGCGATGAGAGCATTCTCGGGATCGATCTGAGATCAATACAAAGCAGATTTTCTTACATCAAAACCAGTGAGAGTGATCTTCCCTCAGACTACACAATAGAAACACTGCGTGGCCGCGACTGCAGAGCCTCCGGCAGCAAGTCTATGGGGAGACAACAGACAGTAGGCTACCTGAAATATTACAGGGAACACACACACACACACGCACGCGCACAGTCTCTGTAAAGTGAAAAAGCCACTGAAGAATGTTAGGGCCAATCATGATATGTAAGCCGTTATTCACGGAGTATCACTCTCTTCCCCTCTATTTCTCTCTCTCTTCATAACACCTCAGCATCTCTTGGAGTGACTTAATGCCGGGAGATAATAGACACGAGATCACCCGTGTTTACCAGGTGCTGAATATCTCCACGTGTCCTTCAAGTAGGAGCAGCCCCGCGCGCCGCGGTAATTAAAACATTTAAAGCAGCACGAGCCCTCTCGCTCCCCGGGTGTGATACGGGGGTCACGCGCCTGTAGATTCTAATTTGCGCGTCATTTGTATTCATGACAGGAAGGTGCTAAATATTTAACAGCAGTCCAGCAGGAGTTTGTATTGTTAGGCTTTCGAGGTCAAATAATTTGATTTCCAGGCAGATTACATTAAGCATCAATGTCCAATACCGAGCTCTCACTTTCCTCTCATTTCCGGTCTTTTACTGCTGTAAAGATAGGGCCACAAACGGGAGGATGAAAGATTAGGGGCGCTTGTTATCCGTACGACTATTTATTGTTTTCAATTAGAATGCGGATCAAATCATTTGTTATGCGCGGCCGTGTTGCGCGCCATGATTTGCATGCGGGTGTGGTAATGAGATTGTAAACGGCGAATTCTAAATTTGACAAATCGTTTAGTGCAGAATATAACAACACCGACTACACTGCCACATATCAAACGATACGAATAAATGTAAATGCTACAGACAGCACTAAATCTACCCGTGCACAAAATAGGCTAGAGATGCTAAAGACCTCTGTTTTGGTCTCCCCCGTTACTTCTCACTCTATTTTAGTCCAATGCTCCGGACCGGAGACCCAGACACGAGGCTCTTTAGGCCGGGGCTGGTGATTGACAACAGGGCTTGTTAGAGCGGTATGAGGCGTTAATGGATGCGAGGTCGGCAGAGGGGGGAGAGGCCTGGCGGAATATCTAATAGCCTTATAATTCCCGAACACACACACACACACACACACCCACACACACACACACACACAGAGGACCCCTAACCCGACCTACACCGCGTAATTAGGGAAACAGTTATTTCGTTTTAATGCCAAAAGAGCAATACCGAGTATATATCCCTCTTAATGATATGGGTTAAAAAGCTATTATACGTCCCATTAAAATATAAGATCTTCCAATGAGACAGCAGTTGAAGGTGACGGGGAAGGAGCACCGGACAGCAGTCGCATGTGGACCAGAACCTTCAACCTATCGCTTTATCCACAACGTAATCACACCATATGCGTCAAAAAAACATTGAAAGGTAGCCGTTACAGCTGGACGGCATGGGGTTGACTAACACGGGCTACCGATGCATGGGCGACGGCGGTGTTCTGAGGTGCGTAGGCCTTGAAGAGGCGTGGGTGTGCGCCCGCGAGGTCATCAAGCATTTGACATTCATTTCCATAGTGACGGGATGGTGACTCGCCTATGTCCCCTGGCGCCTCTGATCGACACAGCGCATAAAAAGAGGAGGAGTTAAGGGTCCTAATGAGGCCCGGTTAGATCTGCACAGGCGAGCACCCCCCCCCCCCCCCCCCCCCACACACACACACACACACAGACAGAACCATCCACCCACAAACACGTACATACACAAGCACACACTCCTGATTTGTCTGAATTGTTGATACATAAGCCTTCTTCCATCCTTACTCTGGAGAGCAAACAATCTTTCTCTCTCTACCCCCCTCTGCATCTCTCTCTTTCTCTCTCTCCTCTTCTCTCTCCATTCCCCTCTTTCTCTATGGTCTGCTTGTTGATTTAGTCAGTGTAAAACAGAGGTGGCTTTATGCCATCACTGTATCTCTCTGGCAGAGCCTATATGGTCAGCACATATCTAATAGCCAAATACCCATAGCCAAATATCCCACCAGATATCTCAGTATAAATCTAACCAGAGATCCTTACCGATCGTACCATGGATCCTTAGAGATCCCATCAAAGATCCCACAAATTTACACAGAGATTCCACCAGAAACCCCAGCATAGATCTAACCATAGCCCACCAGATATACCACCACCACACAGCTAGCATCCCTAGCCTTCCAGCTAGCACATATACTTCCCTCCCTCCCTCCCTCCCTCCCTCCCTCCCTCCCTCCCTCCCTCCCTCCCTCCCTCCCTCCCTCCCTCCCTCCCTCCCTCCCTCCCTCCCTCCCTCCCTCCCTCCCTCCCTCCCTCCCTCCCTCCCTCCCTCCCTCCCTCCCTCCCTCCCTCCCTCCCTCCCTCCCTCCCTCCCTCCCTCCCTCCCTCCCTCCCTCACACACACTACTTTCCTCCCAGGCCTTCCGATTCTTGTCAGAACACACTGGTGTATTAGCTCATCGCCCCTAAGCTAGCACCATCTCTTACACCTTCTCTGAGATCATTAAAGAGAATGTGTTCTCTCCTCAATAACCTATCTGGGTAAATAAAGCAGATCAATAACACAGTTAGCTAGGACGGAAATACAACAGACAATGGATCTCTCTCTCTCTCTTTCTCTCTTTCTCTCTCTCTCTCTCTCTCTCTCTCTCTCTCTCTCTCTCTCCATCTTTCCCTTTCAACGCCCTTCCTGCCCTCAGTGGGGGAGAGGAACGCGTCTCTCAAACAGAGAATACTTTGCTAAATGACGACCTGGGGGGCCAAATATTGATCATAGGGCAGACCCCCCTCCACTGTGTACAGCACAATAATAATACCCGCTCAGCCCACAGATAACACATGAATCCAGGTGGCCCTACATCAGACCGCTTTCGTCTGGACCGGAACATTCTGGGGGGCGGCAGGGGTGGGCACTGTTCCCTTTGTTCATTTGGGCCTTTTTAGCGGATCAACTGGAACTTTCTAGTAGGGCTAAACCACTGAGCCCCTGAGGGGGAGACAGGGAGACCCCTGTGACCCGCTGTTTAACTACAACCCACCTCCTCTATTGAGAGCCCGGTGAGGAGAGGGAGTGTGTGTCTGTGTGTGTGTGCACGCGTGTGTGTAAGTGTGATGACGATGAAAGGGTCAACAGGGTCACTTTGAAGAGTCCTTCTAAAACGCTTATTTTTGTCCGCGCCAAAGAGACTCACACACGCGCACACACACACATGCACACACACACACCAGGAATGAAAGCAGTGCCTGGCAGGCAGCAGTGCTGCACATAGTGGAGCTGAGGGCAGGCTGAAGAGGGCCTTAGTTAACACAGGAGGAACAGTAGGAGAGGGATGAAGTGGCTCTGAGCGGAGGGGAAGGAGTCAATTGATTCCAAAAAAAAAGGCGAGATTACAGCGTGAACTTTGCTTAAGAAACAAGGTCTCACTAGGAGCTGGGCTCCGTAGCCCTGAGCGAAATACTGACTCAACACTTTGGCAATGCTTCCACCAAGAGAGAGAGAGAGACAGAGAGAGAGAGTAGGGTGGTAGAGAAGGGAGAGAAGGAGAGAGAAGAAGGGAAAGAGAGAGGGAGAGGGGGAAAGAGAGAGAAAGAGGGGGAAAGATGGAAATAGTGGGAAAAGGAGAGGGAAAGAGGGGGAGAGAGAGGGATGGAAATAAAAACGGAGAGAGACAAACGGCACATAGTGGGAGGGTGAAGAGAGGGAGCAAGGGAAATGAAAAATAGAATGAGAGAATTGACAGGCAAAAAATGAGGGTGGGAAAGAGTGTAGGAGAGAGATTGAATTATTTCCTCCAAGAAGTGAAAGACCAAAGCGGGTTTTGCTGGGCTAATTAATTTCTGATGGCCGGCCTTTCATTGGGCTAAAAGGTCAGCTAACTTTAAAGGTCAGAAAGATGCCTGCTGAACCAAACCCACAATTACTCTGAGAGAGCGAGAGGCAGGGAGAGAGAGATAGAGACTAAAAATGAAAGTGAGTAAAAGAGGGAAAGAGAAAAACAGAGAGAGAGGAATAGAGAGAGGAAGTGTCAAGGAACACCTGCACACACCACCATATCCATGTCTACATGTCTGACTGGCTGCACAACCTGAGGGCCTGAAGTGCTCATACACACACACACACGCTTGCACACACACACACGCTTGCGCGCGCACACACACACACACGCACACACACACACACAGGATCACTCACCTTCCTCCTTCTTCTTCCTGGCCTCCTCTACTCTCTTCTCCTTGGCTTTCAGGATGTCATCTGTCTTGGCTGAAGAGAAAGAGAGACAGAAAGGGGGACAAATCAAACAAATGAGACAAAAATAATGTGCTTAGAGGTTACAGGTAAAATAATGGGATTAGATGTGGTAAAAGAAAGGTGTTCTTTGAACGTCTAGAGAGCGAGAGGGAGTCAGAGAGTCAGAGAGTCAGAGAGACAGCGCCAGAGACACAGTGTTGTGACGTGTGGCGGTAGGGCCACACTGCATGAGCAGCACACGGAGAACAGACCACAACTAGAAGGTGACCTAACCCTACGTAGAGCACTGCATCTAAACTGCACCCTTGTGAAGCGTGAGGTGGCGTCTGCTCCACGCCTGCCCTGTCAGCCTGGCTTCTCAGAAAGCCTCCACAGGGCTGGCATGCTGTCACGCCTCGCTATCGATTGTCCAGGTATCAACCCGGCTTCCCAATTGGACGCCCTGGAGTCGGCTTCCTGGTCTACCTACAATCCAGTTCACTTCCCCCAGACTACTACTACCGGAGAGGAAGTCCGGCACAGTGGTGGGAGGGAAAGACAGTGTGTGTGTGTGAGGACCCCCCCCCCCCCCCCCCGCCGCCTCCCCAATAATGAAGATGTAAGATAGATTAGGGGGACTACTAAGACTACTAGGACTAGGGAGAGAACTACATCCTGGCAGCACTATCAATACAGCCTGTAAATTAATTACATTCCTGTTGCAGCACATCACCTATTCCAAAGCACTGGGGTCCTCTGAGGAACCATTCTGCCTTATTGCTGCCTCGCTAGTGTGATGAGTGAGCGGTGTAAAATTGAGTCTCCAATATCATTAAACTTAATGAGTTTAAACTTTCTGAAACAGAGAGGGTTGGCACAGGGTAGAGTTGGTGTACGGTTTGTTTGCGAGACAGGAAGTGTGTGTGTGTGTGTGGAGGCAGGCAGCAGTTCCTAACCCTCTACTGGTGACTCTGCTAGTCTCTTTGTTGGGTAATCACAGCAAACAAAGGGCCATCAAAGTCCTGATACACTCCATCATGAAGCGTTGCTTCTCTCACACAACGACCCCTCTACTCTAACACCTCCTCTCTCTCTCGCTCTCTCTTCTTCCTCACTCTCTCTCCTTTATCCCTCCTCTATCTCTTTAATGCCCTTTCTTCCCTCCTCCCCACATCCCTCCGTCCTCCACCTCCTCAATGAGACAGTTGAATTGACTTCTGTTTAGTTTATTTGTCCCCCATTCACCTGTCACCCCCCAGCCCTGAACTCGTGGTCCTCTTATCCTTCCACTTAAAGACCCTCCCTCCCTCCCTCCCTCCCTCCCTCCCTCCCTCCCTCCCTCCCTCCCTCCCTCCCTCCCTCCCTCCCTCCCTCCCTCCCTCCCTCCCTCCCTCCCTCCCTCCCTCCCTCCCTCCCTCCCTCCCTCCCTCCCTCCCTCCCTCCCTCCCTCCCCTCCCCTCCCCTCCCCTCCCCTCCCCTCCCCTCCTCCCCCCTCCCCCCTCCCCCCCCCTCCCTCCCTCCCTCCCTCCCTCCCTCCCTGCGCTGGGGGCGTCAGCAGCAAATCACTCTGTTTATCCTGCTCTCATCTCTCATCTCTCCGCTGCCTCAGGGGGCTGCCCCCACAAACAATGGCCTCTCTCCCGGCCTCCATTACAGTCTCTTAGAAAGCCTCTATTATAGCCTCTCTCGCGGCCTCTTTTATATATTCTAATACAGCCTCTCTCCCGGCCTCTATTATATATTCTAATACAGCCTCTCTCCCGGCCTCTTTAACAGGCTCTCTCCTAGTCTCACTCCTTTCACAAACAAAAAACACACACACACTAACACACACGCAGGTATGTAACAATCAGTCATTGTACGTAGCACATCTCCTCCTTCTGGGACACAGTTAGGGACAGAGTTCATTGTAGTTCACTGAACACCTTTTATTAAAACAACATAATAAAAGCCACGGTGTTTGGAACCAGCAATGCTTTTCACTTAATTTACCGTTGGTTGGTTCTGGGCTGCAGGGCCATAGGAAAGATGGAGGTATAGAAGGATGGAGAGTGTAATTGCAGTTTGGGGGCCCAGGGGCCATGTAGCCATGCTGAGATTTGGTTTCACTTCATGTATCTGTCCCCTCCTCTCCTCTACCCTCCTCTCTTCTCTGCTCTCATCCTATCCTCTCCCCTTCCATCCTCTCCTAACTCCCTATTAGCGTAGCCTAGTTAGCAGGGTAATGTAATAACCCCACCATCAGGGAGAGGCTGGGTGGGGGAGGAGGAGGGCGGGAGGGGGGGAACGCAAGACGCAATTTAGATTCAATAAACTAGCGAAGCACGAGGCCCCGGAATGATTTATGTGTACGCGTGCGGGCGCTCTCGGCTAACACCGCTGTGACTAGCGTGGACTATTCATTGGTGAGTTAGAGCACACACACCCTGCTGCCCCAGGGACCCACACAGTAGAGGGTTAACACGGTTAACACACACACACACACACAGGCACACACATACATATGCACAGACTCACACATGCAGACACACACATACACAAACGCACACACATATCACATCTGCTCTGATCAAGGTGAGTTGTTAAAGAGAATGAGAGAAAAATAGACAGAGAGAGAGCTAAAGAGAGAGAGATGGGTGATTGTACTGTAGAGTTTAAGGATATTAAAAGTGAAGCGGGTGATATTAGTCAGGCAAGTTAAACAGCCAGCCAAGACAGGGGCAAGGCCAGACTCTCCTCTCTCCCTTTCTCTCCTCTCTACCCCTCATCTGCTCTCCATCTCCACCTCTCCTCATTCTTTTTCTCTCATCTTCAATCGTCATCTTCAACAATCAAACACACCCACACACACACACCCACACACGCGCACACACACACACACACAAAGCCAACACAAGCAAACACTTGTCAGCAGACAGACCATGCTGCCTATTGATAAGTGCTTCTACACACCTTCATCACACATCCTTATCATCATTGTGTGTGTGTGTCTGAGTGCACACGGGCCCATGTGTGTATGTATGTCTGTGTACATGTGTGTGTACTGTATGCAGCTGTGTGTGTGTGTGTGAATGCAGTAGTATGCATGTGTGTGTGAAGCAGAAGAAGGGTGAGAGGAAGGGCCACCTCTCCCCCTCATGCCAATCACAGGGAATCTGACTGTCAGAGTGAGAGAGCCAGTGATAAATCAGAGCTCCGCCCAACGACAAACACAATACCAGCTGCAGCTCGGCACCATCGGGAAAACGTCCCCTCACATCAGCAAGGTGCTTTACCCTGACGCACCGGGCCGGATCCTGAACACACACACACACCACACGTAGCCTGAACACACACTCACACTTCCTAAACGCACCACATACAACCTGAACACACACACACGGTCTGAATACACACACACACAACCTGAACACAGACCCTTGGAACCTAAATGCTGGGAGTGTCATAAACACACACACACACACCTCCCTCACCAGCAGGAATCAAATAATCAGATGGCCTGGTCCCAGTTTAGGCAATTATATGGAGGCTAATACTTACCACTAGGTGGCACAATCCATGATCCAGACCATGGAGAGGAGAGGAGGAGGAGAGAAGAGCAGAGAGGAAAGAAGAGGAGAGAGCTAAAAAGGTGGATGTTCAATAAAGCCTCCAGCCTGTCCAAGCAGCCCCCATGAGTCCGAGCCCACTGATGAAAACACTGCAGCTGCTGCTATCAAGAGGATTTAAAGATGCCCATGAAATATTAACAAACAAAACAATTAGAAAGAGATATCTTACAAATTCAATTAATTATTCAGTACAAGTAGACTCTGCCAGGCTTTTCCACTCTGCTTCCTGCTGGAGGGCTATTCTGAGGGGCATTCATTCGGCCTCAGATAGCTAGACAGCGCTTGATGCTGGCTGATGATGAATGACCCCACTGGAAGAGCTGCTGAGAGTGTGTCGATAGAACTACAACTCCATAAAGCCTCAGTGTCCTAAGGACTACAACTCCATAAAGCCTCAGTGTCCTAAGGACTACAACTTAATAAAGCCTCAGTTTCCTAAGGACTTCAACTCAATAAAGTATTGGTGTCCTAAGGACTACAACTCCATAAAGCCTCAGTGTCCTAAGGACTACAACTTAATAAAGCCTCAGTTTCCTAAGGACTTCAACTCAATAAAGTATTGGTGTCCTAAGGACTACAACTCCATAAAGCCTCAGTGTCCTAAGGACTACAACTTAATAAAGCCTCAGTTTCCTAAGGACTTCAACTCAATAAAGTATTGGTGTCCTAAGGACTACAACTCCATAAAGCCTCAGTGTCCTAAGGACTACAACTCAACAAAGCCTCAGTGTCGATAGAAAGTCCAATTCCAACTCATTCTCTAGAGCTATCACCGGCCCCACCCCAGGGCATGGCTTGGCCCCCTCCCCCTCGGGTGGGGGGAATGAGGGGGTCCTGAGAGTCTACCTCAGTGTGCCCCACAGTAGGAGGGGATTCAGGTTCAAGCTGCAGGTCTATCACCTTCGCCTCATGAACAACAGGCCCTGGCTTGCACCGATCTCGACATTTACCACCTCCCCCTGGGACACAGAGACCCTGGACGGAGAAGAGAGCATTGTGGGATTCACTGGGAGAACCTGAAGCCTCCGGTGGGTGAAAAGATCAGAATGAGCAGATAACCCAGAGGACCACACACACACACACACACACACACACACACTGTGCCCTGAGGTGAACACACAGCTCGAACAGCAACAACAGAACTACAGGTCTTCAACCCCGCAGAAGGCCAAGCAGATGTCATGACTGGTTATGGAAATAAAGCATCACTCACAGTAAGACATGCACATTCACACACATATAATCCAGAGTATTAGAGGAGAGACTGGGTTCAAGTAGAGGGGGAGGAAAGGAGGAGAGAAGAATAGGAAAGGAAAGGGGGAGTAGTGAGGAGAGGTGTAGGTTAGAGGAGAAGATTAGAGAGGTGTAGGTTAGAGGAGAGGTCTGGAGAGAGCTATATGAACCAATCCATAATGCAAAGATCATACAGTGAAATATTCAGGAGGACTGGGGCAACAATGACACCTCACCCTCCTAACCCCCCTAACCCTCACCCACACTATCTCTCCTCTCTCTCTTTGCCTCACTGTCTTAGTCTCCTCTCCTCTCTTATCCACTCCTCCCAGTCTCCGCGCCTCTCTACTCCTCTCCTCACCCCCCACCCCCTCATGCAGTGACAAGAGTCTGGTTCTTGGAACTTGCTAGTACACCGCTGGAGTTAGGTGTGTGTGTGTGCGAGAGGGTTTTTGTGCATGGTGTGTGGCAGTTGGAGAAGTGTGTGCAGGCCTGGTGTTCAAAGGTCTGTGTGTGTGTGTTGGTGTGTGAGGGCCGAAGTGTTCAATAGAGAAGAATAGAGTTGAGTACAGAGCTCAGCTTTACTGCTGAAAGCGTGCTGGATCCTATTGTGACTAGTGTGGAACCCCCCCCCCCCACACACACACACACACACACACAGACACACATGAAACGCTAACTCTGTTAATAGTCTGTTGGACACTAGACAGTTGAGAAGGGCGGCCACTTAGAAGAGAGAGCAGAGGGAGCCGAAAGACAAGAAAAGAACATAAAGGAGAGGAGAGTCTTTCCACACTCCAGGGGTCAGAACAACCCCACCAATGTTTTTACAAGATTAACATCAGACCATCACTAAGCTCCAATGCTGGGGGCAGATCAGTAACTGGGAACAGAATAAAGAATGTGACGAGACAGAGAGATAGTATCAGAAATAGAGACAAGAGGGAAAATATATATATATATATAGAGAGAGAGAGAAATATAGATACAGAGGGGGAGAAAGAGGGAGAAACAGAGGGGGGGGGGGGAGAGAGGGGGAGGAGCCTCTCAGTGGGGTTAGATCAGAAGCAGATCAGACCCCCTCCTCCCGCTTCTACTCCCTCTCTTTTCTCATCTCTTAATGCTTATTTTCATCACTTTGCTTAAAATATTGATAATCAATTAGAGCTACGTCTGTTTTGCTACAGAACCACTGTCACGGCCTATCATGCTGTCAGACACCATCAGACGCCCTCACCCTGAGCGTCTCTGCTCTGCGTGGAGTGTGTATGGCTCTGTAGTGTGTGTGTGTGTGTGTGTGTGTGCAGTGCGGTGTGTGTCTAATGTTGTGTGTGTGTGTGTGTGTGTGTGTGCGCTGAGGGGGAGTCATTAGCAGAGGAACATGGCCTGGGGTGCTATCACCTATTCCCTTTCATTATGAGACAGAGAGAGAAGGTGAGAGAGATTATTAGAACTTTGGAATGATCACAAAGCGTCTGCCCGCCTGTCAGATCCCCCCTACGTGTAATTCATCTGCCTCCCCCCTGCCCTCCTCTCCTCTCTCCCCCTCCCCCAACCCTCCCGCAGCAGCTGCAGCCAGTGGTTTGGACGCGCTACCTCCCTGTCCTCCCCCCATCTCTACCTTCCCCTCCTCTCCCTCCCAATCCCCCCTCCTCTCCCTCCCCTCCCTATCCTCCCTCCATCCCTCCTCTCCGCTGCCTCTCTCTCCCACAATCCCCATTCAATTCTTGCCCCCTCCCCCCCCCTTTCACCTTGCCCCTCCCCCCACCTCTGCCCCCCCCCAAGCCCGCCAGCCAGAGGTTTGGACAGGGACATTATTCATGAACATCTGCAGTGTGCTGAATATTCTCAGCCTTCTGCATGATGAAGTGAGAACTGCCCCTTTGACTGTAGAATGAACATGCCGGCACCCTGCTCAGGACACAACGCTGGCTGTGAAGGAGGGAGGGGGGGGAGAGGGGGATACAGAGGGAGGGATGGAGAACCGATTCCACTCTCCTAATGTTAGATGTTATGAGGACAGACTGGTGATAATGAAGATACTGTGAAAACGTGTGAGACTGTGTCAAGGCCGTGCACCGTCATTCTAACCCTGGTCACTACTCTCTCACCTGTCCAGTTCTAACCATGGTCACTACTCTCTCACCTGTCCAGTTCTAACCATGGTCACTACTCTCTCACCTGTCCAGTTCTAACCCTGGTCACTACTCTCTCACCTGTCCAGTTCTAACCATGGTCACTACTCTCTCACCTGTCCAGTTCTAACCATGGTCACTACTCTCTCACCTGTCCAGTTCTAACCATGGTCACTACTCTCTCACCTGTCCAGTTCTAACCATGGTCACTACTCTCTCACCTGTCCAGTTCTAACCATGGTCACTACTCTCTCACCTGTCCAGCCCAGTGCTCTCTCAGCTGTCTATATTAATCCAGCCCCAGCCCTAACCCCAGCCCCAGCCCATAGCTCCAGATGTGGCCACAACCTCAGCCTCAGCCCAAGCCTCAACCCCAGTCCACTCAGACAGGGTTAGTTCTCAGGTAAACATCTCTCCTCTCCTGGGTTTCCTCTATCATGAAAGGCCTCGACCTCTTCCTCTCCCAACAGGGGAAGCCTCTCTCTCTCTCTCTCTCTCTCTCTCTCTCTCTCTCTCTCTCTCTCTCTCTCTCTCTCTCTCTCTCTCTCTCTCTCTCTCTCTCTCTCTCTCTCTCTCTCTCTCTCTCTCTCTCTCTCTCTCTCTCTCTCTCTCTCTCTCTCTCTCTCTCTCTCTCTCTCTCTCTCTCTCTCTCTCTCTCTCTCTCTCTCTCTCTCTCTCTCTCTCTCTCTCTCTCTCTCTCTCTCTCTCTCTCTCTCTCTCTCTCTCTCTCTCTGCTACAGCCAGTGCCTCAGTCTCTCCTCCTCCCCCTCTTCTCCAGCCAGTATCCCTCCCCATCCCCCCCCCCCTCCACTCCTCTCCTCCTACCCATATCTCCTCCTCTCCCCTGCTCCGATCTCCTCCTCCCCCTCCCCCCACCCCATCCTCCCCCACCCAAGTGTCTCTAGGATCAAACAGAGCAGACCTGTGGCAGGGTGATGTATGAAAACCCCGACAGAGAGCCCGGAATGACCCGGAACACCGGCGCCAACGGCTCCTCTCCTTCACTCACACTGAGAATTACGCAATAGCATAGCAGGAGGGATGAGAGGAACGAATGAACTGGGCTGGGTTTATCTCAAATATTATTTATAGAATAAAGAACTGGATTGAAGTGGGGGAGAAGGAGTATGATAGAGGTGAAAAGTAGAGATAGAGCAAGATGGACAGACAGAGAAGAAAAGAGACCAAATATACAGAGAGAGATGGACAGAGAGAAAAAGGCAAAGAGAGAGAGAGACAGAGGCAGACTCCACAGCTGGCCCAGTCAGGACAGACAGGTTGTGTTTTGACGGCGGCTGTGCGTTCGGCTGATTGAGCGTGGCAAGGTGGGTACAGCGCGGCGGGCAGGGGCCTAACCGCCTCTGACAGGCCTGTCAGGGGGAGCGGGCAGCACAGTGGCAGGGTGATACAAACACTTTCATCTCCAAATCGCCGGCGTACGTTCTCAACCCCCCCCCCCCCCTTAGAAAAACAAAAAACGCACAAACGCAACAAAATCCCCGTAAACCTGTTCTGGGTCTGACAGAGGAGAGGTAGGTAGTCTGAGCTGAGACAAATGTGGTTAGGATTGGGTTGGGGTAGCAGAGAGGTTGTGGAAGCGCAGGGTTAGGGAGGTCAGAGGACAGTGTGTAGAATGGTCAATTTTGTCTTCCCTCCCTCCCCCTCTTCCTCTCTCTCCCTCTCTCTCTCTCTCTCTCCCCCTCTCTCTCTCTCCCCCTCTCCCCCCCTCTCTCTCTCTCTCTCTCTCTCTCGCTCCAGGACAGAGTCCCTGTCTGTTCTCCACTTTCTCGTCCTCCTATTCTCTTCTGTCGATCCTTCCTCCTCTGCTCCCTCTCTTTTCTTCATTCTTCTTCCCACTGTCTTCATCCTTCCTCATCCCCCTCTACCACTCAAAGCCACAGAGAAAGACAAGGAGAAAGACAGAGAGAACGGAGGGATAGAGGGAGGATAGACCTCGCTCCAGCCGTCCCTCTGATCCTTTCGCTCCACGTTTCTATTTGCTCTTTTTTTTCTTTTTTAAATGTTCTGGATCTGTTTGTGTCTGCGACGGCGAGCTGTGAAATGAATCTTTATCCTGATTTTGTTGCGCGTCCTTCTCTCTCACAATGAGTGTCAGTAATTAGCAGGCTGCTTGGTGTTCACCAACGCCTCAGAGAACCAACTTTAGGCCTTTTGTTCTCATAACACAATACCGCCCACTCTGACTGCGTCTGTGTCTCTCTCTCTCTCCTTCCATCTCTCCCTTTATCCTTTTCTCTATCTCTCCTTATCTCCTCTCCCTCCCTCTCTCTCTCTCTCTTTCCATCTCTCCCTTTATCCGCTTTTCCATCTCCATATCTCCCCTCTCTTTCTTTCTCTCTCTTTCCATCTCTCCCTTTATCTGTTTCTCTCCCTCTACGCACATCCTGTTAACACCCACACGCTGTGTTACACAATCCTTCTTGGAGCGTGCTCCTCTTTAAAACTCCATTACTGCGACCTCTTGGTTCCTCCTAACCCAATTAGACGTACAAGCTCCTTCAAGTCATGCCGCATAGCGTCGGCCTTCCTTCTTCCTTCTCTCCTTTTCACGCCCTATCTCCGTCTCCTTTCCTTTCTCTCCCACTTTTTTCTTTCTTTGTCCACATCTTCTGCATCTTATCCTTCTCCCCCTCTCTCTTTCTCTGCGTGTTCCTGTCTGCAGCTACCTCTCTCGTCCTCCGCCTCCCCTTATAGCTCTCCCATCGCTCAGTGTTTCCGTCTCTCTCTCCTGGGTCTCCCCCCGCTCGCTCTCTCTCTGTCTGTCTCTCTCACTGTCTCTCTCTCTCCTGGGTCTCCCATTGCTCTCTCTGTCTCTGTCTGTCTCTCTGTCTGTCTGTCTGTCTCTCTCTCTCCTGGGTCTCCTCCTGCCTGATGTCTCTCTCCAAGTCTGGGCTCATCTTCAGGGTGTGTCAGGGTTAGATTACATACACGCTCACTCCTCACTGATTGGACCCATCCGCAGTCTCCCTAGCCAACAGGGAAGCTTGTGAACACCAGCCAGCTGTAGGTCTGCCTGTGGCTGATGTCCCTGACCCCCCAAAAAATCCTTATGTAACAGTAACGTGTTGAGCATTAGGATCAACAGTATGTTGTTGTTGTGACTCAGTAAAACGGAAGTTAATAACAACAGCAGCATTAGGAAGTGCTTGTGGATCCCTGGAATGTCTGACAGTAAACACACACACACAAACTGACCTTCACGTTTATGCACAAAAACAAACAAACACACACACACACACCTCCTAGACATCTTTTAAACACAGGCCCTGTCTCAGTGTGTGCCTCTATTACAGAAGAGAAGCCATTTCAAAGAAACACAAAAACTGGGAGTGCAGAGGCAGAGCTTAAGTTGCCATAACACCAGTATTTAGCCAATGACCTCTGACCTTTAATCAGAGGAGAGCAGTGATTGGCCCGGCCCAGGTAATGACAGTTAAGATCAGTCAGATTTGTAAGTCAATCTGCATACCAACAGACACACTCATCCTCCTCCTCTTAAAGATCAAACCCGGTCTTCCTAATGGACAGGACTGAAGTGACCTGCTGCTTGTGTTAGGTCTGCTTTGGAGTGTGACAAGGGTACTATTTGGGCATGTATGTGCATGTGTCTGCAAGTGCATGAGGGTGTATGGGTAGGTCTGATTTGGAGTGTGTCTCAAGTGTGTGTGTGTCTCCTGAGCGCATGTTATCTCCGAGTTTGTGTGTGTGTTGGAGTGTGTGTGTTGGAGTGTGTGTGTGTGTGTCCTCCCAGAGTGTTAATCTCTCTCCTGTGTTTAATAGCCACAATCAGCGTGTTCTGCTTCTCCTGACTGGCTAGATCGTCTGTAATGACGTTAGGAAGAAGACTTGACTGGCTCTAATGTGGAAGTCATGGCACTTGAGCGATTGAGAGGAGATACGCCGGTATTAATCACTCCCATATTCCAATCCCACGATGCTCAAGGCCTGCCTTTAATCAACTTAATTCATAAAACAACCGACTCGCACAGCAATTTCAAGGTCTTTATATTCATATAATGAAAAATGTATCACAGCCCTAATTGTTTAGGCTGGGACTTAAATTGTTGCTTTAGTTAATGTTCGTAGCTGTGTGGAGCACCGCAGGGGGGGGGGGGGGGGGGGGGATGGTGGTTTGGCTGTTTCTGTTCTGCTGTGTCTAGGGCCTGCACACACAGGCACTCCCAAAACACCCACCCTGGGGGCGCACACACACACACACACACACACCCCTGCAGATGGGCTAGCCCGTATCGATCCTGCTTTTAAGCTCCTCAATAATAGATCCCTATAGCAGTCTGCCAGGGCTGCACAACTGGCTTAAAAAAACACTAATTACATCATCGCTGGAAGGACAACATTGATCAGCGGCATTATGGGAAATTAAACTGCCCCCCCCCCAAAACTGGATCAAAGAGAATCAAGTGGCTTAGCGGTCTCTCACAGGGGCCCAGCGAAGGGGGAGTGGATCATCATCCCTGGACACGCACACACACACACACACACACAGTTATGAATAAACAACGCAGAAGAGCACTAACATTCACTGCCAGCAACATCTTTGTTTTACAGTCTTGCTTCTTACGGTCTGTACCCATCATACCTCTCTCTGTCCTCTGTGTGTGTGTCTCTCCCTCTGTGTGTGTGTGGACTAGAGCATGTTTTCAGCTAACCCAGGTTTGAATAACAGAGAGGAGCCCCTGCTGGTTCATCTGGTCTGCTATTGGTGCCCCGAGACCCCTAACCCCCCCGGCTGGGCCCCCCGGACCACCAGGCCTCTGCTGGGGAGACGTATTCATGGGTGATTAACGGTCCCCAAGCTGTGACACACACACACACATCACAACCACCTGAGATCACCCTGCCTGGAGCAGCAGACAGGTGTGTGTGTGTGTGTGTCACAGCTTGGGGACAACAGAAAAAAAAAAAAAAAAAAAACATTGTTCCTGGTTCTACAACTCTAACAACTGTTCTGTTCAAAGCCACTACTGCTAGGCCAAGAATGACACATGTATGCCATATACAGGCAGCCAGTACTAAGTTAGTTAGTTAGCTTCATCAACTCCACTTGTGCTTACACATTGTGCTCCAAATCTACTTAGCAGCAAATCCTGGCTTTCCAGCCCAGCGCAGCAGACAGCACACTGGGAGAGTGGGCTTACCATGGCATTGTTCTAACTGGGCTTTTCTGGGGGAATTTGCAGGGCTAATGTTTGGTTTACAGAAAATATTGAGGACAAAATATAAAGTAGTTGAGCTGGCCCCCGTCACATGTTGAAGGAGGAGGTGGTAGTGCGGGGGTAAGGATGATTTGGAGGCCTCTCTGTTATCAGATCATCTAAACTAGAGGAGATTACACATTCTCATCCCCAGCCTACAGCAGCTAGGACCGCTGAGCCAGATTAGCACACACACACACACACAAACACACACACACGCAGGAAGGCCCTCTGTGGAAGACAGAATGGCGTAGCGGAGGGGAGGGATGGAGGACGTGGAGGAGGGATAGAGATTACTCTCACAATAATACATATTTCTCTCCATTCTCTCGTTACAGAATGGCCCTCTCACTCCCTCTTTCTCCCTCCCTCCCTGTCTCATTCTGTGTTTCTATCCAGAGATCCATTTGTCCCTGGCCAAAGCTGATAGCTGACACTGCTTCATCAAAGAGCTGGAGCTGCACGCCTGGGCCAAGTGGAGATGTTGACAAGCGAGGACAGAGAGAAGAGGAGAGGAGAGGAGGAGAGAGAGCCCAACAGAAATCCCTGCTGTAATTCCCATAGCTGTAATCCACTGGGTTTAATGTGTGTGTATGTGTGTAGGGATTATAATTTTTATCATTGATGCTCATCCCCTTGTCTCTCTCTGGGTGTGTGTGTGTGTGTGTGTGTGTGTGTGTGTGAGTGAGTGAGGAGAACGAGAGAGCAGACAGGATAACAATATAACAAGGACTGGAACTCTATCGTCAAACCTTATGTCCTGGTCACCATCCAACTCACTATCACAACACCTGTTCCTTCTTTCAGCTTAGTCTGATGACTGCTTAACTGAAACCTCCTAACAACCCCCCCCCCCCTGCCTCACACACACACACAACATCCCCATTTCTTTTGTTTGTCTCTCTTTTCTTTCTTTCCTCGATCTATCTCTTTTCCTCTCCATCTCTTTCTCCTTTTCCACTACGTAGGCCAAAATTCAGATGGATTCTAAGTCAGAGTACAGCACTTGCCCACGTAAGAGAGCAAACCTGAACACACACACGTGTACACGCGCTCAAACAGATGTGGTACAGATGTGGAGCAGAAAGAGCAAGAGAGAGAGAAGGGGTCTTGGAGAGTAAGGTACCTGAAGAATGTAGATATACGAGCAGAAGAAAGAGGCAAATTAAAGCAACATTAATTCTTCCACAAGCTTGGGTCTGTCTCTAAGGAGATGAAAGAGCGGTAATGTAATTTAGGGTATTTATTTCTGCTTGGCGGAGGGGCAAGGCAGCAGTTTAAACACGGCACAGGCCACAGCACGCCACTTCAAGGCCTCTGATTGCTGCGCTGACTAATTAGGCAGAAATATGCAACTTAGGGAAAATGGAGGATTAATTAACTGTTTATTTCTCTTCACCCCTCCCTGGGACTGCCCTGGAGAGAGAGAGAGAAATAGAGAGTGAGAGATAGAGAGTGAGAGATAGAGAGTGAGAGATAGAGAGTGAGAGATAGAGATAGAAATAGAAAGAGAGAGAGAGAGAGAGAGAGAGAGAGAGAGAGAGAGAGAGAGATAGAGAGGAAGAGAGGGAGAGAAAGTGTGTTGGTGCCACCATGAGTTAGTCTTTAAATGAAATGAGGACCTGTGTGTGTGTGTTACCAGTGACATTCATACATGTAGGAGGAGGCGGAGCCTCTAGAACAGAGAGATGGAGTTAACATTAGTTGTCATGGCTGCCATCAGACAGCAGACCGGGATGGAGGGATGGAGGGATGGAGAGGAGGATCCAAGTATGGAAGGAGGTAGCAATGACAAGAGGGAGGGAAGGAATAAGTGATGGAGAGAGGGAGGAAAAAAAGGAGTGATGACAAGTCAGACGAATGGCAGGAGAAAGACAGGAAGAAGAAAAGTGAGGGAGAGGGGAGGAGGAAAACAGAATGAGAATGAGGAGAGAAGCAGAGAAGGAGAGGAGGAGAGAAGAAAAAAAGGAGGGGAGAAGGAAAATGAGGAGAAGAGAAGGAGAGAAAGACGATGAAGAGAGGAGGAGAGGAAGAAGAGGAGAGCAGGAGGAGAGGAAGAAGAGGAGAGCAGGAGGAGAGGAAGAAGAGGAGAGCAGGAGGAGAGGAAGAAGAGGAGAGCAGGAGGAGAGGAAGAAGAGGAGAAGAGGAGGAGAGGAAGAAGAGGAGAGGAGGAGGAGAGGAAGAAGAGGAGAGCAGGAGGAGAGGAAGAAGAGGAGAAGAGGAGGAGAGGAAGAAGAGGAGAGGAGGAGGAGAGGAAGAAGAGGAGGGGAGGAGAGGAAAGCGTCTGCTGTTGTGTTGTGTAGAGTGAGTACGGGCGCGTGTGCTGGGGAGAGGTGACCGCGTGGGAACCAAGCCAGACCTCTCGGAAAGAGGGAGCAGAGGAAAAGAAAGGGACGTGTGTGTGTGTGCTTGTGTGTGTGTGTGTGTGGGGGGGGGGGGGGGACAGGAAATCTGTATGAAATTAAGAGTCCATTAGAAGGAACAAGCGGTGCACATTGAGGCCATCTGGCCGTGAGCTCTGGAACCTGATATTGGAGTGGACAGGTGTCTAAATGTTTATCAACCCTGCATAGCTTGTTCCTGTGTTTCTAACTGCAGCTAAATGACTCTCACTAATCTAGCTCCAACTAACAAGCCCTCCAACTCAGGGTGGTGGGGAGGGAAGGGGGGGGTTCACACACATTGGAGTCCAGTGGCATGCACATCTCACTCCCTAAAATGTTTTCATTTGCTCTCTTTTCTCACTGTTTATCTCTCTGTCACTCTCTCTCTCCACCTTTAACACTAAGGTATATATCATTATCTAAGAGCTAATCCACAATCGCATCCCTCCATCTGTCCATGGTCATCTGTTTATGCAGGGATCTCTCTACATAGACGTGTAGCGAGGTGTGTGTGTCGCCAGTACAGACGTGAAAACAGCGCAGTGATGAGGTGAGATGTTCACGAGATGCGTATCCACGCTGACACCAGGGACCCATTATGCTTTGCGGCATCTAATCAGAAGCACTTTACCTGGGAAGAGGTGAAACAATCCCTTCCTCTCTTGTTTCTCTCCCACTTTCTTCCACTTCATCCCTCCCTCTCTCTGAATCCCTCTCTCTTTCTTTACTTCCATCTTTCAATACGTCTCCTTTTCTCCTTCTTTCAGTCTCCCTTTCCCTCCCCCCTCTCCCTCTCCCTCTCTCCCTCTCTCTGCCAGGGACCACAATCATAAAATTATTAAAATGTTGTTGGGCTCCATTAATCAGCTGTGGTGATAAATCCACTGTGTCTGACAGAACATTAGTCAACAAGGTCCTAACACACACGTCCACACAGATACACACACAGACGCACACACATGCATGCGTGTTCTCTATCTCCACACAGACACACACACGCTCAGGCAGGGTCAATCATAAACTCATCAAATGCGTCATTTCATTTCTTCATTTAGACAAACACAATTTGTTTATGAGGGAGATATCAGGTGCTGCGGAATGAGACCCGGCGCTGAAACGGGGATCCATTAATCAGGCCTTGATTACACGCGACGACGCCACTGTTTACTGTAATTTCATTCATTTCTATCAGCAGAGCAAACAGAGCCGGCTGGAGACATTAGCGAGGGCCAGGATGGCACAATTACAGCCTCGTATTAAATAAAGTCATGATGAATGGCCCAATAGAAACTAAAACAAAGAAGTTTATTACTTTGGGATCTCTCACCCAGTCCCCCAGTGTGTGTGTGTCTTTGTGCTATATAACAAATCAGGAGTGAAAGACAGGCAGTCGAAAGTTTTTTTTTTTTTTTACCCCAACAGGGTTCCAACAGCAGACAAACAGGAGAACAAGAAGAAGAAGAATAAGAGGACCCAGATTAAACACAAAGATGTTCAACTGGTTCACTTCATCCAGACTCTTCTGACCAAGTCCAGCTGGAGCTGGCATGCTAGTTAAATGGTCTTGGCATGTCAGCTAGCTTTGGAACACACACTTGCTGCACACACACCCACACGCTGGATCAGAAAATCCCATCTAGACTTTTTTTTTGTATTCCACGGCCCAACCCAAGAAGCCCAGCCCCACACACCTTCTAGATGTGTTCCACATGGAGGTCCACTGTTGTCTCCAGATCTTCCATTATGATCCTGAAACCACTGATCCCCCTCCCTCTAAAAGTCTGCCCTCACTCTTTCATACTTCCCATTACCTTTACCTTCCCTCCTTTACACCTCCAACCCATCCTCCCTCCCTCTCCCTTCCTCTCCACCTCCCTCCCTTCCTGCAACCCTCTACTCCCTCTTTCTCTCTTTACTCTTTTCCTCCCCCTTAACCCATCATTCTCTAGTCTCTCCCTCTCTACCCCTCCTTCTCCTCCCTCTCTACCCCTCCTCCTCCCCCTCTCTACCCCTACTCCTCCCCCTCTCTACCCCTCCTCCTCCCCCTCTCTACCCCTCCTCCTCCCCTTCTCTACCCCTCCTCCTCCCCCTCTCTACCCCTCCTCCTCCCCTTCTCTACCCCTCCTCCTCCCCCTCTCTACCCCTCCTCCTCCCCCTCTCTACCCCTCCTCCCCCCTCCCTACCCCTCCTCCTCCCCTTCTCTACCCCTCCTCCTCCTCCTCCTCCCCCTCTCCCCACTCCTTCTATAAAAAAAAGCCCCAAATGTCTGCCAGCGGTCCAAGGTAATTAGCAAAGTTTACTTAACAGTAAATGGTTAGCAAAATTTAAGGTGATTGCAAATTTGCTTTCATTTGTCTTCAATGGCTGGCCTATTTAAGGCTGGTCTGCAAATAATTAGCACATACATTTGCATCAAAATCGTTTATACCATATGTTGCAAAATTATGGAAAGCAGCAAATTAAAAATATTCTTTTTCTGTTATGGAAATGTGTACATGTTAAGACAGAGCGAGGGAGCGAGGAAGGGAGGGACTTTACCATGTGGCTTTAAATACCGACAACAAGGGGAAGAAAAAAGAGAGAGAGAAAAGAGCGAGATGGAGCAGGAGAAGGAGGGGGGGAATGATTCAGTTTGGATTTGAGCTCATGATGTTCAGAGCTCACCAGATGCTGTTTGAAATCTGCCAACTGAAGAAACACACGCCCCTCCAACCCCCATCCACCCTCGACATACCCCCATCCACATACTCCACATACCCTCATCCACATACCCCACATACCCCCATCCACCCTCCACATAACCCACATACCCCCATCCACCCTCGACATACCCCCATCCACCCTCCACATACTCCACATACCCTCATCCACATACCCCACATACCCCCATCCACCCTCCACATAACCCACATACCCCCATCCACCCTCGACATACCCCCATCCACCCTCCACATACTCCACATACCCTCATCCACATACCCCACATACCCCCATCCACCCTCCACATACCCCACATACCCCCATCCACGTACCCCGTATACCCCCTAAATACCCCATACTCTTAGTCTCCCCAATCCAGCCTCTTACCCTCACCTATCTTCACCTATCTTCCTCACCTGAGTGTGTGTGTGTGTGTGTGTGTGTGAGACCAACACAGACAAAGTAAGTAAGAGAGAGAGAGAGAGAGAGAGCAGGGGTGGTGGGAGCGAAGAAAGACAGTCCACAGTGGTTACTGTATATTGTAGTCATAAACCAATGGAAGAAATCAATGTAACATTAAATCTCTGTTAAAGTCAGACAGTTACAATACTACCCTAACAGAACTTCTAGTCTTCTCTCCATCCATCCTTCTCTCCATCCATCCCTCCATCCATCTCTCCACCCACCCCTCTATCCAGCCATCAGGTTATCACTCAACCTGTCTGCTGTGAAATGTAATACTTTTAAGTGAGTGGTGTCTGAGTTGGGCTCTGTAAGTGTGTGTGTGTGTGTGTGTGTACATGTGTGTGTCCAGGATTGTGTGTAAATGTGTGAGGGACTGAAATCCAGAGTAAAAGCTTAATCAGGCGTGTGTGTGTGTGGGTGTATGCATGTGTGTACATGTGTGTGCATGTGGCAGTCGGACCCAGGGTATAATCACGGCTGGTGACTGGAAGAGTGAGGTAATGGCACAGAAATACTGCTGACCAATGAGAACAGGCCCTAAATTACAGGCCGGCGCCCGCCATTCTCCCTGGACTGGGAGGGGCGGGGCACGGAGACAGAGACAGATGGAGGGGGTTTTCCTGTTGTATTTGGTAGTTTGTCGGTCTGTTTGTTTGTGTACATTGTTGTTTGTTCTTTGCGTGGGACACCAGTGAGAGACGAGCCACAGACTGCTGGTGGTCAAGGTAACTGTATGGTATTGAAACACTCTCCAACAGGATTCTCTGGATGTCAACTGGATTCACAAAGCATCTGACCTCAGTATTTACCATGTTAATTCACCCCCCAGCTCTCCCTACAGGGGCTCTCCCTACAGTACTCCCTCAGCAGGTAAGGTACAGGTTGGGTTCTCATTGGGAGGGGAGAGACAGGGGGGGGGTTCCCCAGAGGGTGACTGGGGATTCCCCCTCCATGATGATAGTGATGATGTCAGAGCTGGTGGAGGAGAGGACAGTAAGAGAGAAAGCATAGTGTTAAGACTGAACAAAGAACGTCAATGCTGAGGGGGGATGTGGTGTGTGTGTATGTGGTGTGTGTGTAAGTGGTGTGTGTGTAAGTGTGTGTGTGGTGAGGACCCCCACTGTGACGTTGAGTGATAATACCCTCTCTTTACTACAGGAGAGTCTGTCTGCTCCTATGATGCTGATAAGCTCTGGCTCAAACACACACATGTCCACATATACACACAAGAACACACAGCAGAACAGAACACAGCAGAACGGAACACAGCAGAACAGAACACAGCAGAACACAGCAGAACACAGCAGAACAGAAAGCTGTTGCCAAGTTCAGCTCTAATGAGTTCTTAAGGGGCGTTTGTTTTTTCAGCATTAGTGCTTCAAACAGGGAGTGGGCTGGAGTTGTGATGACCCTTGACCTCTGAAAGCTTGGTGGGTGTTCTCGCACACTCACACACACACAGACACACACACACACACAAACACAAGCGCACACACTTGGGGAATGAGAAGAAGCCAAGCAAAGGATTATTTGAGTGGAAACTCACACCTTCACACAAGACTGATCCCAACACCAACAGAACTAAAGATACACGGAGGATCCTATGGAACGGGTTCAAGTCTGTGTGTGGGTGTGTGTGTGTGTGAGGGCTCAAAACATGGACTGTATGTGTGTGAAAGTGTTTGTGTGTGTGTGTATATGAAAGTGTCTGTGTGTGTGTGTGTGTGTGTATATGAACATGTGTGTGTGTATATGAAAGTGTCTGTGTGTGTGTATATGAACATGTGTGTGTGCGTGTGTGTGTGTCCAGGGTATTAGGTGTATTAAGGGAGTGTAGAGGTCCATGTGTTAGATGGATGCCGTGAAAGATGGTAGAAAATCAGTGTTTACACGAAGGCTTAGCTTAGCTGTCCTGGTGGCACACACGCTGACACACACACACACACACACAAGGTGACACACATTTTGATACAAACACACACCTGCTGAAACACACACACACATACACAGGCTGACACACACTCTAAAATACCCTAACCCTAATCCCCACCTCCCAAAAAAGCGAGAGCAGACTTCATCCATTCAGTATTGGATTGATTGAATTAGCGTGTGTCTGCCAGTGTGTGAGCAGGGGGACACTCAATATACTAGGCCAGGCAGGAAGTGACCCGTAAAAAAGATTGGTCCAGCTCTTTTATACACACACACACACCTCTGTCACCCCTCTGCTTCCCTCTCACACAGCTCTCAGACAACACAAGCACACACACACAAAGATATCCTTCTGTCACACACAAACGTACTCCTCAGATTACACACACACCGATCCCTCACTCACACACACACACCGGGGCCCCTAGCGAGCGTTAAGCGGGCCGGCGGGCGGGCCGGGAGGCCTCATTATGGACCCTCTGAGCCGAGAACACAAAGAGCTGAGCTGCTTTAGACCAGCGCTGATCTGCTCTCCACCGACTGGAGCAGTCCATAGAGGACAAAGGCTGCTGAAAAGAGAGAGTGAGGAGGGGGAAAGGGGGAGAAGGGGGAGGATATGGGGGGAGGGGAGAAGGAGATGGAAGGAGGTGGGGAGAGCAGGGGGAGGAGGGGAGAGCAGGGGGAGGAGCAAAAGGAAGAGGCGAAAAGGAGGAGGAGAAGGAGAGGTTGTGTGCGTGGCTACGTCAAGACACTACCAAGAGACCTGAAACATCTGCTGGACCAACACTGCAGACACACACTGGAGACAAAGAGACTGGGGGAGAGGGAGAGAGAGAGAGAGAGAGATTACACAGAAAGAGAGAGAGAGAGAGAGAGAGAGAGAGAGAGAGAGAGAGAGAGAGAGAGTCTTTTCTTTAAGTCAGCATGGTGGACAGAGACTGGTCTGAGAGCAGTGTTAGAGGAGTGTACCTGCAGCCTGGAGGACCATCTGGAGACGAGCCTTGGCTTGCTCTGCTGGGGTCTGGGGGGAGGGGGGGAGAGAAGGGGGAGATAGATGGGAGAGAGAAAATGGTCAGACATGTACACCCTGCTAAATTAAAACATGTTTCCTAATGTTACAGTCACTAAACATGATGACACATTAAAAACTTAAAAATTATAAATTAAGCTGTCGGTTTGGAAGTTTAGAAAAACATGTGATAATAGCTATCATAGGGATAAAATGTGTGTGTGAGTGAAAGAGAGAAAAAGACAGAGAGAGACAGAGAGAGAGAGAGAGAGAGAGAGGAATGGAGAGAACAATAAGCTACAGTAACAAGTCTTAGGATCAGAGACTGATGATAGATAAAGTGAGATAAAGATTCAGGATACTCCCCTTGCTATAACAACAATAACGTGTGTGTGTGCGCGTGTGCATGTGCGTGTATGTCACACACAAGAGGGGTGGGGGGTTATTCTTGCTGTGACAGCTGTATTGGAAGGTAGGGCATTTTTTCTGACATGCCTCAAAAGGGTTTTGGTGTAATTCCAATATCTCAACGATTAGATTCCAGGGTCTTAATTGTCAAGAAAGAATGATGGCAGGATGGGGGGGTGGGGGAGGGGGGGAGAGGAGGAAAAAGACGAGAGCTGGGTTAGATTGCTCTCTGAGGCGCGGAGCGCTTACAATGTAGCAAGTGTGTGTCTGTGTGTGTGTGTGCGCGTGTGTGTGTAGGATTAGAAAGAAATTAAATGCTAATGGGATGAGATTTGAATGTGGTGCTGGGGAGGATCATTTAGAAGACAGGGGTTCCCTTTGACAGCTCCGACACGCACTCATCCATCCATCCATCCTCCCCTCCCTCCCTCCATCCCGCCACCTCCGCCACCCGCAAATCTGATTTATCAAACTGTAAACTTGTCACTTTGTAAAAATGTCACTTTTTCTGCTGCAAGCTCCCAGCTCTAATGACCTGCTGGAAAGCAAAAGGATGTCAGGGAGCGATGCCTGTGATGGTGTGTGTGTCTGTCTGTGTGTCTGTCTGTGTGTGTCTGTCTGTGTGTGTCTGTCTGTGTGTGTCTGTGTGTGTGTGTCTGTCTGTGTGTGTCTGTGTGTGTCTGTCTGTGTGTGTCTGTCTGTGTGTGTCTGTCTGTGTGTGTCTGTGTGTGTGTCTGTCTGTGTGTGTCTGTGTGTGTGTGTCTGTCTGTGTGTGTCTGTGTGTGTGTGTCTGTCTGTGTGTGTCTGTGTGTGTGTCTGTGTGTGTGTGTGTGCCCGCATGCCATCTTTGATGAAACATCAACCAAGACCTCACACTCTTTCCATTCTACATATTCTACACTGCATGGGTGTCTCTAGGTGTGTGTGTGTGTGTGTGTGTGTGTGTGTGTGTGAAGAGTCTTTAGCCCGGTAGGAGGTGACACAGTAGATCAGGTTGAAGAGGGCTGTGATTGGTTGACAGCTGGATGTATCTGTATGTACTGTACCCCACACAAACACAGACAGCACAGCACGCTCACACACACGGTGACCACAAAGGCCAAAGCTCAAGGCCAGTGTTGGGGCATTTTAGAACTTCACACATGCACACACACAGGTGTGCACACACCTCACCTCTCGCTATCCACACAGTGCGTGTGTGCATGCTGTGACAACCAGAGAGATTCAGTCAGTCACAGTGTGTGTGTCTGTGTGTATATGTGTGTGTGTGTTAGTGTGTGTATGCATGTTATGAGTACAGACCAGTCTCCTGATAGCTGGCTCATGTAATATCTGTTAAATAAACACATTAATTACCGGACTGAAGGATCAATCAAGGAGCACTAGGACACCCCCCCCCATATGCTCCTAAACAGTCAGAGGTGAGCGGTGGGGCTGGAGTTCATCACTAAGCAGTAACAGAGTCTGAGCTCCCTAGAGCCCAGGTCTCACACTCGGCTGCTGTGGTGCAGGGTGCATCTGAAGTGGAGACACACACGCACACACACATGGACACACACACACAATCGGAGGGCAGAGAGAAGGGGGGAGGAGAGGGAGAGGAGAGAGAGAAGGGGGGAGGAAAGGGAGAATGGGGGAGGAGAGAGAGAAGGGGGGAGGAGAGAGAGAAGGGGGGAGGAGAGAGAGAAGGGGGAGGAGAGGGAGAATGGGCAGGAGAGGGAGAAGGGGGGAGGAGAGGGAGAATGGGCAGGAGAGGGAGAAGGGGGGAGGAGAGGGAGAATGGGCAGGAGAGGGAGAAGGGGGGAGGAGAGGAGAGAGAACCCTCAGTTTTATGTTTACAGTTCTAACAGTCGTGATTGTTGTTGTTGTTGTCGCCGTTAGAAACGACCAATACCACCCTGATGATGGATCAGATCCTGGATGATTGACAGGTGCCTGCAGACCCATCCTGCTGTGACCTTGAAACAGGTACCCCCCCCCCCCCCTCCCCACACACACACCAACTATATCCAAACCTGTGGCCTTGTCCATGTTTCTGCTCTCATCTCCTCTCTAACAGAGACCTAACTGCCTCTGTCTCTCTCTGTCCTCCCTTTCATCTCTGTGACACTGTATGCAGTCCCAGACATCCTCACAGGCTAGAACAGAGAGGGAGGAAGAGAGAGAGGGAGAGAAAGGACCGAAAGGACCAAGAGAGAGAGAAATAAAAGAGAGAAAGAGGCAGCGAGAGAAAGAGAGCGAAAAAGATCATAGAAAAGGAGGAGCAGAGAGAGAGAGGGAGAGGATTGAGCGAGACATATAGGGTAAGGAGGAAGTAAAGGATGTAAGAGAGACGGAGGGAGAGAGAGAGGGAGGGAGGGAGGGAAACAGCAATAAAGAACCGACAGAGAGGACAGTGAGGTCTGGCTCATGATTAGTTGAGTAGAATAAGGAGACGACACAGTAACCAATCATCTCCAGACGAGTGGGCCTGCCGCACCTTCATCCTTTTCATCATCCTCCTCATCCACCCATCCAAACACACTGAGCCCATAGGTGAGACCACACCAGGGCCGGAGAGGGGGAGAGAGAGAGACACGAAGGGAGAGATGGAAAGAGAGGAGATAGAGGGAGAACATTTGATGGAGATAGGAGTGATAGAGCTGGAGATATAGATGGAGAAATAGAGGAAAAAATTTAGATGGAGAAAAGATAGATAGATGGACAGATATAGACAATTATCAGAAATACAGATAAATAGAAGGAGGGAGGGAGGGAGGGAGGGAGGGAGGGAGGGAGGGAGGGAGGGAGGGAGGGAGGGAGGGAGGGAGGGAGGGAGGGAGGGAGGGAGGGAGGGAGGGAGGGAGGGAGGGAGGGAGGGAGGGAGGGAGGGAGGGAGGGAGGGAGGGAGGGAGGGAGGGAGGGAGGGAGGGAGGGAGGGAGGGAGGGAGGGAGGGAGGGAGGGAGGGAGGGAGGGAGGGAGGGAGGGAGGGAGGGAGGGAGGGAGGGAGGGAGGGAGATTGAGAGTAGTGGATGTAGTTAGATTGTGATAGAGCGAGAGAAAGACAGGAGAAGAGAGGGAGGGACAGATTGATAGATGGATGAGCCCTCATCTTTTAACTCTAAACCATCTACCTCTCAGCACACTCAAATATATTTATACATCTCATTAGATTTTTAAGTCTTCATCCATTTCAATATTTTTTTCATTTGTTGCTCTGCTTTCTTCCCTGTCCTTTCCCCCCCATCCCCCCTGCATCCCAGTCCCAGCTCCAGCCCCAGCCTCAGCGCCGGCCTCAACCCCATCCCCCAGCTTCTGCCCCGGCCTCAAACCCCAGCCCCCCATAACCTAAATAGCAGGGAGAATAGAGACAGAGGAAGATGCAATATCTGTGTTTTTAATATCGAGGTCTATAAGATCAGGGCAGGGACGGGTTCCATGGCAATATGTTTATTTATATCAAAAATAAATAAATAAATAAAAATAGATACAAATCCGTCCTATCAGCTCTGAGCTGGGCTCTCTGCATCAGCCTCATCTTATATAAGAAATAATGTTGTGTATGGATCTACTTTTATATATAATGGCAATATGGGAGCAGGTCTGTGTTACAGCCAGCCATACGTCAGCCCAGTCTAACAGTGTTTTATAGAGAGCTGGCAGTTCATCTTGTCTCAGGCTGCCAGCGCTGCTGCATAATAACGTACTTTCCTCGTCTCAAATGCTATTTCGCCGGCCGGGGCTCATTTCTCAAACTTCACCACTTTTACAATTTCCCAAACTTTTATTCCCCTCATTATCACCAACAAGATTTCATTAGGTGTTTAGAATGTAAACAGGACTGAGTAATGACACCAGCGGTATCCCCAGACTTCACTCTCTCTCTTTCTCCCTCCCTCTCCCTCTCTTACCTTCTTTTTCTCCATCTCTTTTTCTCTCTCTCTCTCTTTTTCTCTTTCTCTTTCTCTCTCTCTTTCTCTCTCTCTTTCTCTCTCTCTCTCTCTCTATGTTTATTTTTCTCTGTCCTCCCCTCTCACTGTGTCTCTCTCTCTCACTGGCCAACAGACACACACAAATAAAAATAGCACCCACACAAATAAAAAATAAACACACATACACAAATAAATGTGTGTGCGCACATGGCCAGAGCTAGGATGCAAATTCACAATTTGTGTGTGTGTATGTGATAACGTGAGTGAACACGAGTGTGTGTCCCTATGAAGGAGGAGGAGGGGAAAAGTTTTATACTCAACTCACATAAATCATGTAGAAGAAAAATGAGGAGATGTTGGGCCTAACTCATCTTCTCCCTATCCGGAGAAAATGAAATTCAGTAGAATACCTATCAAAACTGCAATCATCCCACGATAATATCTCTCTGGTCTATCTTCACTTTCCGATTTAATTTCCTCCATGCCCTTGACACCCGGCGATACAGGCGAGATGGAGCGCGCTCAGTAAAGGACTAGCTCCGAAGACGTGAAATATGGGACCCGCACGCTAAATGTAATATCATCATTTGAAAATTAATGCAATATTTCTTTTGTTATTTTTTTTTGGTACAGTCAAGCACTCAGATCAGAGTACCAGAGGAGAGGAGGTGGAGAGGAGGGGTGAAGATGGGGGTGAGGCAGAGAGACACAAAAAGGAGAAAGAGAGAGGGAGAGAGTGATAAATAAATAGAGGGAGGGAGGGAGGGAGGGAGGGAGGGAGGGAGGGAGGGAGGGAGGGAGGGAGGGAGGGAGGGAGGGAGGGAGGGAGGGAGGGAGGGAGGGAGGGAGGGAGGGAGGGAGGGAGGGAGGGAGGGAGGGAGGGAACTCAGGTTTCATGGCAGTCATCGGCCCATCAGAATGACACGCAATTATGTGTGGGCAGAGTCCTGGTCAGGGGGCACTCAAATTACTCCATCATTTAGTGGAGCGGAGGAGATGAGAGGCCTCCCCTCCTCCCTCACCACCCTCCTCTCCCTCCGCCCCCCTCTCTCCCCTCCACCCTGCAGCCACATCAAATCTGATGGAATCATTAGTGTAATAAGCATGGAAACCTGTTTTCAGATTATCACTCTCTCCTTCATCTGTCTCGCTGCTCTCTCTCTGTTCCTCTCTTGTCTATTTCTGTCTTTCACATCCTCCTATTTTCTCACTTGACTAGAAGGAAAGCTAACTAAGGCTTACCCATGAATGTGTGTCTGTTTAGGTGTTTGTCTGTGTGAGTGTTTCATTTTGTGTGTGTGTGTGTGTGTGTGTGAGGCCTGTCCACCTGCCCCGTGTTGTCTGTCAGCAGGGCAGTCCTCTAGGAGTTCCAGTGAACTCTTGACTGTAGCCTGGACATGACCCTGGAGAACCAGGGACCCTGCAGTGACCCCCACACCCACATCCTCCCCCTCTCTCTCAGTCTCTCTCCCTCCCTCCCTCTATCCTCTTGCTGCTATTCTCTCTCTCTCTCTCTCTCTCTCTCTCTCTCTCTCTCTCTCTCTCTCCCCGCCCCCTCTCCCTCATTCTTTCTCTCTCTCTCCATTCCTAGCTTTCCTTCCTTCTATCTCTCTCCCTTCGACTCTCCACACAGTCCATCTGGTCCAGGGTTAGGGTGATGAGCTGTTGATAACCAGCTCCATAGGAGAGGCCGTATCAGGCCTCGGTCTGGGGCTTGAGGTTAGTTGGCCCTCGCACACACACGGCAGGACAAGATGTGTGCATCAGCTGAATGTTGGCCTTTTCAAATGTTGACTTTCAATGTCAATGGTGTGTGTGCGTGTGTGTTTAGCCTGTATATGTGTAGTGTGTGTAAGTGTAATGTGTTCGGTGTGGGTGTACAGCATGCGTATTGGTAGTGTGTGGAAGTGTAGAGTGTGTGGGTAAGTGTTGTGTGTGTACTATTCCCGCTGTGCTCTCAACAATGATACATCTGATCAGAAAGAGATAGAGCTATCTGTTTATGAGGGCTGTATTTACAAGGTCTGGAACCGTGGGCGAGTGTGACTTTGTGTGAGTGTGTGTGTGTTATTTACTGTTCTCTGTCCAGAATCTTAATGGGTCTCCTGGTCTCCCCAGGTTCCTGATGGCTGGGGTGCAATCTCCACGTTCGCATAAACACACACATAAATCCACACACTCAATATTCACATATTCAAATTCCATGTTTGCGTTCACTGAAATGCATCTGTAAATATATAAGCATACACACACAGGTGTGTGTGTCTGTGTGTGTGCATGTGAGTGAGAGAGCTTAGCCATGCTGACACTAATACCAACATTACGACACTGCATTAGTTAGTTCCCAGCGGTGTGCGCACACACACGCACACACATGTGCACACACACACACACACACATAGCCCATGGAGTAATACTAAGATGCACAAACAACTCCATGACAAACACACACGCACACACATCCATTAGAAGACAACCTTCACCATGCCTGTCCTGGCTTTCCATAAGCCCACTGGTCCCAGTCTCACAGCTTACAGGGGAACCCTAACACTACCTCGACTTCAAGGGCACTTGTTTCATCCCCCTCACACCACGGCGGCACCAATGGCCTCCACTGCTACTAGTGAACAGAGCTCCCCACAAGTCAAATCAGAGAGAGAGGGAGGGTAGGCTCTGCCTGCCTGGCTGGCTGTACCGTCACACAGAATGACTCAGGGAGTGGAGAGGCTAGCAAATAAACGTATTGATTGATGCTGTTTATGCATGTAATCTTGTTCTGAATAATTCACATATCTTTTTATAGACTACTAAATCAATCACTACCTCCAGGCCCCACCCCAGCATCATTAACTCCCCCCCCCCAAAAAAAACACTCACATATCCTACACACATCTACCCCTAAGATCTTGGCTACCCCCCACACAAACACACACAAGTTGCTGTCATAGGTAGTGTCTTCATGATAAACCAAATCTTGTAGGAGAAGGACTTCCTTTCCAAACACGCACACACACACACCATATTCACGTCTGAAAGGTCATTCATAGCCGGACGTTTAGAATAACCAGAATGAGGGGTGAGATGGTGGTGGGGGGAGGTGTTCAAATCTAAATGTGGGGTCATTTGCGTGGAATAATCTGAAGGGGGGCTGGCAGGGGGGGGGGGGGGGGGGGGCTGGGTGGCACCATGCCCAGAGAGAGACAGCACCCCCTCTGACCCCTTTATATAATTCATCCCCCGGAATCCAGAAGCCTGGGTAGGTTGGTTCCTGCATGCGCACCCCCTTGCCCCCCCTTTCCCTTCACCCGAGCAGCGTAGGGTGGGGAAGGAGAGGAACATCTGAGGGCGGGGGTAGCATGGCCCCCTGACCTCCTATTAGAAGCAGGTAATGTCCCACATTAAAATTTCACACCGTCCCACGGGCCCTGCTGATGAGGCGGCCCAGACACTCTGAACTGAAGGAGTCTGGGTAGACAGAGAGAGGGGGGGGGGGGAGAGGAGGATAGAGAAGGATAGAGTGGGATAGAGATACAGAGGGTCGGAGAAGGAGAAAGATAAAGAGAATAAGGGAGTGAAATATTACCTAAAATAACATGCATGTATGCGTGTCAGTACCAAGCTAATTGTGCGTTATCAAGTCATCATCAATGTCAGAAAGCTAGAAAATGGGTGGCCTCTCTCTCTCTGTCCCCTTACCCTGCCTGTATCCTCACCCTTTCTTTCTCCCTCTCTCATTCACACATTTCATCCTCACATCAAAAAGTATTTTAAAACGCAACAGAAAGAGCAAGGAGAGAGTCCTGATAACCACCCAGGGACACCAGCATGAATGTGCCAGTGTGTGTGTGTGTGTGTGTGTGTCAGCACACGTGTGTGTTTCCATGTGTGTGCGTGTTTCCATGTGTGTGCATCTGTATGTGTGTGTGTTTGTTCAAGGGGAACTGGGGTAAATGAAACAGTGATATGAAAGACTGACCTGGTCCTAAGGGAGACTGTACCCCCCCCCCTCCCACCTGCCTGTCAGCTTGCGCTATTCAAAGCCCATTCCGGAATGTTCATTTGGAATGCGGATATCAAAGATGCGTGGAACACTGAGGGGAACAGTAGAACTTACCAGATGTTCCAGAGCTGCTTTGATGTTCGCTGCGTCTCTGCAACACAAGAACACATTTCCTCAACAGCAGATCCAGACACGGATCCACTCACACACAGATACACACACACACCGTTAGCGATACACATCCAGTTCCACATATTTAGACAGATCCACACACACAGGTACAGATATACAGACAGATACAAAGATCCAGATCTAGATACAGTGGAGTCAGAATAACACACCCTCCTCACCATCCCTGCATGCTGCTCTCATGAGCTCACAGTATACTGGTCTGAGTTATGTCATACCTGTTTAACCCTTACATACAGACCAGGCTGGTGACCGGACCAGCCGCTATCTAACCTCTCACCACAGCTGACCACAGATAGAACGTTTACAATTTGTTTTCTGTGTCAATCGATTAGCCTGTGTGTCATTTCCTGTTGGCGTGTCATTTCCTGTGTGTGTGTTAGTTCCTGTTTGTTTGCTGCCAGCCCGGCCTCCTGTTCCAGAGCTGTGCCATCCCATCACTGCAGAGGAACAAACGATTGCTCTGGGCAACGGAAAGGTGTTGGCTCTGTACTCAACACAACCATGACTATAATGTTAATAGGATAGCCTGAGTGGGGGGATTTCCATGTGTGTGTGTGTGCGTGTGTGACAGAGAGAGAAAGTGTATATTTCTACATTGAAAGACAATAATAGCTTAAACCTTGTGTACATGTAAACAGTGTGTGCTCCACAAAAGACAGGACTGAGGTGTAACGGGGTCCAGATAGGGTACTAAATGTGTCTGATCTGGACCAGAGTAATGGAGCCCAGATATACAGTCCCAGTATTTTCACATTTATGTCCAAACTTTTGACTGGTATAAATGTGTCTACAGCAGATTAACATCCCATCAAACAGGCACCATTTAATCAAAGGGAAAAACACAAGAATGAATGGTCCTTATTGCTAACCTTCCTGAGGAATGGACAATTAGCAAGTGAGAGGGAGCGAGCGAGCGAGAGACAGAGAGAGAGACAGAGAGAGACAGAGAGAGACAGAGAGAGAAAGAGAGAGAGAGTGTGTCTTGTGTATGTGTGTTGTGTGTGTGAGAGGGGTTAACTAATACCGTCTCTGCTCTGCTATAATGATTACTCCATCAGTAGAGAAGAGAAACTGGAAGCTTATTATCTGGGAATTAATATAAAACATGACTATGATTATGAGGGTGGGAATGGAGGGGGGGATGAGGGGAGGAAGGATGAGAGGAGGAGGGGAGGCAAAGGGGAGGAGGAGGAGGGGCAAACAGTAGGATTAAAAGAGCAAATTGGCAGTAAATAATAGATACAGTTTTGGCATATTTCAAAATTGCAGCCGAGGAAATCAAAAGATCAAGAGGAAGCAAACAGCACCCTCTCTCTCCCTACCCTCGCTCTCTCTCTCTCTCTCTCTCTCTCTCTCTCTCTCTCTCTCTCTCTCTCTCTCTCTCTCTCTCTCTCTCTCTCAATCTCTCTCTCTCTCTCTCTCTCTCTCTCTCTCTCTCTCTCTCTCCCTCCCTACCCTCTCTCTCTCCATCCCTACCCTCTCTCTCACTCTCTCTCCCTACCCTCTATCTCTCTCTCTCCCTCCATCTTTCTCTCCCTCCCTACACTCTCTCCTCACTCCCGCCCTCTCTCTCCCTCCCTACCCTCTCTCTCTCCCTACCCTCTCTCCCTCCATCTCTCCCTCCCTCCCTATCCTCTCTCTCTCCCTCCCTACCCTCTCTCTCTCCCTCTATCTTTCCAGCAACAGCATCCCACTGTAAAGCTACACCAGCAGCACCAGCAGCAGCAGCAGACTCTGTCAACCCCCCCTCATCCACTTCCTACCCACCTCTTTTCCCCTGCCTTCCTAACCTGCACAAACTAATCTGTATGAGAGAGAGAGAGAGCGAGAGGGAGAGCGAGAGAGGGAAATTTTAGTTATTTGTTTCTGTCTCAGTTAGTTCAGTCAACTGTATGCCACCACTTAAGAGAATCTTCATCTAGTTGTAATTACATCACACACACACACACACACATTTATTATACATGACCCGCTCAGGGGGGAGGGGAGAAAACACACACACATTAGTTACCGTGGCGACAGAGTGTGTAATCCCCTAATGAAGAGCAATTAGCAAGAAACAATCTAACATGGAGGAGACTGATGCTGCTGTCTCTGCTCTCTGCTACGCTCCTCCTCTCCTCCCTCCCTCCCTCGCTCCTCTCTTCCCTTGCTCCTCCTCTCCTCTCCCCCATCCCTCGTCTCCTAGCCTCGCTCAATGCTCTCCCCTCCCTCCCTCGCTCCTCTCCCCCATCGCATGCTTTTCTCTCCTCTCATTTCCTTTCTCTGTCCCTTGCTCCTCCTCTCCTCTGGCGCTTCTCTCCTCTCTTTCCTCTCCTCTCTGTCCTGTCCTCTGCTCTCCTGCCTGCCCTACTCCTCCTCTCATCCGCGTCCCCTGCTCTCATTTTCATTCTCTGCTGTCATGACTTCATCAATAGTCTGCTGGTCTCACACACACACACACACACACACACACACACACACACAGATCTTTACATTATCTTCTCTTCTACGTCCTATCTTCTCCTCCTCTCCATGGGGACTGATCTCTCTCTCCGTCTCCCCTTATCTCCCTCCCTCCCACCACCCCTCTCTGCTTTCCTTCAACACGGCAGCATCGATTTCTGAATTAGGCCAGGATATTAAATAATTAATATACTTGCTGTGATTGATGTTTTGCATTAGGCCAATATTAGGTTATCAATCAAAATCCACTTGGTTTAATGTAATAATATTGAAAAAATGTCAGGGCCTGTTGAGTCAATTTGTAGTTGAGGCAGGGCACACAGTAATGGAGCTGTTACACAAGACCCAGCAAGGATGGAGGAACAAGACAGAGAGGGTACAGGAGGGAGGAGGAGAGAGGGAGGGAGAGGGGGAGCGAGAGAGGGAGGGAAACAATCAGAGACAGAGAAGTGAGGGAGAGATGTAGAAAACGGAGTGAGTCTGGTGAAGAGAGAAAGAGAGGGGGTGAGAGAAGAGGGGGTGAGACAAATGCTGGGGTTCCAGTAAGGAGAACATTCGTTATGTGACTTAATTAAGTCAGAGTGGTCAAGCAGAACAGAGTGTTAAACAGGCTCAGGTCAACCAGGAGCTTCAAGCTGTCAATACTAGACCTGCTATCTGGATCCATCACTGTCCCTGTGCTGCTCTCCTCTTAATCTCCATCTCTCTCTCTCCATCTCTCTCTCTCTCTCTCCATCTCTCTCTCCCTCTCTCTCTCTCTCTCTCTCTCTCTCTCTCTCCCTCTCTCTCTCTCTCTCTCTCTCCCTCTCTCTCTCTGTATCGTTCTTTCTCTGCTGGTCTCCTTTCTCTCTATCCATATACCTCTCTCTATACCTCTCACTATACCTCTCTCTCTCTCTCTCTACACTCTCTCTCTATCTCTCTCTCTCTTTCTCTCTATCTCTCTCTTTATACCTCTCTCTATACCTCTCTCTCTATCCCTCTCTCTCTATATATAACTCTCTCTCTCTCTCTCTCTACACTCTCTCTCTATCTCTCTCTCTCTCTATCTCTCTCTTTATACCTCTCTCTATACCTCTCTCTCTATCCCGCTCTGCTTCTCTCCTTCCTCTCTCCATCTCTTTCCTCCCTTATCTCTATCTCTCCTTCCCTCTCGTTTTCTCTCATTACCCTTCTCGCTCTCCATCTCCTTCCCTCTCTCCCCCCTCTCTCCCAGGTAAAGAGGAGAGGTGTAGGACAGCTGGATAAGGAAGGCATCAGTCACAACTCCTCTTTCACGCCTCGCCAGGCGTGTCATTCACTCCTGTTACACACCTGATAAACACACCGGCTTAGTTATCACACACACACGCACACACAAACACGCACGTACACACACACAGATGAGATAAAACGCAAAAGCACAATAAGCTCAGCTTTCCCTGCTGCTGTGATATACATCTTTGCTCAACAGGCACATTGACATTAAAATTGCATTCTTGTGTGTGTGTGTGTGTGTGTTTGGGCAGTAAGCAGGGCCTGTCACTCCTTCTTCTCATAGCACAATAGAGTATATAACATGCGCATACACACACCAGTACATATTTAATCAGGTACACACACACACCTCACTAGCAAGGTCTGTAGTTTAATCCTGGCCTGGCTGCAGTCTGTTAAAGTGGGGGTAACCCTTTCTGTTCCTCTGAAAGAGGGTTAAGAACACTCAATAAAAGAGAGAGGGAGATGGAGGAAGAAAGGCTGAGGTTTAAGATGTGACACTGGCCTCTCTTCAGCTCGCGCCTTTGGACACACACACGTGCACGCACGTGCACATGCACGCACACACACACACACTCACAGGACAGACCGAAGCAGCCTGTCCAGACAGGACATTTAAGGATGTAAAATTAGTTTTTCTATTACTGACAGGAGAGGAGGAGAGGAGGAATAGATGAGGAGAGGACAAAGGGACCCAAGACAGAAAAAGCGAGGGAGAGAAAGACGGAGCAAGAGAATGGGAAGGCAAAAAAAAAAAAAGAGAGAAAGGGCAGGAGAAAAAGACAAGGAGAGAAAGGGGACAGAGAGACAGAGAGAGAGAGCAATCCATTTCCCCCAGGTTCCTTCAATAGGCAGCAGTTCCTATTCATGCCTCTCCAATTAGAGGCAGCTCTAATCAAGGGCTCCTGCTCCATCATTCAGACCACACAACTCCCTCTCCTCTCCCTATATACCTCCTCTCACCTCCTCTCTCTTCCTCTCTCTTCCTCTCTCTTCATCTCCCCTCCTCTCACCTCCTCTCTCTTCCTCTCCCCTCCTCTCACCTCCTCTCACCTCCTCTCTCTTCCTCTCCCCTCCTCTCTCCTCCTCTCTCTTCCTCTCCCCTCCTCTCTCCTCTTCTCTCTTCCTCTCCCCTCCTCTCTCCTCCTCTCTCTTCCTCTCCCCTCCTCTCACCTCCTCTCTCCTCCTCTCTCTTCCTCTCCCCTCCTCTCACCTCCTCTCTCTTCCTCTCCCCTCCTCTCTCCTCCTCTCTCTTCCTCTCCCCTCCTCTCTCCTCCTCTCCCCTCCTCTCTCCTCCTCTCTCTTCCTCTCCCCTCCTCTCTCCTCCTCTCTCTTCCTCTCTCTTCCTCTCCCCTCCTCTCTCCTCCTCTCTCCTCCTCTCTCTTCCTCTCTCTTCCTCTCACCTCCTCTCTCTTCCTTTCTCTTCCTCTCTCTTCCTCTCTCTTCCTCTCACCTCCTCTCAATATTCGTCCATTCTGGAAAGCCTGTGAAGGAAGTTTGGAACTCTCACACACAAAGATCTGGTCTGGGGTGTGTGTATGTGTATGGGGAGGTGTGTGTGTGTATGGGGAGGGGTGTGTATATGTAAGAAGGTGTGTGTGTGTGTGGGGTGGTTGGAGTCACATGTGGAGGTCTTCTACACCCTCCCCCCCCCCTTCCTTTCCCCATGCAGCCTAGCGCTCTGTCAGGGAACAATACTAGACCAGCACAGCATCTGCCACCTCCGAGTATGAAAAGATGATCTTGGCACTGAATAGGGAAAAAGGGGGGTGGGGGGGGTACGAAGAGGGAGAGGAGAGGTACAGAGGGAGGAGGGGAAAGAGAGAGGAGAGGAGGAGAGAGGAGAAGAGAGGAGGGGAGAGGTAGAGACGGGGGAGAAGAGAGGGACCAGGGCCAGAAGGTAGCTAGATAATCACCTGCTACCTAAACACACACATCCAGAGAATAGTTAGACCCACTGCAACATCTGTTACACACACACACGCTCACGCATGCACGAAGAGATCATTCTACTGCAGAGCACCGAGGCAGAGATCCCAGCATTTCTCATTTTTGTCTAAATGGAGCATGAAAAACACTAAATGGCTAAACCACGTCTAATCCTCTCTGTTATCTGCCCGTGCCTCCCTCAGTCCATCTCTCCATCCCTTCGGCCGCCACTCCCTCTTTCCCTCCCTCTCTCCCTCCACCACTCCCTCTCTCTCTCCACCCCTCCCTCCATCTCTCCACCTCTCCACCCCTCGCTCCATCTCTCCACCCCTCCCTCCATCTCTCCACCTCTCCACCCCTCGCTCCATCTCTCCACCCCTTCCTCCATCTCTCCACCTCTCCACCCCTCGCTACATCTCTACACCCCTTCCTCCATCTCTCCACCTCTCCACCCCTCCCTCCATCATCTCTCCACCCCTCCCTCCATCATCTCTCCACCCCTCCCTCCATCATCTCTCCACCCCTCCCTCCATCATCTGTCCACCCCTCCCTCCTCCACCCCTCCATCCCTCCCTCCACCTGTCCTGCCATCTCTTCCTGGGCAGGTCTGTGTCAGCTGGATCCTTGTTATCCGCTTTAGCCCTCATTTGCATCTCTCTCTCTCTCTCTCTCTCTCTCTCTCTCTCTCTCTCTCTCCCTCTCTCTCTCTCTCTCCCTCTCTCTCTCCCTCTCTCTCTCCCTCTCTCCCTCTCTCTCTCCCTCTCTCCTGCCCCAGTCTGTTAGCCTCTCATCTACATAATCAATATGACAGCCTTATTTTTCTGATGCTAACCGGCTTTGTGTGGCGAGGTGTCTGTGTCCAGGCCAGTCATGGCCCTCTTTAGGCCTAATTAGATTAGGGCGATCATCCAGGCTCTGCAGAGAGGGTGTACAGCAGGGATAAGTGGCCACTCAGCCCTCCTGTCACTTGGCCTTAGGGCTGAGGCTAAGGCTGGGGTTGGGGTTGGGGCTACTGTTCTAACTCTTTCCGTCTCTCTTCCCCCCTCCCTCCCTGTTTCTTTCCCTCTTCCTTCCTTCCTTCCTGCCTCCAGCAGCCAGTTGTGTAAATCTCTCTCTGTTCTCCGTCTGTCAGTCACAAAACAAAACTACATGGCCCCGAGACCAGCTCAGCCTGCTGGGAGGGTCGTCAGGTGTGTGTGTGTGTGTATGAATGTGTGTATGTGGGGAGGGGGGGGGTCAAGGTCAGGTTTAGGAAAAATACGAGTTTGACCCAAGGCTCTGTAGTCTTATATACATAAAAACAAGAAAGCAAACACACACACGTGTGTGTGTGGGTGTGTGCGTCCTCTGCTCAGTCACAACACCAAGGTGACTTATTAGAATCAGGAAATCAAACCTGGGTCTATTTTCCCCTGGTTATTCACCTCATGTACAGGAACTCCAACTACTGTTGAGTTGGTGGTTGTGAGGGGGGAGAGGCACACACAGAGACGGGACAGTCTCTTAGTCTCACCCGTAGGAAGATCTCTCCTAACCTGTCCTCCCCCCTGTCCCCCTCCCCAGTCCACACCCACACAGAGACTGGGAGACTGAGCGAGAGAGAGAGGAACAGACAGACAGATTACTATATTGAGATGAGACAGTGAGAAAAATTGAGAGCAGGAAAAACACATTTTGTTGTTGAGGACATTTCCATAACCCTCCTAAATCTGCTGGCCCACTCCGCTTTCCATAACCTGCTGCTTCTAATCCTGCAGCTCCTACGCCCCATAAAACAGCTAGCCAGACGCATTACCACAAACACACACACAGCCAGAAGTATTACCACAAACACACACACAGCCAGAAGTATTACCACAAACACACACACACACATGGCCAGATGCATTACCTAGCACACACACACACAGCCGGACGTATGAACACACAGGCACGCACGCACACACACACACACACACACTGCCATGACCGGAAACAGGCATAAATTGGAGTAGGAGATGGTTATTGATTGAGGGGAGGAGGAGAAAGGAGAGGAGTGGAGAGCAGATGACGGGAGAGGAGAGGACTGGAGAGGACAGGATAGAGGGATAGAGGGACAGAAGGATGGATGGATAGAGGGATGGATGGTGGAGAGCAGGGTAATTGGATAGGGGGATCTGGTCTCTGTCATCACGCTCCAGGCCTGGCTTCTCTCTGTGCCGACGGCAGCCCTCACACACACACACACACACTCACACACACATACACACTGTGTGGTTCTGTCCTGTGTGGTTCAGGAGCCTGAAGGGGCCTCGAATTAGCGCGTGTGTGTGTGCTTCTTTAACTTACTCCTAAATGGCTAAACAGATTACAGAGCGTGCTAAGTGGATTGTCACAGTTCTCTATCGCTCACTATGGGTGTCTGTTCACAGATTACTGGTGACTAGACTCCAGCTCCACCACACACACACACACACACACACACACACACACAGATCGACAGCAGTTGAAAGACAGTAGCTGTACCTATCAGCCCTCACTCTGCTGTCTGGGGGAGATGTGTATGTGTGTGTGTGTGTGTGTGCATGTGAGTGTGTATTAGTAGTAGCTGATAGATGTTGAGAAGAAGCTGAGAAGAGAGTACCATTGACTGACCTCCCACAACACACTGAGAACAGGAGGGAGGGAGGGAGGGAGGGAGGGAGGGAGGGAGGGAGGGAGGGAGGGAGGGAGGGAGGGAGGGAGGGAGGGAGGGAGGGAGGGAGGGAGGGAGGGAGGGAGGGAGGGAGGGAGGGAGGGAGGGAGGGAGGGAGGGAGGGAGGGAGGGAGGGAGGGAGGGAGGGAGGGAGGGAGGGAGGGAGGGAGGGAGGGAGGGAGGGAGGGAGGGAGGGAGGGAGGGAGGGAGGGAGGGAGGGAGGGAGGGAGGGAGGGAGGGAGGGAGGGAGGGAGGGAGGGAGGGAGGGAGGGAGGGAGGGAGGGAGGGAGGGAGGGAGGGAGGGAGGGATCACAGTGTGTATAACATGTCCATCCTGAGGCAGTCTTTACTTTATGTTTATGCTGTTGATGAGAGGAAGCTGTCTTGCCAGTGAGTGACACTGTGAATACACACACACACACAAACACACACACACAGATAAACACACAGAGGATTACACTGAGCAAAGCCTCGATCCTGACCCTCTGGTCTAGACTGGGCAAACACACACTTACAATTCTGTTTGCATTTCCTCCCCTTGGTAAACACTAAGCCTGACCAGTCAATGATCCACCACAACAAACATAGACACGTACGTGCGTGCACACACACACACACACACACACACCCCACAATCAACCATTTACCCTTTGCCACTGGTGAAAGGCAACAAGATCTCCTAACAACGTCTCGTCTTCTTCAATAAATTTTGCATGAAAACACGCTGGCGGAGCAGAGAGCCTGCTGTCACACTGCAGCCCTACTAAATGTTTAATGACAACAACACACACACACACACACACACACACACACACAGCTCTGTGTCAGGCTGACACTCTGTGGGGCCCCCCTTTCATCCTGACAGACACTCTAAAGAGCTTCACACCCCAAGCAGTGTGTTTGTGTGTGTGCGTGTGTGTGCTGGGGGGTTAACTTAACATAACGAAGCCGTATTCCAGATTAGAGCTGAGGAAGAAGGTAAAACACGGTAAAGAGAGGAGACTTGACAGGAAGCCTGTGTTTTACATCCAGACTGGTAAAATCACCTCACATCTGAAGGCTGTCTTGACAGGCCGCACGCACACACACACACACACACACACCCACCCACACACACACACCGAGGCCAGCTTTGAATGGATGTGTGTGTCTCTTCTGTGTGTACCTCTCTCATCCTCTTCCATTCACACGCACTAGCATACACAGAGTCACACTACCGTATCGTAGATCCAGTCCACACACACACAGAGACTAAGCGGGGTCAGCAGATAGTATCACAGATCAGTATCGTTGCTTTAAGGATATTGGAGCCTTAATAAGGGAGATATTCTGTTGGCCTTTATTTCAGTGTTCCCTTTATTTGTTTAGCTGATAGCCATCTCAGAAAGATAATGTGTGGAACAAATAAATAAAACACACACACATAAATACATATATATAGCCCCTTTAAAACAAAAAATCAATGGAGGCCGATTGCTGGTAATAGCAGCCACCATGGTAAAAGCCTGTGGTGAGTGTGGGCATTAAACCATGGCTTATAGGGCTGTGCTGTGGAGATGGATTCCACAGGTAAATCAATGCTACAAAACCACTCCACATACCTTCTAGCACATTCTGAACCCTGCCAATACATGAGAATACAATTAGGGTTCCCTCAGCAGACTGCGACTGTATTAGGTCAACCTGAAATAACTGTGACATCATAACAGGGGCATTTGGGGCCCAAGACTCTAATACGGTTACCTCATCGTGGAGGGATTTTGTTCAGAGTCTAAAAATACATGTAAATACAGGAATGTGTGCAAAGGGGTCAGAAGTCATGTCCACAGTCTCCACTGGGCATTCTCTGTTGGCCCTCTGGGCTGAGTGTGACTGTTTGGCGTACTTGTTATGACTGACAGCTCCTGGGCACCAATCACATCAGTATCCTTGCCAATTAGGTTAGAGCATGCCGAAGGGGGCGGGAGTTGGGGTTGTACCAGGTAGGGAGGAGACAATCCACTAGCAGCATTACATGGGGACTGAATGCAATATTACTGCTGTACTGATATTTAAAAGGGATGGAGAGATGGATAGAGAGATGGATGGAGAGATGGATGGAGAGATGGATAGAGAGATGGATAGAGAGATGGATAAGCTGGTGATTTGGGATCTGTTCTTTAGATATCAAAGCTTTGATACACCCGGCAGTACTTAATACTTGATGCACCAGGGTATACATAACCTGTTAAAAATGTGTGTGAGAGAGAGAGAGAGAGAGAGAGAGAGAGAGAGAGAGAGAGAGAGAGAGAGAGAGAGAATGAAAGAAAAACGAAAAAAAGAAGAAAGTGTCATCCTACCGTTTGTGAGCTCTTTCCTTCTCCCTCTCCTTCTCTCTCTCCTTTTCCTTCTCCCTCTCCTTCTCTCTCTCCCTCTCTCGGTCGCGAGCCTTGCGGCGGTCTCGGCTGCGACTTCTCCTCTTGCTGCCACGACCTCCACTGCTCCTGCTCCTTGACCTCTTGTGGCGGGAACGGGACCTGGACACACAATAACACACCAATTAGGCAACAGACGGCAACACAGCACACCAATTAGACAAGAGATGAATACACAATGCACCAATCATGGTGGGGTATGGAGGGAGGGAAGAAAGGTGGCGGATGGAGTGACAAAGAAAGGGGGGAGAAGGGAGGTGGTAGGATGGAGGGATGGTTGGGAGTATTGATCTGGGACAGAGATTTACTCTGCTAGTTATGAGACAGATTGGCCTGGACTGTAAGCACACACACACACACACACACACACACAGAGCACTACATGCCTTTACGATACAGGCACACAGTAACTTCCTGTTCACACACACACACCTTTCATAACTTTATTGATTCAGACGAGACATTTTCAATACTGCAAGTGAAGAATGATGTGACATGTGAGAGACAGAGAGAGGCAGAGAGAGAGAGGAAGAGAGAGAGACAGGCAGACATACAGAGATAGAGAAAGTCAGATAAAGCAAGAGAGTGAGGGACATGCAGACAGGGAGAAGGTAAGAGAGAGAAACAGGTAGACAGAGAGAGAGAGAGAGAGAGAGAGAGAGAGAGAGACAGAGAGAGAGAGAGAGAGAGAGAGAGAGAAAGGGAGAGAGAGAGAGAAAGGGAGAGAGGGAGAGAGGGAGATTGAGAGAAGAAAGTGAGGGACGAGTGGTTCCAGCAGAGATGAGGTGCTGTATTCTATCATCTATCATTTTATTGATTTGTCTATAAAAACAGTGAGAGCTCCTGTCCTGGCCAGCAGCATTATTGCTTCCCTCTTTATTAGTTTGCTGTTTGAAGCAGCAACAGCTGTCCCTCTGCAGACAGACAGCTAATCCTCCCTCAGCAGGGCTGTCGTCCAGGTACTGACAGCACCGTGACAACTGTTACAAACAATTACACCACCAGCAGCCCACGGTCCCCGTGACAGAACACTACATATCAGTAATATCTATAACAGGTATATACCTGACTCTTATATAACCTACTGTTATGGTGTTACATCTTACTGGTAAAAAACGTACTGTTTCATACCTTACTGGTATTTACCCTGATGTTATAAACCTTACTGTTAAGTCACATACACTACTGTTAAACAGTTACATATCCTATTGTTATACCTTACTGTTATAAATTAAAATGTAGTCATTTAGCAGACACTCCTATCCAGAGCGACTTACAGTAAGTACAGGGACATTCCCCCAAGGCAAGTAGAATTAAGTGCCTTGCCCAAGGACACACTGTCATTTGGCACGGCCGGGAATCGAAACGGCAACCTTCTGATTAATACCCCGACTCCCTCACCATTCAGTCACTTGACTCCCTATAAATCCTGTTTTACTGTTATATATCTTTATTATAGACCCTGCTGTTATACCGTACTGCTACACCCTACAGTTATATACCTCTCTGTTATTGACCCACTGTAATTCTATACTAATTCTATCACATACTGTAAAAATAATTACATATACATTACATGTATGTATTATACAGTGATTATACTGTATATACAGTATACCCTAATGCTGTGTTAATATGTGTGTGTGTGTGTGTGTGTGTGTGTGTGTGTGTGTGTGTGAAAGAGAACAAGCCTTGCACATGTTCATAATCAGAACATATGTTGAGGAAACAGGAGAGCCAGGCTGGTTAGGAGAAGCCAGCCTGCGAGTCTGGGCCAAACCCAGGCTGTGAACACAGTGTCTGGGTCTCTCTCTCCCAGGCTGTGAACACAGTGTCTGGGTCTCTCTCTCCCAGGCTGTGAACACACTCTCAGGGTCTCTCTCCCCCAGGCCTGGGGACAGGAACAGCACTTCTGGGGTTGGCGGAGGGGGGAGGGGGGGGGGGGGTGCAGGGTGCCGCAAATCACATCCACTGTAGTTAATAGAGTGAGGCTATGCTGTTAAATGTCAATTTCCTGAGCAAGTCCTTCCCCTTGGCGAATGATTAGCTAATTTGGGGGCTGTGGGGAGGAGGGGTCAGCGGCGGACCTGGGGTGGGGGCTTGAGGGGGGCAGATAAACAAACGTGCATGTGGACAGGGGCTGGGGCAGACACACCCCTGCCAGGCAGTCTACCAGTTTACATTGGATTTGTCTTTCATTATCTCCTGGGGATGCAGACCCCTATGGCCCTGAGCACGTCCCCATTTCTGTGACAGGCCTTGAGACTGGCTCTCTGCCACTGCACAGCTCCCTTCATCCCTCTGTATCAGTCCCTTCCGACACATTTCCCTCCATCCCTCCTCCATCCATCCATCCATCCCTCCTTCCATCTACCTTCCTCTTTTGCATCGCTCCTTCATCCATCGCTCGCTCTGTCCATTCCTCCCTTCCTCCATCCATCCCTTGCACACTCCCGTCCATCCTCCCCTGCACCTCTGCTCCCCTCCATCCCTCCATCCCTCTGTTTAGGCCAATCTATTCCGTGTGGCTCCCTCCCTCCCTTGCGCCGGGCCAGTTTTCTCAGGGAGTTATCAATGAAGTAATTACGCTGGTGTTGCTGGTTGCCGCGGCTGCAGCTTATCTGGCCCTGACCCCCCGGCGGGCCGCTGGATATGATCCTCGGAACGGCCCAGAGGGGTAATTACACGGGCCGGTGTGAAGCTGGGTGGCGTGGCACCGTTATCTGGTCCTATTATGCTTCTGCCAAACACCGTTTTCATAGGAAATTGGACATTAATGGCAGCCACATGATACCATTAGTGGTGGTGGAGGAAAGGAGACGAGGGGGGAGAGAGAGAAAGAGAGAGAGAGAGAGAGAGACCGAGACAGAGACAGAGAGACAGACAGAGAGAGAGAGAGAAAGAGAGAGAGAGACAGAGAGACAGACAGAGAGAGAGAGAGAGAGAGAGAGAGAGAGAGAGAGAGAGAGAGAGAGAGAGAGAGAGAGAAATCAGGAGTCCTACACTGGTCAAATCATTATTCATAACCCCTCCCTCCCCTGACCTGGCCTTCTCTTTTAGTCTCATTTCTTTTTCTCAGACCCTGCCGTTCCTTCCCTCCTCCTCTTCACCTCTTTTCCACAGGCTCATCTGGACCTGGACCTAACCGGGACCTTAACATGGTTAATGGCCTGGAGAAGAACTGGACATTATATAACTCTGCATCTTACTCAGTCTCTATCCACACACACACACACTACAAAAAAACACCTCCAAAGGATAGAGATGGAGATGAAGAGGGAGAAATAGAAATGAAGAAAAAATAAACGAACTGTGTTGAAAGACAGAGAGAGAAACAGAGACCGTATTTGAGGAACTTCATTAAAGCCTTGCTCCCTGCCGAGAGAGACGTGGTGAGAGAGATGCAGAGAGACACAGCAGTCGCTTGCAACACTGCCGTTAAAAGACGTTTTTTTGGTTTTGTTTTTCATAATGATATTGAGTTTTTTTTCTTCTTCTTCTTCTCTGCAAAAAAAGCACCTTGAATGAGCAATGTGCATTTCCTGTTGCCAAAAGACTTGGAAAACAGCTGTTCATCCCAAAAGCTGCCTGCAGAGTGGAATGCAAATATGTTAACCACCCAGAATGTATTACTTTTGAGTGCTCTTCAAACACAGCGCCAGACACAAGTTTAATTTATGATATTCCTCTAATTATGAGAGCTGTTGAAATCATTTCCCAGGCTGTTTCCCTCTTCCAAGCAGCACACTTTCTGTTCTCATAGTTCACACACACACATGCAAACACACTAAAATACACGCACAAGAATACACACACACGCGTGCACACACACACGCACACTGATATGAGCGCACATGAACATCCATAAAATATATGTTGCACACACACAAACACGCAGAACAAAGAGTTGTAAAGTAGCTGATTGCACAATTAACACAGTGGAGAACATTGATCCCTGGAAGCCCGCCCTCCCTCCCTCCCTCCCTTCCTACCGCCCTCTCTCCCTTCCCCTCCCTCCCTCCCTCCCTCCCTCCCTCCCTCCCTCCCTCCCTCCCTCCCTCCCTCCCTCCCTCCCTCCCTCCCTCCCTCCCTCCCTCCCTCCCTCCCTCCCTCCCTCCCTCCCTCCCTCCCTCCCTCCCTCCCTCCCTCCCTCCCTCCCTCCCTCCCTCCCTCCCTCCCTCCCTCCCTCCCTCCCTCTCTCCTTCCCTCTCTCCCTCACACCCATAAAAAGACTCCATAAAAAGCAAATGTTTAGATTTGTCATCATCTTCTTTTGACATCAGTGTGGGGTCTGCTCTGCTGGTGGTGTTATTGCAGGTCTAAGATGTAGGGAGGAAACTCCCCCCCCCAACACGCACACAAACGCACACATTAAACACACACAAACGCACACACGCATGCATAGGCAAACACACACACCCTCTACCCCCCCACGGCCCACACACACAGATGGGCATTAGGGCCACACTCAGCTCAGAGTTCAAAGGCCTTCAAAGCCTCCTCAGATCTGCATGATCCCACACGGACAAAGATGGAGAGAAGACTATCAGAACTCTATCAGAGAGAAAAGAAAAGAAAGAAAAATTAGGACTGTGAATGAAGTCTTCATCCGGGAGGGGAGGGGGGGGGTGAGGTGAGGCTGGAGGAGGGGTGAGTCTGGGGGGTGTGTCTGGATGAGGATGGAGAGATAAGGATGGGGGTGAGGCCACATGAGGGGTGAGGCCTGAGGAGGCTGGAGGAGGGGTGAGTCCAGAGCCGGGGTGAGGAGGAGCAGGAGGAGGTGAGGACTGGCTCCTCTGGTCCAGATGCCCAGCGTCACTCAGCCACAACACTGCAATCCTAAACTGGGTCGTCTGGCGCTCAGCTGACCCCTGACCCCTGTGTCAGCGCTGGCTGCCGTGACGACCATTAGCAGCTGGAGGGTGGGTGGGCGATGGGGGGGCGAACCCTGACAAAGGTCAAGCGGAGGTCATGCTGAGACTAGGTGCTAACTCGCCAACTCTTCACAGCCACTCAGAGAAGCCCGCACTCGTTTTCTCATCCCTCACTTTTTTCTTTTTTTTTCTTTTAATGCGAGTGGGACAATTAGTCATGTTGAGTTTGGAGAGGCTCACTTTAGTTGTCAGGAGTTCATTTGTACTGGGACGGGTGAGGAGGGGGGAGAACCGAGGGTTGAGAAGAGAGATGAAGGGAGAGGTGGATATCAAGGGTCAGAGAGAGTGAGAAAAAGAGGAAGAGAGAGAGAGAGAAAGAGAGGAGAGAGAAAGAACGACAGCTAGAGAGACAGAAGGAAAGACAGAAAAAGAAAAAGACAGACAGACAGACAGACAGACAGACAGACAGACAGACAGACAGACAGAGAGAGAGAGAGAGAGAGAGAGAGAGAGAGAGAGAGAGAGAGAGAGAGAGAGAGAGAGAGAGAGAGAGAGAGAGAGAGAGAGAGAGAGAGAGAGAGAGAGAGAGAGAGAGAGAGAGAGAGAGAGAGAGAGAGAGAGAGAGAGAGAGAGAGAGAGAGAGAGAGAGAGAGAGAGAGAGAGAGAGAGAGAGATAGAGAGAGAGAGAGAGAGAGAGAGAGAGAGAGAGAGAGAGAGAGAGAGAGAGAGAGAGAGAGAGAGAGAGAGAGAGGAGCGAGCCTGTTTTTCATTAGCAGGTGTGCTCTCAGGGCTTGGGGACTGTGGCTTTCCCTCTGCTGTATTTATGAAGTGGCAGCAGATCTGAGGCCTGGCCTGTAACAGGCCTTTATTGTTGAAACGCTGCACACTCTCCCCGCCTCGCCGTGATTTAGGAACCTCACAACTCCGGTATAAGAAAAATCATAAACGCTGAGAATAACCATGTGGGTGGACTGTAAAAGCACGGGAGAGGAACGGGAGGACAGAAAGCAGACACACATTCCACTCCTACTGAAGGGAAAAGTACACTTAATTAAACAAACACGCGTCTGAATCTGAAAATATCCACTCATAAAACAACTCCACTTTCAGGTCTAATTTCGGTTATTTATATATATATATATATATATATATATATATATATATATATATATATATATATATATATATATATGTATGTATGTATTGAGATATATTTACATTTTAGTTTTTTTTCTTGAGTTTGCGGAGAGCAAGACGAAGTTGTCATCTATCTTCTGATAAACACAGAAAAACTAAAAACTCTCTGCCTCCCTCTCAAGGATATCTCTTCATTTCTTTTTCTTCATTTTCATAAACAGGAGGGCTCCTGTCAAGAACAAGGTTTGAGGGACAGAACAGCTCTCTCGCTCCCTCCCTCCCTCCCTCCCTCCCCTCCCTTCTCTCTACTTTACGTCTGTCATTCTCCTTCACAGAGACTCTCAGCATCGGCACATCTGTCGCCATGCCCCATCAAAGCATCGCTGCTCCAAATGAAAAAACAGATGCCCGCTGATATCGCTTCTGGTGGCGGATCGCTGTGGGCTGCCGTGGCGACGGCGAGGCTGACGGATGGGGCTCCGTCGCCGGGTAGAAATGCAGGGTCTCTAACGCTGTCTGCGCGGTAACAAGGAGATGGGGTCACACAAGGTACACTTTCTAAAGAGCCAGTTGGTTTTCACACACACACACACACACACAAACAATGTCATATAGCCTGACACACACACACACACAAAAACAAAACTATGTTTTTAGGTAGGTACACACCTACCTAAGATCTTATCTTATTCCTCATTGCAGCACTATGCTAGCTGCCTGTACCACAAGCCAGGACAGGGGCATACTCCCTCCCAGATAGAGGCAGGGCAGTGACACAAGCCAGGACAGGGGCATACTCCCTCCCAGATAGAGGCAGGTCAGTGACACAAGCCAGGACAGGGGCATGCTACCTCCCAGATAGAGGCAGGGCAGTGATACAAGCCAGGACAGGGGCATGCTCCCTCCCAGATAGAGGCAGGGCAGTGACACAAGCCAGGACAGGGGTATGCTACCTCCCAGATAGAGGCAGGTCAGTGACACAAGCCAGGACAGGGGCATGCTACCTCCCAGATAGAGGCAGGTCAGTGACACAAGCCAGGACAGGGGCATACTCCCTCCCAGATAGAGGCAGGTCAGTGACACAAGCCAGGACAGGGGCATACTCCCTCCCAGATAGAGGCAGGTCAGTGACACAAGCCAGGACAGGGGCATACTCCCTCCCAGATAGAGGCAGGTCAGTGACACAAGCCAGGACAGGGGTATGCTACCTCCCAGATAGAGGCAGGTCAGTGACACAAGCCAGGACAGGGGCATGCTACCTCCCAGATAGAGGCAGGGCAGTGACACAAGCCAGGACAGGGGCATACTCCCTCCCAGATAGAGGCAGGTCAGTGACACAAGCCAGGACAGGGGCATACTCCCTCCCAGATAGAGGCAGGGTATCTACCACTGCCTAAGCCCTGCTGCTGGCCCTGCTGTGTGTGTGTCAGAACTCTCAACAGTGTAGCGGCCTCACAGTGCATACTCCTCCGACTGCTGCTACAACAGACCCACTTCCTCTCCGTTATCTCAACAGGAAGTCCTGGAGCTAGCGCCCAGATAGCGTAGCCTAGCACCCAGCTAATGGGCTAACAATGGTGACATGATAGCGTAGCGCTGACAAGGGTAATAGTGGCTGACGGCTAACGCGGCCAATGTGATAGCATAGAACCCATGCCAACACTAAAATGACAATGCTAATAGGGATAACACTTCTTAAGTATTAGCATAGCACCCAGGTTAAGGATCAGTGAACATGGCTAACACTGCTGCTAGGGACACCGGTGTTGGCCTACGTCTGCCAGGCTTGAATACAGCCTCACACAGCTGATTGTTCAACCAATCATAGAAATGTTTCCATAAATGCTCCACCAAATCACAGAGAAGCAAAGCTGTTCAACCAATCACAGAGGGGCTTTCCAGACTGCTAAACCAATCATAGCCGCGGGACAGGTAATCCATCTCCCCCACATCCTCCTCCTGTCCACAACCCCCCCCAGTCCTGACCAGATGGGGGAGGGGGGAGATTGAACACTCACCCTCACTGAGAAAGTGTTTCATTACTTTACTTTCATAGAGTGACTCGACTTCAGTCAAGACACACTTGATCCCAGTTTCAATCTGCTGCTCTCTCTCTCCTCTCTTCCTTTCACACAAAGCCTCACCCTCCCTTCCCTACCTCTCTCGCTCTCTCTTTATTCTCGCTCGTTCCCACACCTCTCGCTTTCTTATGTCTTTTTCACACACCTCCCTCTCTCTCTATCATTCGTTTTGTTGTAAAAAAATTAAGCTATCCCTCGCGTGAGCGGAGCCACATGTGTGCTGTGTGTCAGAGCAGAGCAGACAAGTGCAGACGGGGCTCCCATTAGCTTGTCTCACACACACACACACACACACACACTGTGACAGTTAGACTGGGCTTCCATTAGGCAGTTATTTGCTCTCCGCTCCGTCAGAGAGGGAGGAAAGACAGGGTTTCTGTAGCAGGGAGAAACATATGGCTCTGCTTAGGACACACACATCACACACCTCTAGAACAATCTCTCTCAGACGCAGGTGCACACTCACCCACACAACCTTGTACAAGACACACAGACGTTTTCTCTGTCTGGGCCTTGAACCTAAGGCTGATATCTAGATCTCTGTCCTCTGACCTGGTCATCGAACCAGTCAGACATAGCATAAGGCTGCTGAGACAAGGACAGGCAGGACAGGGGAGGGACAACTGTCAAAATATGAAAGTCTGCCGGTGGCTTCCTCCACGCCACCGCCCAGAGCACACAGGGAGGGGGGGGGGGGGCATAGCGGTCAGCTGGTCCAGTCTAGAAACAGCAAACACCAGGATGTCTCTCTTTCTCACACATCTCTTTTTCTTTCTTTCTCCCCATTTCTTTCTCTCTCTTTCTAGCTCTACCTTTCTCTCTGTCTTTCCCCCCCCCCCTCCGCCCCTGTCCCCACAGGAGCCCAGGGCGTCATTAGACCCAAGGGGTCCGCACAGCTCTGTGACAACACACAGGTCTGCCAATTAGAAATAATTAGCCAGTCATTTCTGTGGCGAGTCGTTTTAAGTGCATATAGCACGGTGATGATGCCTATTAGCCGGGCTGGGCCGCGCAGGCCCGCACTCAAACGTCTCCCGCGCGAAAAAATAATGACGGCAGTGATCACAAAGCGTCCGCTCCCTCTCTGTACTTCACCTCGCCGCGTTTCAAAACCCCACTTCATTACCCAAGGTAATTAATCCGCCATTAATTGCAGGAAAAGCCCGGTTTACCTCCCTTCGTTTCTAATTATCATCTTATAAATAGTTATGGTCCTAATTAACGTGTTCATTAGGCAGGGTATTTCTCTCAAAGCCTTGCTGGGAGCCAAAGGTTGGTCCGGGCCCTCTGAAGCCTGGGCAGACAGAAGGGGAGGCCATCCTGCCTGAATTTGCTTTTATTTTACTACATTCAACCCCCTAATTGGCATTTAAAACCTCATTTGGACCAACTTCAAGAAGCCTAAATAGGCAGAATGAGGGAGAGGAAGGAGATATCCATTTGGTATTCACTCTCCGACACCGGGACAGGAGGAAGCTGCTCGCTCACTCTGTCTGTCTAGCTGTCTGTCTAGCTGTCTGTCTAGCTGTCTGTCTAGCTGTCTGTCTAGCTGTCTGTTCTGGTTGTGGACACAGTTTTACAGAGGGGTAGCCGGGGAACACATCCAACTGTTCTCTCTCAGGGTCAATCACCACTGTTAAAACTAGCTGTTCAGAGAAACACACACAGGCATGCCGAACACACACACACGCACGTAGATTTATACAATAGATACACACACGTGCCCTCGCACACACACACCGCCCTGTGGCAAGGCCACAGCCTGAAGCTCAGATAACATCACAAAGGCAGATGAACATAAACAGAAGTCATGCTGGGCTTTACGTCCAAACCACTCACCTCTCCATACACCACCATCATGGGGGTGGACTGTGTGTGTGTGTGCCCCGAAAGTATATATTTCTGTGTGTCTTTATATGTCTGTGCGTATGGTTTGTGTGTTGATCTATATATCTGTGTGAGTGTGTGTGTTTGTTTGTGTGTTTAGCAGGACGGGCTCAGGATCTGCCGAGCAGCTAGCTTCCCCACCCAGGGGAGAGAGAGAGGACTGCTGGGGTAGGAGCCTGAGGGGTGGGGGGTGGATGGTGAGGAGGGGGGGGGGGGGGAGAGGGGGTGAGGAGGCGGGAGAGGGGGTGAGGAGGGGGGAGGTGGGGGGAGAGGAGGGGGGAGAGGGGATGAGGAGGGGGGAGGTGGGGGGAGAGGAGGGGGGACAGGGGGTGAGGAGGAAGGAGGTGGGGGGAGAGGAGGGGGGAGAGGGGGTGAGGAGGGGGAGAGGGGGTGAGGAGGGGGGAGGTGGGGGGAGAGGAGGGGGGAGAGGGGGTGAGGAGGGGGAGAGGGGGTGAGGATGCGGGAGAGGGGGTGAGGAGGGGGAGAGGGGGTGAGGAGGGAGTTCTCTGGCAGAAGAGAACAGTGCTCGCGGCGAGCCGGGGATGAAAGGCCTCGTCCGTGTCAGTCACTTACTCTGCTCTTTACTAAATAAAGGATTCTGACAACAAAGCAGGACTGACGCTCAGAAGCAGATAAACACAGAAGACACCAATACCCCGGACGGTCACAGGACGGAGATAGAGAGAGAGAGAGAGAGAGAGAGAGAGAGAGAGAGAGAGAGAGAGAGAGAGAGAGAGAGAGAGAGAGAGAGAGAGATAGAAGGAGAGAGGGAGAGAGGGGGGGGGGAGGGAGGGAGGAGAGAGGGAGGGAGAGGAAAGGAGGGGGACCGAGCTGGAGATAGAGAGAGGAATAGAGGAGACAGGGGGGAGACAGGACGAGCAGAGAGGAAAAGGGAGAGAGATGAAAGAGGGAGAGAAGCAAGAGAGGAGAACGGTTAGCTGACAGCATCTCAGACGGTCGGACTGTAGAAATGTTGGTTTTCAGGAGGTGGAGGAGAGCTTCTGGACTGGACTCAGAGCAGGCCATCCTTCACTTGAAATCAACACTCTGCACATCTACTCACACCACTCCTGGAGCCTCACTCCAGTGGCAAATGTATGTGTGTGTGTGTGTGTGTGTGTGTGTGTGTGTGTGAAGCTGAGTGCTATAAGCTATACGGCATCACATTTTTTAATGACAGCTGGAGGTCTTATGCTAACGGTGCACTAACTCCTAAAACACACACTCACAGTTTCCAAACTACTCCGGGGTAATCCTCAGAAGACGGAGGTGGAATAGACACATGCTGACTTTCCTTCTCACCCTCCTCATCTAATTTCCTGCTCTTCATCAACGACATCCAAACTTTATAGATCTGGATCTCTGGTTTTGCTGAGGAAACCAGACTTCAGTTGTCATGTACTCAACACACACACACTCAGAGCTGTTCTCCAAGGAAAGCTTCTGGCAGAACACAAACACACACACACACTCACACACAACGTGTTGCTCCAGATGCTATGGAGGTCTGGGGAGCCCACATGTCCAGTTATCCGTCCCACCCTCAGCTTGGTGATGAGGGGGTCTGATTGCCACTCCCTCCCTCCCTCTCTCTCTTTCCCTCCCCCTCTCTGTCTTCCCTCCTCTCTTATCCCCCTTCATCGTTCTTAACTTACCCCCCCTTTGCCCCCCCCCGTCCACCTACCCTTTCTCCGCCCCCTCCCCCTCCTGACCTTGCACGCGCTCCGTAGCAGGAAGAGGGCACGGGCAGGAAAAGCCATCAAGCAGATGTAGTGCTCTCCTCCTACGCCCCCCCACCCCTCCTTCCTCCTCCTCCCCGCTCCACCCCCCCCCCCCCCCCCGTCGTGTTTCCCCCCTCCCCTCCCCATCTCCTCCAGCACCTCATCTCATACCTCGGAAAATTGCTGTGTGAAATAAATACGCGGCTATCAGTCACTCATACACACAAGGAGAGGAGAGGAGAGGAGTGGAGCACTTTAACAATCCACGGAACCAGAGGCCTCAGCACTATCAGTCCTACATTGTAGCCCTAGTCCCTGTGGCCTAGCCCTGACCATAGTTCTTGGCCCTAGCCATAGTGCTGCTTGCTTTGTATATTTGCTCTCCTGGGGGAGGAGGGGGAGGAGGGGGAGGAGGGGGAGGAGGTGCAGGGTTATTAGGGGGCCTCCCTCCCCCTCTCTCTACTAATGCACATGACAAGCTCATGATCTAACTAGCATCCTGTTAGCCAGGGTAAATCCTGACGCTAGCACTTTGCACCCAACACAACATACCTCTGAAATATTAATGAGAAATGTAAGCATCTGTGTGCTACTGTGTGTTCCTGTGTGTGTGTGTGTGTGTGTGTGTGTGTATATGTTTGTGTGTGTGTGTATGTGTGTGTGTGTACCTGTCAGTGTGACGTCTGGTGTTTGAGGTCAAGTGGTGGATTAGCGACGCCCCTGAACTCCAACACCCCCCACCCCCCACCCCCGCACCCCCCTCCATCCATCCTCCCTGCCTCTCTTCGTGATACAGCAGTAGTCATTGGCTCTGACACCCTCCCTGTGATTGATTGACAGACGAAGCCACCCATCAGGCTGCTGTGTGACACCTAGCCCCAGATCCCTCACCCACCTGGGCTGTCCTTGTCACCTGGCGGCTCAGTTCAGTTCTCCTCTCCTCTGCTATGTTCTGCTGTGCTCTGTTCTACTGTGTTCTGCTATGTTCTATTCTGTTCTGCTGTGTTCTGCTATGTTCTGCTATGTTCTGCTATGTTCTATTCTGTTCTGCTATGTTCTGCTATGTTCTATTCTGTTCTGCTGTGTTCTGCTATGTTCTATTCTGTTCTGCTATGTTCTGCTATGTTCTATTCTGTTCTGCTGTGTTCTGCTATGTTCTATTCTGTTCTGCTGTGTTCTGCTATGTTCTGCTATGTTCTATTCTGTTCTGCTGTGTTCTGCTATGTTCTGCTATGTTCTATTATGTTCTGCTGTGTTCTGCTATGTTCTATTCTGTTCTGCTGTGTTCTGCTATGTTCTGCTATGTTCTATTCTGTTCTGCTGTGTTCTGCTATGTTCTGCTATTTTCTATTGTGTTCTGCTATGTTCTATTCTGTTCTGCTGTGTTCTGCTATGTTCTGCTATGTTCTATTCTGTTCTGCTATGTTCTGCTATGTTCTATTCTGTTCTGCTGTGGTCTGCTATGTTCTATGCTGTTCTGCTGTGTTCTGCTGTGTTCTGCTATGTTCTATTCTGTTCTGCTGTGTTCTGCTGTGTTCTATTCTGTTCTGCTATGTTCTATTCTGTTGTGCTATGTTCTATTCTGTTGTGCTATGTTCTGCTATGTTCTATTCTGTTCTGCTATGTTCTATTCTGTTCTGCTATGTTCTGCTATGTTCTATTCTGTTCTGCTGTGTTCTGCTATGTTCTATTCTGTTCTGCTATGTTCTATTCTGTTGTGCTCTGACCTCACGTATCTTCTCTCCACCTCTCCTTTGCTTTCTACCCTCCTGTCATCTCCTCTACCCCTCTCCTCTCTCTTTCACTCCTCTCCTCCTGGCCTCTTTTCTCTTCTCCTTTTCTCATCTCTTCGGTGCTCTGCCCTGCTTGCTCACATCAAACAGCATAAACATTCATGTCTAATAGCCAATCATCCCTGCGTGCCTCCTGTCCGTGTCATGACTAGATTACTGCTCTCCTCAGGGGCAGGGACCACAGAAAACACCAGCTCCACACACTCCTGTTTCATCTAGCCATTTATTCTTTATTTATACATAAAAGATTGAAAAGAAGGTAATATTCTCTTTCTCTTTCTCTCTGCCTCCCAGACTGTCCTAATCTTCCAACCTGCAATATTCCTATGGTGCTTTTATCATTCTCATTTCAACTGAATAATATCCCTCTCTCCACATGTTCCTACCTTCTCCCTCTCCCTCGCTCTCTCTCGCGCTCTCTCTCTCTCACTCTCTCTTTTTCTCTCTCTCTCACTCTCTCTATCCCTCTCTCTCTCTCTCTCTCTCCACCTTTCTCTCTGATTTCGTCCCTCCGTCTTTCTCATTCCCTGCCTCCAACTTTCTATCTCTCTCTCATTCTCCCTCACAGCTCTCCGTACCTCCCTTCCTCCATCCCTCTCTCTCATATTCTCGTGCCAGGCGTGCGTCCGGGGCTGCAGCGCCTCATATCCTGTCTCAGTATCAATCATGACTTCCTGTCCACTCAATCCACCTCTGATTCATCAGCCTCCACCCCCCCTCTCCCTCTCCTGCCCCCCTCCCCTGCTTCACCCTCCGCCTCACCCCCCCCTACAGTCACGGACAACCTCTGTGTCACGTGACCCCCCCCCCCCCCACCCCCACCATCACCCTTCCCGTCCACGCAGACAGGAGCGTCTTTAGTCTTTGGCACCTGGAAAGGGTTTTACATACAGAACCTTTGGAAGATTCTTGAACTGTTCCATGTGGTTCTAGGGAGAGAACGTTTCGGTCTGTTAGTGAGAGAGCAGATTGGAGCCCCAGTCAGGAATGCTGTTGCATCATCAAACCAGCCATAACACTGAGTTAACACAGTCTGGAAGCCACAGTCCTCCACCCCAACCACACATACACTGACGACACAAACAAACATCCATACTCACACACACAATCCCAACACACCTCCCCACAGACACACACATACACCCAACCACATTCACACACACACCCCTCTCCCTAACCACACACATCCACCCACCCACCCCTTCCCCTAACCACACAAACACACACCGCCCCCTGTACCGACACCCACCTGCTAGATGCATTAAGCCGATTACATCTGCTAATCACAGGGCTACATGGGTAAATACAGATATCATCTACTGTAATTCCTAATCTGCTAATCCCACCACAGTCTTTCATCTGGCTCGGCCCCTGGTAACAACATGATATTACTGTTGTAATCCCTGGTACAGGAGAGGGTGGAGGGTAACTGACTGGGGGGGATACTGTGAGAAAGTTACATTTAGTCATTTAGCAGACGCTCTTATCCAGAGCGATTTACAGGGACATTCCCCCCGAGGCAAGTAGGGTGAAGTGCCTTGCCCAAGGACACAATGTCATTTTGCACGGCCGGGAATCAAACCAACAACCTTCTGATTGATAGCCCGATTCCCTAACCGCTCAGCCCTAACCCCAGGGGGTCAGATGGCTTACCTCCAGCACCCATGTTTTAACTGGACTGTCAACCTTCTTTCTATCCATCCCTCCTTCTATGGTCCAGCCATCCATTTGTCCACCTTTTGATTTTTCCCTCCATGCATCTGTCCATCTCTCCCGCCATCCATGCACCACTTCCCCTCATCCTAACTCATTAAGATGGGAACACACTCCTTTGTGATTCTAATTATGAAATACCCCACACACACACCATATCCAGCCCCCCCCCTCCCACACACACACACACCATATCCAGCCCCCCCCCCCACACACACCCACCATATCCAGCCCCCCCCCCCCACACACACACACACCATATCAAGCCCCCCCCCCACACACAGACCATATCCAGACCTCCCCCACACACACACCATATCCAGCCCCCAGCCCCCCCACACACACACACACATCATATACACATCTCCCCCTATATTCCCACACACTATATACACTGTCCCCCCATACACACGCCATGCACACATCCCCCCCCCAAACACACAACACATACACCACAGTCCCCCCCCCAGCAGCAGTAAACAAGGGGCCTCGTCTGCATTCATGGCGACAGGCTGTGATGCGTAGAAGGGGATTTAGAAGCTTTTTGGTTTAGCGCTTCATTACCTCAGATTAGCTGTGGTAATAAGACACACACATACACACACAGGACCACTCATTTATGCTGCGGAGAGGGTGTGTCTGTAAGAACATTGTGATGATAATAACCATAATTCAATAAACCATGAATGGATAATGCTGTTTTAATTGCATTAATTAATTGGAGACGAGTCCCCTTGTCTTGTGTTTCTAAAGGGGGGAGGACCAGGAGAACCGTGTGTGTGTGTGTGTGTGGTGTGTGTGAGTGTGTGTGTTCATTAACACAAACAGACTGAGGAATAAGATGTCCTAACAAGCCTGTGCTCTGATGCTGTCTGCCTAAGCTGTGGGCTGGCTGGAGCAGGGGTTACACAGCTGTCACCACACACACACACACACACACAAGCTTTTAATGACAGCTGACATGTGCTAATGGCCTCATTAAAGCTAACACACACATAAAGACACATTCACGGAAAGTATTTGTTTGTTGTCAGAAACACACCCCCCACTCCCCCACACCTCAGTCCAGACAGACTATCCCCCGACCCTGTCACCCCCAACCCCCCCAATTCCAGCCTCCATCTGTGAAGGCCACTCCAATCCTGGGTCATTTACCTTGATCAAATAATGGAAGTTTTAATTTCTACGTTTCAAGTTATCGAGGTGCATTCAATTCGTCTCACCATTGCCGTTTACAGGACGGGGCCATTTATTGCATTTCACATCAAATAAAAAGTAAACACCTACTGTTTGTGAACGGAAAAATATAATCCAGGTACCCCTCCACACCACGCACACACTCCCGAGTCCTACCTCCGGTGGCGGCTGTGTGACCTGTGTGAGCGATGGCTCCGCCCCTTTTCTTTGACCGCACTCCGGCTCCGCCTCCTACGGGAAGACTCAGGGGACGAGCTGCTGCTTGAACGCCGCCTGCGCCTGAAAACACACACACCACACAAACACACGTGTTCATACACACATTAAGCAATGCACAATCTGTTTTTATAGCCAGTCCATTCAACTCTCAGCCTTACGTCTGGAAGCTGTCAAGTCAACCTAAGGCCAGAATCTTATTTCTCTTCATCTCGCCCCACGTTTTCCCTCCTCCCCCTCTTTCCTGAAGCTGCTGGCATGGTGCTCTCTCATTCTCTGTGTTCTTTGGGATTCTCAGCGTTACTGGGATCCGAAAACACAAACAGCTCCCGCGCCTCATGCATTAGTAACCGCCTCACTCCTTCTGCTCTAATCGGAGGTGCTGTTCAGTCCTGGATCAGATACTTCCTGGTTCTGTCTGACTGCGTTGTGCACTGGACAGACCGGCTCAGCGTCTGATTGGTTCCCCAGCACACCTCTGTTCTGGCTGCGGAGAATCCCTGTGGAGACAGTGGACCAGTCTGTGGTCTGCAGCCCTGCACAGCTGCAGCCAGGACCCTGTAGTCGTCCCCCCCATAGAGAGGAGGGGGGTCTGGAGGCAGGGAGGGTAGAGGGTAAATATCTCTTGGCCAGCAAGCCCCCCCTACCTACCCACACCACCAGCCAGCTTCCCGTTACCAGCGGCTACCGGAGATCGTCCACAGCAACGAGAAGAAACGAGGAAAAGCCTGTCTGCCTCACGAACAGTTTGAGTCAAATTCATTATTTAAAATCTGTTTGTTTTTGGTTTAACCCCCACCCGCCCACCACCACAATCCTGAGCTGTGTTAAGTAGTTCAAACACTAAGTCCTCCCACAGGGAGACTGGCAGAAGAGAAGAAGAAGAGAAAACTAACCAAATAACACAGAGGGTGAACTATCAAACCCTGTTTGTAGCACTTAGAGCTGCATCTGTATGGTGTGGTGTGTGTGTGTGTGTGTGTGTGTGTGTGTGTGTGTGTGTGTGTGTGTGTGTGTGTGTGTGTGTGTGTGTGTGTGTGTGTGTGTGTGTGTGTGTGTGTGTCAGTTCATGAAACGACCCTGATGCCAGGCGCTTCACACAGTTCACACACACAACACGCACGGGACCAGACAGGTTATTTGAACTGGAGGGGTGTGTGTGTGTGTGTGTGTGTATGTGAGTTCTCTCTTGCACACGCACTAATACACACACATGCTCTCACACACCCAGAGTAAGGCATGCACACACATACTTAGACACACACAGACTAACACATTCTCTCTCACACACAAAACACACACACACACACACATTCTCTCACAGACACAAAGTGTTTAAAGATGATATAGCAAACCAGACTGACTGTAACAAAGCGTTGGCATATAAGAGGGAGACAGTCAGTGTTCTCTGACATGGAAGCCTTCCACAAGAACACAGATCTGACACACACATTAACCATCCTTATGTGTCCATGTCACTCACCAAGAGAGAGGGGGAGCAAGAGGAAGGAGGGAGCGAGAGAGAGAGAGAGCGAGGATGGGTGGGTGGGTGGGGGAAATAGACAGCACATTTGCACAAACACACGTACAGTATAAATAGATACATATGAACACATATGATATGCACACCTCTCTCTATTACGCACACACACACACACACATTAATTGATTGATTGAGAGATAGGGCTAATTGATAAGAGGCTGCAGCCTAATGGTTTAAAGAGCTCCTCCCTGGCCCGCCCCACACAGTACTGATTTCCCATCAGCCGTAATGGACCCGGATCAGGACTCATAAATAATTAGCATCAGCTGGCCCTGTCTCAACAAGCATGCACAGCACTGTCTGGAAGGGGAGGGAGGGAGGGAGGGAGGGAGGGAGGGAGGGAGGGAGGGAGGGAGGGAGGGAGGGAGGGAGGGAGGGAGGGAGGGAGGGAGGGAGGGAGGGAGGGAGGGAGGGAGGGAGGGAGGGAGGGAGGGAGGGAGGGAGGGAGGGAGGGAGGGAGGGAGGGAGGGAGGGAGGGAGGGAGGGAGGGAGGGAGGGAGGGAGGGAGGGAGGTGTAGTGGAAAGCTGGGGAAGAGGTGTGGAGAGAAGAGGGAGGAATGGATAGAGGGCTGGATAGAGGGAGGGATGGAGGGAGGTGAGGAAGAATAAGGGAGGCAGGGGTGGAGATCTATAGGGAGGTGGATGTCCAGACCAATATCTCCTAGTCATGAGTCTCTGGTTCCCCCGCCCTCACAGACACTGACCCTGGATGCACCCAGGTCCTCTACGGATACCTCCCCACCCCCTCCAGACACTAGATTCCCCTACCCACACACAGACTAACACACACTCACATTAACACACAGGTCCACCCTCCAGACAATCCCAGAGGACAGAGCTAGGAAGTACGCCTTGCTCAGATCATAAGCGAATGTGAGTGTTTTGGCAGTGAGGGACAAAGTTTGACATGTCTTAATTGGGTGTGGTGGGTCTCTCACAGACCCACTGCACATGAAATGTCTTTTCCACAGCCTTACCCCCAGTGTCAGTGATAATGTTGTGTCATACGCCTACCTCCTATTTCTGTCTGTCCCTGTCCCAGGATGTTTGTTTCGAACTACCTCCTGTCCCTGTCTCCGGAGCAGTGGTTTCAAAGTAGCTCCTGTCTTTGTCTTCGGAGGGTTTGTTCCAATCTACCTCCTGTCCCTGTCTAAGGCGATTTGTTTAGACCTACCTCCTATCCCTGGAGCGAGAGCGGCTCTTCCTGCTGGACCTCCTGCTGTGGCTGGCCACCCTGCTCCCTGAGGAGCTGGAAGAAGAGGAGGAGGAAGAGGAGGAGCGCCGACGCTGCTGTTTCTTTTTCCGGCGGCTCCTGCTGTCCTGCTCGCTGTCCGATGAGTGCCGGCCCATGATGCTTCACTCTACGTCTGGCCGTCTGCAAAGCCAGGGAGAGAAGAGGGGAATATGTCAAATACTCAATTAAACTCTAATTTCTTTGCAATCCTTTAGAGTGCAAAGAGCTAAATGGCTGTGGTGATTTCAGGCACGGTCAGAAGCTAGTATACATGTAGTAAGACAGAGCTAAAACTACAGATACTGACAGAGCTAGTTAGATATAAAGAAGCTTTAAATGACGTTACCGTTTGTGTGAAGGAATTTCTTTGTAGCCAGTTATACCAGTAGTTACAATGTTGTGTTTGAATAGCGGCTGTTAAGAATTAGCGTACATGGGATAATTTTTTAAGAAGTGGAACAAGTTATATGTTTGAAAGTACTTTTTATCTAGCTAACTAATCAACAAGTATCAAGCTGTCTACAGACTATAGATTTTACAATCGATTATCACTGTTAATGTACCAACTTTACTTTTGTATTTTTATTCAAATTGATGAGCCAGTCAGCAAGATAGGTGCACAGTGATACCATGCTAGCTACACAGTTTCCCGTTAGCCTTGTTGGTTAGCATATTCCTTGCTAGCTAGCAAGCTAACATAAATAGCTAACATAGCTAGTTTTAACATGTAAATGCTTGCGCATAATATAGTTTAAGAAGACATTACATAGAAAGTAGACTCGAATATCTCCTACCTAGTAGCGCTCCTTCCTACAACAACACAGCATGTACTGGTCGATAAGACAGAACTAATCTATCTAGAGAGCGTCGATTGAATGCAGGGAAAATAGTCTACAACAGAGCGATCGTTCCCGTGAAGAATATCTCAATCAGAGATCTCTCTCTGTAGACCTATGTTGAAATGTTCTTGTGCTTCATATTTATTTAAATAGCTAAATGTAAAAAATGGAGAATTGGACGGTAAATGTTAACATGCAGAAAATACAGTGATGGTTTTTAAAAGTATATTTTTACATTGAGTATATATTTTATATCCAGATTATTTGGGAAAGCTTAGTTTGAATAACATCCGATAGATATTGATCAACTACGATAAAGGCCATTAACTATTTCAGCATCAACTTCATGCAAGGCTACATGCCAAGAAAGACCTATGTCTTTGTGTGATAGACAAGTAGTCACTGTAAATTCCATGCATCATGTTATTGACCTTCAATCTGAAACTAATTATCCTTCCTTATTGTTCACACCAGTGCAGAGCTAGTATACTAATCCTCGATATAGACTATATTTACACTGACGAGAAGGCAACATTTGTGTGGCAACTTGTTTTATTACAATTTACAGAAGTCATTTACGTCACCCACATCAAACACAAAATGAAGGCTATTCTAGGCCCACTTTGCTATAGCATTGCTGCTTTGCAATAGTAGGCAATATTGTTTGGAATGCCCATGCTTGTAGCCTTACTATGTGGTATCCAAGCATGGATTATTAGAGAAGGTGTACATGCTGCATATATATGCGCACCCACACAAACTCACACGCCAACTCAAACTTGGCCAAACGGTTTGTGCATGATTCATATTACTTATTATATCATCTTTATCTTGGCCGGGTTTCCCAGATTTGTTAAGGAGTTCTTAACGGTAAGTGCTTCTTAGGAAGCTCTTAGAACGTTTTTCTTAACGAATCTGGGAAACCCGGCCCTTATTATTTAGTGTGTACGCCTCGTACAAAGAAATGAATAGATAAAAATGTTCTTATGTAATAATCAACAAGGATGAATCTGTGGGAATATTCTACCGTTTCCCATAATTTCTGTAGCCTACATCCCGAGTGAACATCATGCGGGAGTCTATGTGTGTGTGTGTGTTGTTGGCACACTTCGACTTCCCCTTCATTTGGATAAACAATTTTACCTCTGCAACAATTAAACCACGGGAAATAGCAGGATTGAGATCACAACGAGTTTCTTCTGATTTCAGAAGCAGAGGGAGAGAAAAAACTGTAATTAATGCCTAAGGTTCAAGAGCTAAGACACCATAAATATTTAATCAGGGGATTGTTCAAGCCTCAGTGTGGAAATGGGGCTTTATATAGCTTTATATAGATTATCAATAAACACGCTTAATTTTGCATCAAATTCATGTCAACGGTTGTGCATTCTCTCAGTATCCCGTTTCTTATACGATGGTTTTCCAGCTCACCTAATTGCTTTGTCCCCACGGCATTACCTTCACCGCACGTGAACTATTGTTTATTTATTTTGTTAATATGCAATAATTTATTTTTTCAACAGGCAGTCAACTTACAGTAAGAGACGATAATTAGCGAACCCAATGGCAAGGCATTGCGCGAGGCGTTTTAATTAAACGTTTAGTTGGTGTTTAACAGACTAATGGCCTGAAAAAGGTCTATCGAGATTTCATATTAACCAATATAGTTTAATTAAGGGCCTCTATTTAGAACACATGATTATGGATTTGAAAGCGAAAATGGTGCCTCTGAAATGATAGTTCACTGCTGTCTCTTTCAAGTTACTTCAAGAAATATACTGCTACTAATAGAAAATGAACTTGAGTAAAATCATTTGGTAGCTTATTATTCCAGTATCAACGGTTTTTAGGCCTGTTTTATTTGTTATTTTCTTACGAATATTATGAATATGATGTTATAGTCAGTATATACAAGCTAGTGTTAATAATTAATAGTTAATAATGAATAGTTAAAATATTATCGTTAATATCTTAGTTATTCGTAAGAAATAGAAATAAGATAAGGCCTATCTGTTATTATGCCAGGCTATACTCCGTAAAACACAACACACTTAAGCAATACTTGATGGCAATTTGTGGTATAATTTTTTTACATAATTTATACGATAAACACGTCTATCTCACACTATTAAAACTGGCATCCACTTGTCACTAATTTAGGGCCTATCTCTTTTTTTTATTCACAATTAAAGCTCGTGAAGTGTACATAATTTTAGCGCGTGTATAGGCCTATGTGTCTCCGCACGCTTTGCTTTAACTCCTGCGAGGCTCCTATTCTCTACAGCTTCCCAGTTGGTCTGCTCTTTACCTTTCCTCGTGTCATTGTCGCTGTCTCTTTTTTTCTCCCAGATCACAGAGATTTGGAGGAAGCTCCTCATCCATGTGCTCCCCTCCACACGAGCTTGTCATTTTCAGTTTTGGCCACACCCCCTGCAGAGAGCTCCTGCCCATCTCCCTCGTGTTTAAAAAACTAACTCAGGACAATAGCAACGAATCCACGCTTAATTAAATTAATTAGTCCTTCTTGTCAATCTTGGGTTAATGGCCAATAGCTACCTCGTAACTATGATGTGAAATGCGAGGGGCTGCTAATGTCGTTTTTTTCTCCCTCCGCTGTCACTACGTGGAGACGGGAAGGGGGCTCATCCTCGCATCCTGAGGGGAGGTAATTTGCACGGATCAAGGGGCAGGCGTTGCAAAGTATAAATACTGTGACTTCAATAGAGGAGCGGCAGCGGGTCGGTACTTCGCACCGAGAGGAATTGGCCAAGATCTCCACAGTTTTTTAGTTGCGCGCGAGACCTAGAGTTGGCAAGAACCATCACCTCGCATTTAGGTCGACAAAAGAAACACTATTGATGTCTTAAGCTGTAGAGAAATTGAGAGCACGAGAGAGAGAGTGAGGGAGAGAGGGAGAACGAGCGAGAGAGAACAAGACTGGGAAAATATATTTTGGGGCAATGATGGAAGAGCTCACCGCTTTTGTGTCCAAGTCTTTTGATCAAAAAGTGAAGGAAAAGAAGGAGGCGATCACGTACCGTGAGGTGCTGGAGACCGGATCAGCGCGAGGCAGGGACGGTGTCATTGAACCGAATCGCGAGGAAGTGAACGCTATAGTACGAGGAGGTGCGCGATCTCCGGGCAGGGAACCGGACATGCTAGGGCCAGAGAGGACCCGTGATACGGGAAGCCCGAAACTCATTGACGGTAAGACACTGCAAAGTAGAATTTATACTATCATTGAGCCAGTCCTTTCCCGGCCTTTGTAGTAGCTATGTAATGTTTTGCAGTGTTTAAAAGTTTAATAGCTTGTGAATACCCTGTACATGAAACATGAATGATTTAGGAGATTGTCGGAATTATACTCCTTAATAATGTGGGGACGTTATTTAAATGTCTATAATTTTGGAGCTAATTGGATTATTTGTTTGCATTTGGAAAGTTTTCTACTGGCATGTCGTGGGCCCTTTGGGGTAAATACAACCAAACGTGTTGTAGACGAGTTAGTTGTATAGTGTATAGGCTGTAGCCTAGGCCTATATCATGTCATAATATAGATTTTAAATAATACATCTCGCGGTGTACCTCCAGGCAAATGGTTTGATAGAATAAACGCAGAAACTGATATGTTTGGCACAAAATGTTTCAATTAAAACCTGTTGAAGGAACAAAATATGAAGACATGTCATTGTTGAAGCCTCTTCGGGCAATGCAGATAAAATGGTTGTTTCAGTTAAATGTTAGACCGTGGGATAACAATAGATTATAAACAAAATATAGGCCTATTAGACTGCAAGACCACATATTACTTAATAATAATTTCACATTTCACAATTTAAAAAAATGTGAGGCAACGTTGCTAAATTTGATCAATTGTAATTGTGGTGTATTTGAGAATTGTAGCCTATTTTAAGAAGACAAAAACGCTAATATCAACATAATAATAAAATGTATTGGGCCTTTAATATTAAATGTAGGCTATAAAAATCCAGTAATTGGCCATGCTAATTATATAAGAAATTTTAGACATAGACTGTTAAAAGAATTCTGTTAAATTATAAATTGATTACAAATGTATCTACATCATTTTCTGATTAGACCCACATGTTTTTAAAATGTCATGTCCCAGACATTACCTGAATTCACCCTATAAGGCTGCCCATAGCCTACATGTTATTAATTTAGCAGACGCTTTATCCGAAGGAACCTACAAATGTAGCCCATGTAGCCTAATATGCAGTTATTTTATCAATTCAAGCCACGTTGATTTTAAGACTGTAGGCCAAATCTTAATTGATAAGCCAACTTGTTAAAATCCGTTTACTATCACGTGGGCACGTGTGAATTATTCTGTTATGTCTATCAAATTCACTGGCATCATGAAAAAATAAGCTATTGGACTGGAATGTTGAGCACATCTGACGGGACGTCCAAAAGTGTCCATGCATATTTATAAGTTGTTAATAATTGAACAGCTTTATGTAGGAGTACAAAACATCCGTTGATAATATTCTTGTGATGCTGGGCGGAACCACATGTTGGTTTTAGCAAGGTCACTCTCGTTTGCGCTGCCTGCATGCTCTTCTGCAGGTGAGGCCTTGTACACTAGCATCTCTCCCACTCTCTCTTTCTCTCTCTCTTGCTCTGTCTCTATTTCTCTCTTACCTCACAATTGACGTATAATGTTAGGACAGATACATAGTTTTATCCTCTTCCTTCACCCTTACAGGCAACACAGACATGAAAGACAGAAAAGAGGACGCCAAGACGATGGAAGACGAGGCTCAGACAAAGATCAAGCAAAGAAGAAGTCGGACTAACTTTACGCTAGAACAGCTGAACGAGCTGGAGCGGCTGTTCGATGAGACCCATTACCCGGACGCCTTCATGCGCGAGGAGCTGAGCCAGCGGCTGGGGCTGTCCGAGGCAAGAGTACAAGTAAGATGCTCTCGCTGATTTTCTTCTATTGTGTTGATCAAGCTGTTTCAGAGTTATAGGCCTATCTGTCGTGTGGCTAAAAGGAAACCAATATTTTTAAACAATTTAACAACATACATTACTGGATCAAACAGCACACATTCGGATGGAAGCCTGTCGTGTTTGAAGGATGCTCTGCATTTAGGCTTTTATGGCATACGTTTACCCCCGTGACACGTTGATGTTACTATGAATTATTGATGAAAAGCAATAGATCGAATAGTCATAAACAGGAGTCTTACAATGATGTGAAAGTGTGCGTGTGTATGTGTGTACGCCTATGTGTGTGTCAGTGGCATAATGAACGTACAAAAGTCGAACATCGCCTTTCATGTTTTGCAATCCCCAGTAGCCTACAAAGTACTAGATTATAATACAACAGCCCTCCAATTTGGAAGACTAAATAATGTCTTGAAATTGAAGTGTATTTGGTGGTACATAATTAACATCGTTTACATGGATCGTGGTTGTGGTATAAACGTCATCTTTATCAGGGATCGTTCCCTTAAACTCCCCTAAACAGATTGCCCTACAATGTTTGTCCTCACTTCATTGGTGTGCATTACCCCAACCAGCTACATCTGTACTCCTGTGTGTGTGTGTGTGTGTGTGTGTTTTTTCCACCGTGAGGGACCATCTGCACAGAAACCTAATAAGCCGTTTTAGAAAGGGGGGCACAATCTCCGTGTAACGGGAGAGGAGAGACCGAGCAGAGCAATGACTATGAACATAGACATTGGTTCTGATCTGATTTATCAAACCCCATAATATCTTATTTCGCTTGCTTTTATCCCCTTCTGTCAGCTCGTGGAGACGGCTGAGCGATTGTCTCCTCGCTGAATATGTCGGTCTTCTCTGAAAAATCATAAAACGGGTCCAACCCCCCCCCCCCCCTCACACACACAAAAAAAGTTAAAGCAAGCGCTTTTTGCAGGGTCTCCCGGCGCGAATTGGAATTTTACCAAGGCGTATTGTGTCACCAGCAAGGCGAGAGCAAGGAGCACAGCTCGAGGATTTGCATAAATTATGTATTATTTTTTACCCAAATCAAGATCCGCTGCTCTCCCTCCCTCTCTTTCTGTCTCGCTCTCTATTTTCAGGCCATGATTTGAACGACCATACATGTTTCTTTAATGGCCACAATTGCGTGTATAGACGACACAAAAGCCCAATTATTTTGTCGTTACAATGCAGGACCTTTCTAGTCTGTATTGGACGGCTATTTGTTGTCGTTTCATTCATCATCCACGATATCTTTCATTATCGAACGAATAGTGATTGTGTGTCTGTGTGTCTGTATGTGCGCGCGCGCATGTGTCTGACACACCGGTGTCAAAGGTATAGATTCTACAAGGTTAAAATTTACAGCGAGATCAATATGCTATTTATTTCAATCCTGCAAGTGATAAGTGATGTAGAGAGAAATTGATAAACTGTATTATAGGCTAATCTATCCACCGCTTTGTATGGGATTCAAAGTAGATTACCATAGTAATGAGACGTTTTATCTCCGTTCCAAGATGCCCCTCTGAAAACGACGTTTGTAAGGAACAGAATTAAAAGAGAAAGAAGCTATCTTTTGAAATGCTTTGTTCTAGACGTGTTATGGCAGTAATTAAATGAAAACTGTAAGGCAGCTAAATGTTGCAGCGACATAGATTTTCCTGAAGATTAAAGTAATTAATTTTTAGCTACATTAATGAGAGAGAGGGAACTAGAGAGGACGAGAGAGAGAGAGAGCACTTCTCAGATCGCGTTGCTCTGATGTCCTAAACCGTCATCGCTAGCTGCTATTCGATATCTGAGGGTCCATTTGGTTCTTCAGGGACGCTAATCTATAGAAAGATGAAACCAACGCTGACAAGGTTATTTATTATAGTCCAATTCAGGCTGCAAATCTCCAACAAGGGTGTTTCTGCGGCTCTAACATAGTCATGGCGTTTCTCGTTTCGTTTTGTGGTACAAAGTGTTTTTTTCTTCTTCCTTTTCTTCTCCTTGGTTTTCGTTTAGCTGTTTCTTTGCCCCCTTGTTGTAAATATAATAATTAAAATCCAGGGTTAAGCGGCATTAAAATTTCAGTGCTCCTTAGGGATGTTGTTTTTTTCTGCGGTTGTTGTCACTTTGAGACGAATTACACATGCCCTCACAAGCAGCTGCCAATCACAGGCCTCTAATTAATTTCTCTTCCCTTAGGTTTGGTTTCAGAACCGGAGGGCCAAGTGCAGAAAGCAGGAGAACCAGCTACATAAAGGTAAGTTATAATATACACACTCCAAACACGGATATATCCACGTTAAGATGTAACTTTGAGGTTACCAATTATGGTTTACTATTAGGCTAATTTATAAAGGGATAACAATAGGCTTGGACTGACAACGTGACAATAACAGGAAGTAAACAAACAATAGGCCTTCTGAAAGTAACAAATACATAACGTTGTGTTTAGGCCTATAACAATGTGTCATAGGCTAATAGGCCTGATGCTGTTATGCTCAAATTGAGTGCTGGTAAACAGGGGTCAAAAATATTTTCGAAAAGCGAAATATTTGAAAAATGTGTCTGAAAACAATCCTCTGTTTAGTAAGCATTACAATAATTTTAGGTATTGGAAAGGATGCCAGATTATGTTGTTTTTGTCAAGTTTATTCCTCTTGATTGGGTTTATGTCTGGATGGAAAATTCCCTCAACAAATTCTGTCTCTTTCCAGGAGTTCTGATTGGAGCGGCGAGTCAGTTTGAAGCTTGTCGTGTAGCGCCATATGTCAACGTGGGGGCCCTACGGATGCCATTCCAACAGGCAAGTTACTTTGAAGCCTGTAGTCTTTGACTAAAACCATCCCCGGACTGCTGTCTTGGCACAGGTTCGGTCCAAGAGCTATCGGGGCGACTGCAGTCCCAATGTAGGGGGTAACAAAACTCTAATTACCCAGGCTGGAAATAATGTAGTGCCATCCATGCATGGTGTGATGTTGTAGAGGCCCAACTGGAAATCCCCTTACGGCTGATGAGGATATAGAGTAGTCTAATCAAGAGATGTAAAGTGTCATTAGACGAATTACAGTTGATCAATGTTTGTGCTTAGTGATAGGCGATATGTAGGCTGGCTATATGATGGGGGATTTGTCCGCTGATGATGCCATATTGGTTTCCGCTCCCAGCTGTCAGTCCCTGTTTTCGTATGAGCCTATATCTGCCCATATTGACAATAACAATCCTGATAAAACGTCTGATACTTTTGCTTATTATAATTAAATAACAGTGCATAGGTTTCACATAGTCTAGCATGAAGCAGGCCTTTCTATAAGTTAATGTATTTCTCCCCTCTTCTCCCCGTGCGTGCGTCCGCAGGATAGTCATTGCAACGTGCCGCCCTTCTCCTTTCAGGTCCAGGCGCAACTGCAGTTGGACAGCGCGGTAGCCCACGCGCACCATCACCTGCACTCTCACCTGGCGGCGCACGCGCCTTACATGATGTTCCCGGCTCCGCCATTTGGGCTGCCCTTGGCTACGCTTGCGGCTGAATCTGCCTCCGCCGCGTCGGTTGTGGCCGCAGCTGCTGCCGCCAAAAACACCAACAAAAACTCCAGCATCGCGGATCTGAGACTGAAGGCCAAAAAGCACGCGGCCGCCCTGGGACTGTGACACGCGCGGATGGCGCGTGCGTCTGAAAATCCCCATCTGTGACTGATAGTCAACGACAAGACATCAAAACAAACAGCGCTTACAAAGCGGGGAGGGGGGGGGGGGGATGGGCGGGCAAAGACAATATTTATGTTTCTCTTTTTCTAATGAAGGACCACATGTATAACTATAGAAAATATAGGCTATTTATGAGATAAACAAAGATAACAGACTGTGAATCCATAGTGACTATGGACGCCAAAGGGGTTGGGGGAGAGGATGGACGTTTCAGCCACCCCGACCCCCTACACTACGGGGGTAAGATGGACGGCAGCGGAGGGACGAGTATGCAGCTGGGACGTTCGAAGCTTTGTGAAACAAAGCGAACTATTCTGCGTTGTTCTGTTTTGATTTGTAATTATTATGATGAACATTTCGTTTTGAAAACTATAGAGGCTGGCCTCGTTCTCTCTCAAACATTTCTCTCTCTCTCTCTCTCTCTCTCTCTCTCTCTCTCTCTCTCTCTCTCTCTCTCTCTCTCTCTCTCTCTCTCTCTCTCTCTCTCTCTCTCTGTAAAAGGAAACAGCGGATGTTCGTTGTTGAACAAATAGAAAGACAAAAACATTGTTTTTCTTTCTTTCTTATGTCCAAAGGATAACGCCTCGGCAGTTTTTCTGCATTTATTTCTCTCTCCACACAAAGATGATGTAATTTGAGCCGGTTCCATTTCCCTCAATCAGGCTTCTCTATCCAGTGACAGACATCGAGAAAGTAACTCACACTTAACACTTGCTGGGAAACTCGGCTTCACCCCGAGTGTGTATGTGCGGTGGAAACGAGGTGTTATTAAAACAAAAGACAGAGGTTACACCACATATTTGAAAACTGGAAATTAAATTGTCAGGATACAATTTCCAAGTGTTTTTTAAACGGAAAATAGCATAATAGGCCTACAATTTTTATCAGATCAGCAGATTAATATTTGATTATTATCTGCAAGACGGTACGGGCACATGTAAAATATGTTAATACACAAAAAAACATGCATTATTTTTTATGGTTTTGTGGCTTATGAATGCGTTGTGGGGGGCTATTTTCCAGTTGATTTTACTCAGTGTGTTCCGATCATGTGCATTCTGTATGTAATGTTGATGTTTTTATGAAAAGTGAAAGTGAACGTACCAGAGGCACGGGTTTATAAAAAGAATATCATATAAATTTAATTTTTTTCCATCCACTTATGTGAAACGTGAATTCACCATGAACAAACAGTTTTCAGTTCACAATAAATCAACGAACATTTCTTTGTATGAAATACTCGAAAGTGTGAATATTTTAACAACAAAAACACAATTTGGCACTGCATCCGAACAATAATAATAATAACTATTATTATGTATTTGCAATAATTAGTTAATAATGGACTATAGTAGCTGTGGGTTTTTGATAGCTGTGACAGAGCCGTTTAGTCGGGATCATGCGGACTATCACTCCAATCTCATCATGACCATGTAGGCTATTGTTCAACTTTAGGCCTATAAGAAGCCATCGAGCGCTTTGTTAAAATGAGTTGAAGGAGGGTGTAGATTACTTGAAGGGGAGGGGGTATACAAGTTTAGGAGCTGAATTAAGAATTAGAACCTGAAATAATAATCTAATTTCACACGTATAGTTAACCTACAATGCCTGAGTCATAATTGAAATTTTGTCTCAGGTGTAGAAACTAAGAAGTAGGCTAGACTATTTGTCAGTTCAAATACAAACCATGGGTATATAAGGTGTGTTTGATTAACTGTCTAATATCCGTGATTTGTGGGGATTGAACAAAGCAATATACTGTTGTTTGAGCAAAACGACATCACGATGATCCTTTAGGACTACGTTTGGGCTTCCACTTGAAGGCAAGGCTGTCTATGAGCGTGTGCAAGGGGGAAAACTGCTGTCTAAAGCGTCTGTGGATGAAGAAGTGTTTACGCATGCACAGTTCTTGGACACCACTTGACTTCCAGAGCAAAATTACCCGATTCATTTCCTGACATCTTAACCGCCCTTTATTGAACATTTAATAAACACCTGACACGCGAGCCTATTTTAGAGGATCCCGGCTCGCGGATCACGTAACAGTCCGATATTTCCATACAAAACACAATGTCTTCAGCTATTAATTAATACCGGTCCCCTTAGATGCACTGGAGTCTGCAGTGCCTGTGTGTCTTACATTTGGGCTGGACTCAGACGCCAAATCTATTGAATTATTGATCCCAGCGCCGCCAGTAATGGAATGGAGACGGAACTGTGAAGCCGCGCACTGGCTGGCTGCTGGCTGCTGGTGCTGTTGCATGCGCTGGAACGACAACAGGGGGAAACACTAATGGAAATGCGCGCACTTGACCCGCGCCACTCAGCCAGCTTGCTCTGGAAATGAATATTCCGTTCTTGAGCGCAAGGCGTTCTGGAAACCACAGTCGGCTAGGTCCATTTATATAAACTGTTTTATAGAATTGCTCACGACCTTTCGTGTAATTGGAAGAAGGAGGGCACAGTAATACAATGTATTTACTGGACAGAACCACCATTCGTTTGTTATGACCAACCGGGTTTAAGACTTCAGTCGGACCACAAAATGCCCATTAGCTGGATAGTTTGATGGCGTGTCTGTCTTGGTCCATCCTTTCATTCAGGGTTTTAAAGGAGACTATGATTGGGTTGGCTATACACTGTACAACAAATGTAATTTGTGGTAATTAAGAAGAAGGTGAACTACTCATGAAAAAGTTGAAAAACCTACCATCAACAACACTTCCCATTACTTCCTATAGCATTCTCCCCCCTCCCACCCCCCAGTCAGACCAGCCTGAGGTGGGGGATCTCTGAGGGCCCCAGGAGACTACGAGACGGGGACACACAAGTGTTCTCCAGATAGGAGATGGAGCCAACAACCACTCTCACTCTCCTGTCCACACTCTCTTCTAGACACATGCCCTCACACAGGCACCAGGGAGCCAGGCACTGCCCTCCCTGTCCTCCTCTCCTTCAATCACCCTCCCTCCTTCCCTCCGCCCCATCCTCACCCCTCCCTCCCCCTGTTCCCTCTTTCTATTGTGATTCACTTCAGTACAGTGAATCACAGGAGGCGGACAAAGAGCAGTGGTGGAGTTGCAATGAAGCGGGCCTCATGCGGGAAAACACACACACGCACACACACACCAACACACACACTCCTGGCCGGTGAGTCACAGCATCTCAGGGCAGGGTACACTCAGAGAGGAATCTGTCCTATCAACTGGTCCTCTTGCCGTGCTAAATTTACCTCCACACAGCTGACAAATACTATCATTTCTGGTTCAGTGGGGCCCTTGACTTGCACGTTATCAAATGAGTTCATGTTATATACCCATTCACAGAGAACAGTCTATACTAACAGTGGCGTCGGTGTGTTTAATGGAAAATTGATTTATTTTTCCGATGAGAGGACTGTGAGTGGGATATATCACATGGCACACAGTTACAGTAAACAACCTCAAGTAGGAAGATACCTTAGCAAGGAAAATGTTTTTGTGAGAGGAGGCAGGTGTGTGTGTGTGTGCTAAGGCCTGCAGTGTTCGTATTTTGTGTCCCTGTGTATCTGTGTCACCTGAGGCAAAACTACAGAATATGGAAAAAGGTGGTTGGAAGAAAAGAAAGAGAAAACACTCTCCCTGCATCTCTCTTTCCCTCCCTCTCTTCCTCCCTCCCTTTTTCCCTGTCTCCGAAGGCTGGTCTTTGTTACATGTTAGGATCGCGAAGCACACAGCCCCTGACCAAAGACAACAGCCACTAGGAGCATCGTGGATGAAAGAGAGACTTCAAAGGCATCAAATGGAGCGAAAGTGAAGCTGAAAACCCTCCCCTCCAAACACAACACTCCAGACCGGCAATTAGGGCTCCGTAACGGCCCCCGCCATCATGCCCGCTACGGGGAGGCAGGCCCGCAGGCCTCACCATGGAACCTGGTGTGGGCTGCAGTCAGCGGAGAATTACAGTCTGCTGTTCATAGAGTACATTAAGTCTGTCTGAGATTTCATCTGGGCGAAAAAAGTGGGTGTTCACCTCACACAGATTTGACCCGGGAGTGAGAGAGGTAGTGAGATGGACTAAGACAGAGACTGAGAGAGAGAGAGAGACTTAGAGAGAGAAATAGAGAGAGAGAGAGAGAGAGAGAGAAAGAGAGAGAGAGAGAGAGAGAGAGAGAGAGAGAGAGAGAGAGAGAGAGAGAGAGAGAGAGAGAGAGAGAGAGAGAGAGAGAGAGAGAGAGAGGGAAAAAGCTGACCTGGTGATTACAGAGCCACAATAGAGTCCAACTGGCTCCGGCAGTCTAACTGGACCAGAACACAACGATGCCAGAACAAAACAAGAAGTCGAATTGTTTCTCGTCTTCCTGTTTAGGTGCCACAGGCAATCTAATCATTTTTATGTACTCATTGCATTTTATTTGTTATTAATTCATTTCCCTCTGCAGCTGGGGAAAGAGGAGGGGTGCTGGGGGAGGGTGTGTGTGGGGGGGTAACTTATGGTCAGGCCTACAAGGGAGTCATAACATTGCTGTGTGTGAGAGACCTTTCAACATGGGCAAGACCAGGGGGATTGTATTCATACGAATAGAGGACGCGGTACAAGTGTGTGTGGGTGTGGAGGGGAGAGGGAGAGGATGTGTGTGTAGAGAGGGGGATGTGTGCACATGTGTGTGTGTGTAGGTGTGTGAGTGTGTGTATCTTTGAGAATGCAATGCTACATTTATAAGTGTTTTACACTCACTGTTATATTCGAAGTTCGGCCAAATCCAATCAATTTTGTGTGGGGGTGTGTTTGTGTGTTTCCGTGTGTGTACATGTTTAAGCTAGTGTGTAGAGAAAGAATATGATTATGTTTCTGCTTTTCAATCATCTGATATTTGTACACAGGGTTTTAAATTACAAAGTGCATTCTGGGAAATTACATTGAGCTTCGTTGATTGTTTTGCTCCGAGTTTAACCACATCAGTGTGAGGTTTGGAGGAACAGTCAATAACATAGATGGTCCAGACATCAAATACTTACACATCACATACTGGCATCACAATGGTAAATTGGGTCTTTAATGTGGGGGTGGGCTGTGGGTAATGGGGGGGCATAAGATGGAAGACTGTTCATTCATGCTTTGCTGAGTGTGTGACATTTTTTTGTCACAGTGTCCATAACAGCTTTCTGTTCATGAGAAGCCATCAGTCAACTGTGTTCTAACACCGAGTACACACACGCAGACACGGACAGACACAAATGAACGCATATAAACACACGTGTTAACACACACACACACAATTGCACATAGACACATATGTAAAATAAATAAATGAATACAATACACACACAACACAAGAACTCAGAGAAACGTGGGTGGCCTCAGTGCCCCTATGAACTCACATCCAAAACCGCGAGGATGGAAAACATCACAAAGTTAAACAACAAATTTAAAGTTAAACCACAAATACATGACTATTCTGGTGACATTTACAAACATTTATCAGCACAAAAACCATCCAACAGAATGACAGAAAATACTGGATTCATGTTTGATGACGTAAAACATTTACAATCCACCAGAAACATGTATTTATTTACCGTACAGAAGCTTGTTTCTGAAAGTTACTGTGACGTCAAACGTACCTGACCTCGCTCCCTTCTCTGTAGTGTGAGCGGTAGGCATGGTGTGATTTAACGTGAGGTCAAGCTTCAGCAAGCAGCGAGCGAGGAACAGAGGTCTTTGTCGTCTGGGCCGTCAATATCTAGTCTTATTGATCCTGTCACCTCGCCCACTCTGCAGCATTGACAGGTGTGTTGCTATGGTAATTTACCATGCTGCCCGCTGGCCCGGCCTAATGGACCATTAATGTACAAAAGACAGACACACACACACTTACACACACACACACAAATGCAGACACGCACACTCACACACATATAATGAGCATAGAGGAGGTAATGTATGATCGCCAGGGCTGACATCAAGTTCAACTTTAAGTGGTACCCTGTATGTGTGTGTGTGTGTGCCTCTGGTGGGAAGAATGCAGCTTATTATAATGCAATGTAATGCAAATTGATGTCCTAGGCTGGATGAGGGCAGACACAAAGAGAAAGGCTGGCTGAAATGCATTATGAGGCTATGCAGGGCTTGGAGCAGGCAGGACTTCACAGGCATCCCAAGCTCTATTGAATTACACTGTTGGCTCAACAATCTGCCGGCGTCTAATTAAATAGCCCTGCATTAGCTTCCTGCACAGTGGGGGTGTGAGAGAGGGACACTATCTCATTCTGAAATGGATGTAAAAATAGACGTCGCAAGTTAGCCCTTACTCACAGAACACTTCACTCCGTCTGTGTCCGTCCGGGTACGGGAGGACGCGCGCACACACGCACACACACAAACCCATGCACACACACACATTCTCTCTTTCACTCTCTCTTCTGCCCTTGTTTCCCTCATATGCAGAGACAGTTAAATGTGCACGCTGTTCAATGTGCACATAAGGACATTATAAAGTACTCACATGTTGTCTTTTCATGTTCATGACAATGTCATCTGCACACACACACACACACACACACACACACACACACACACACACACACACACACAGCAACATAGTAAGTATTTATTCAATGTGTCTTGTGATTTGTCCTTGAAACATAGTTCTCAAAGAACCTTCTGGAGAAGGACCATCCCCAGATTTAGAATTTTCCACCAGAACACTAGGTGGCGATATGTGCAGGGGGTGGGGGGGGGTGGGGGGAAATACTCCAGGAAGGAAGTGACACATGTTCAGAAAATGAAAACCACATGTGTCCTTTAGCAGTAGCTCATCTTGACAATTGTAGATTGGATGAGAAGATGAGAGGATGAGAGGATGAGAGGATGAGAGAGAGAGAAAGAGAGAGAAAGAAAGAAAGAGAGAAAGACAAAGATGATGCAGAGATCTCCAGAAACATTTTAACTTGACGTATCAAAGTTGTGCTGGACCATAGTCTATGATGTAACCCAGACCCTCCTCTTTAACCTGGGAGAAGAGATCACAGAGATGTCCATAGGGCATGAGGAGGAGGAGGAGGAAGGCTGGAGGCCTCCTGGTTTCTCACAGGGATAAAAGACTACTACTACTCTTTTCAACCTCTGCTTCTAAGAATTTTGAATAGTTAAAATCAAGATTTTGACACAGATGGTTCTTCGGAATGTTCTGGCTACTTTTAAGTTTGAAATTAGCAAGACCGTAGGTCTGAACTTGACTGCAAGGTCTGAACTGTAGAAAGGTTCACATGAATATTCCACTGTTGGAGCACAGGACACTCTGGAGGTTGAAAGTGGAGAGAGAAATGGAGAGAGAGAAATGGAGAGAAAGTAAGATGAAGGGAGAAATGAAGAGAGAAAAACAGAGTGTGAGGGAGAGACAAAGGCAGGTAGACATATGTAGAAACAGAGATAAGCGAAAGTAAGATGGACAGATTAATAGAGAGACCAAGACAGAGAAAGTGTGTGTGAGAGAGACAGAGCAACAACATACAGACAGAGAGAGAAAGTCTGATTGAGAAGGAAAGGCGCCACGAGAGGAGAGGAGGAGGACAGGAGTCAAGTCAAGAGAACACAGAGGAAGCTAGCAGAGGAGAGGGGGAGGAGGAGGAGAGGGGACGAGTGGAGGTAGGCGGAGGTGTCAGAGACAAGAGAGGGGCAGTGAGGGAGCACTTTGTCCCGCTAAAGTATGTTGGAGAGACTGCAGCTTATCTTAATAAGCACCAAGACCCTTTTAAAGGGTCACACGCTGTCCACTAGAACTTCCCTGGGGGGTCCAGGGAAGAGCAGAGGGGGGGGGGGGGCACCCTGGATGGACTGGGGAATGCATGGAGACAGCAGTCACACGGTCATGTGTTTCTCCATTATTCTGAATTGACGGAGACCTCGCATAAAGGCAATGTTGCTGGAACACACAACAATAAACACCCAAACCATGACCTGACCATATCCATTGAGGCAAGCAATGCAGTCAGATTACATACAAGGGAATACTTTGTTTTCTTCCACTTGAAAATCGTTTTGGAGGCCCAGGGCATACAGCCTGAATGATCCAGCTCTCTTTTTTTCTATAAATATATTTATTTTCTGCTATATTTATTTATGGAACAGTTGGAGACAGAGGGGAGAAGACATGCAGGAAATCGCGTAAGCCAGATGTGAACCCAGGCTCCTACGTACGGCTTTAGCCTTCATGGTGCAGCCTTACCCAGTGACTCCAGTAAAGTGCCCGGCTGTACACAGCCTGCATGGAACCCAGTTGAATGGGTTCAAGTCTCAGTGAAAATGCCTCCCGCGCCAGAGCTGTTAGCTTCTTTGTGGCGCAGCTGGCATGTTTATAAGAGGTGGTCAGTAGCATGTGTGAGTCAAGGGGAGGACCCAGGATCCAACCCCAGCCCAGCCTCGAATGCAGTAATGGAGTAATGGAGTCATGCTGGTAGAAAAAGCAATGAAAATAGTATAGTAGAAAACAATGTCAGGAGAAATGCAGAAATTATGCGCTAAACAGCAATGCTTGTATAAAAACATATGAGAAAATAATAACGTTGTAATGCTGGGATATACAGCCATACTGGGGGAAACAGTAATACTGCTGCTAACAGTAATTTAGTACTGTAGTGATGTTCTTGCAGTGATGTAGTAATGTAGTGCTGTCCTAATGGAGCAGTAATGTAGTAATCCTGAGGTAAACAATCAGGCTGGGGTAAACAGAAATGTAGTAACGTAATATAGACAGGTTTACAACGATCTAGTTCTAATGTAGTAATGACAGGTTAAAAGTGATGCCATAGGAAGCTCCCAATTGGCAGAGCTGCTGCGTGTGTCACCCAGACTCCTCACAGCCCCGTCACACGACGTCACCATGTGTCCTCACTCTCAGACACACAGCCGTCGCCCTAAATACTAGAAACACTATTTTCATTATGGTGTAATTGGGGGGAATAGCACAATGCCGGAACATCTCCCCCATCCCCAACTCCTATCACCAGGTCTCTGTCCTCCTTCACCTGGGTGGAGGTGTGTGTGTGTGAGGGGGGGGGGGATTTCACACTGCAGGGAGACTTTGAGGAGGGAGGGGGTCAGTGGGGGAGAGAGAGAGGAATTTAGGGGTGGGAGGTGAGTTCGAGCAAAGCGATCCCAGAGTGGCGACGCCTCCCTCTGGCAACGTTCTAGAAGCTTACATATAGGAGGGTCACAATGGAAGACGACACTTTAAATGACATTATTATAAAATGCAATACTCCTGGAATGATCCCTTATTAAATTAAGGCCTATGATCCAAGATGAATCTCCTGCTGGCCTAATCCATCAGGAGGGGAATATTAAAAGATAGGCCTCAACTGGCATTACGACACCACTCCATCTCTACTTTCATTATTCTGAATTAGAGCTGTGCCGGGAGAGAATCCTCTTAATGAGGATTAGAGTGATTCACTGGCCCTGGCCTCTCTTCTGACAACTCAGATATTAACTCCTCAGTCTCAGCTGTCAGAATTAAAATACTTTGCGGCCGCGGACGTGCTAAATTAAATTGGCCTTTTATGTTCCTTACACGGCTGACCCCCACGGGGCTGGGGGGGGCGGGGGGGGGGAGCGGACGGAGGCGGCACGGGATCCTCGCTGACACCAGGACCGGAGAAAGGAGAGATGTGGGGAAAGCATGGCTTTGCTGAGTACACACACGCACACCTGCACACACACACACACACACACACTTCAACATGCACTGTACGTAAACACACACACATCGACACACAAGCACACAGAAGTACAGTACAAACACAAACAAACAGACATACACACACACCTGCTCTACCTCCCAGGTGTCTCATTCAGTCACTCTCTCGATCTTTCTGCTCATCCATCCTGCATTCTCTCAGTCCTTCTCCCTCACCCGAGGCTGTTTTCTGGTGAATTATTGTAGGTTTGATAACCACTCATAGCTGTTGTCTTCTGTCTGTGTGTCTGGAAAGCTCTGCTCTACACAGGCTCACTACCACACAGAAACACACCAACATTGATACACACACACACACACCCACACACACATACGCAAACACACACAGACAGTCCTGTCTCCTGCTGCCTAGGCCTACTGTAGCAGAGTTAAAATACATCTAGTGGCTCATCAGGACAGCAGGAACAGAACACTCCTCATTAGAGCTCAACATGTAGTTACAAACCACACTGACACCCACCTTGCAAACATTTATTCCACTTAATTTGCACTCACTCAGTCTGAGAGCCTTGGCTGCCTGCAAAGCTGAGGCTGGAGCTGGGGTTGAGGCTGTGTCTGAGGCTAGGGCTGGGGCTGGGGCTGGGGGAAGCAAAGTCTGGGTCTGAGGCTGGGTCTGAGGCTGAGGTTGTGCCCCCCCATATTTCTTTATTTTCTTCTCTCTCTCATTCCCCCCCCCCCCCCTCTCTCTCTCTCTCTCTCTATCTATCTCTATCTCTTTCCCTCTCCTCCTCCGTCTGTGCTGCTCCTCACACACGATCGATTTCCAGGGGGGGACGAGGAGGAGGAGACGGAGGAAAACGAGGAGAACAACACAGAGTGAGCGTGACCCTGCAGTCTGGAAATGTTACTCTCTAAACCGTGTGCTGCTTTAAAACCCAACTTGGCCCCAGGCTTGTCACCTCTCCCCCTCTCTCAAGTCAACAAAATGAATAAACAAATGCATTGAGAGACTGCTGCTGGAGAGGAAGAGAGAGAGAGAGGTAGAGTAGAACAATAGAGAGAGAGATGATGCCAAGTAGAGGAGTGTGGAGGATTAACTCTGTGGGCAGACGGGTCTTGGTGTCAATTTGAGATATTCTGATCCACTGAATTGAAACCCGAGCTTCAACCGTGACCCCGCTCCGTGACCTTTGACATCCATGACAGATACAGTACTGAGACATTGTGTTTGCTACTCGCATCTCTTAATGTGGACTATTTCTCCCAGATTGGGGGATGCACTCATGTGCAAATCCTTCAAGATCCCCCAACAAACACACTGTACTGTACGAGCACAAGAGGTCAGGCTCTATTACCATAGCACATGGTAAAGGGGGCAGCCATAGGCGTTGAATGGCTTTTAATATTGAATATAGTTTAAATGATTTATTTTGAGCATATTTATATTAACGATGACAGCTCACTTTGGAGGAGGGTATCAAGGCAGTCTGGAATACAATATAGTACAGTACAGTATAGTACAGTACAGTATAGGACAGTACAGTGTAGTATAACATAGTACAGTACAGTATAGTATAACATAGTACAGAACAGAACAGTAAAGTACAGTCCAGTACAGCTTGTAGCCATCTACAAGCCATCTAATCTATGGCTTACCCCAGTGTTATCGTCAGAGCTCTTCATTGGCACCAAGAAGGGGATTACAAGGTGTGTGTGTGTGTGTGTGTGTGCGCGCGCGTGTTTATTTGAAAGAGACAGACATAATGAGTGAGGTTAAGTCAGCAGCATCCGTCATTGTGTGAGTGTTAAATAAGGCCAGTAAAGGACTGTGTTCTGACTGGCTCCTGGGCTCGTTAATCAGTCCACTTCACCCATCAATACCAGGAGCACAAATCAACCAGCCGTTACAGAGCAGAACAGGCCATGGATCTGGCTTCCTTATTGAGTTAATCAGCACACTGCCTTCCATGGAGACACGGACGTAAGCTGGCACACACGTGGAGCGCACACACAGCTGAGGTATGGCCCCTCACTACACTGTGGGTTTGGTATGTGGAGTCTTTCTGCAGAGTGGAAGGTCAGAGATGAATAGTTAGTGATGAGCAGGTTAGACGTATGAAAGTCTGTGCAGGTGCGTGTGTATATGTGTGTTTGTGTGCATGTGTGTGTCTGTGTTTGAGTGTATGTTGGTGTGTGTGTGGGGACGGATATCACCCAGAGCAGGTGGGAGTAGCTCCTACTGACAGACCTTTTCAAAATGACAAAATCCATCCTATCCTATTGATCAGTTATTCTTTAATCTTTTCATGGGCATCTTCCTCCCTTTCCTCACCCCTCTCTCCCTCCCTCCCCCCTACCTCCCCCCCCCTCCCTCCCCCCTCCCTCCCTTACTCTCTGCCAGGCTTCTCCCTATTGATCCTGGCTGGTGATTGGTTGAGCCGTAATTTGAGATGGACGTTGACGGATGAGTGTAAACTGGTCTTCTTCCTGTCCTCCACCACTCCGGACTCTGAGGTCATCAGACTGGGGACAGTGGAGGAGCAGGGGCACCTGGGTGTGTGTGTGTGGGGGTGGGGGGGTGGGGGGGGTTTGTCATAGATACAAGCTGTACTCTACTCTAGGTAGGCCATCATCCCCTTTAAGACCTCTGCTGTTTTCCCCTTCTGTGGCTCTCTTTCTGTGGATACAGAGAAAAATCCCCTTTAAGGACCCCTCCTCCACCCCCGCCTGTGTAATTGCTTGCATATTGGATTTTAATAATGGTGTTGAATATTATCAGACAGCCTGATAACGAGCACTGAGACTCTGACTGTTGACAACTCAATCTTTCACAGGCGTTTTCTCTGCTTAATGCCATTACACATACGCACACACAAGCACACGCACACACACACACACATACACACACACATACATACACCTGCACACATACATGTATGAATACCCATGTACCCACACACTCTCTGTCACACACATACACACAAAAAGGCACACACACATACTTTTTCTATCACACTCTCTAGTTCTCCACAGGCAATAAAGCACATGAGGTCCTAAACAGATAAGTGTCCAGTCAACAGTGAAAGACTGTCAGTTGCATCTGTAGACTGGCTCATATAGCTGACAGTCTCCTGGATTGTATTTGACAACATTTTGATAAGTATCTATTTTCATCTCCCTCTTTTCTCCCACGTCCCAGTTTGAGGTTATTCTATTGCTCTTGCATGACCAGAGAGACAGTTAATAGAGTTGTGCTCAACAGTGAAACATTGCCACAGCCTACTGGTTAAACACAGCCATTTTGATTCATATTTCTTATTTAGTTAGCAGGAGCCGCAAGCTAGAATTAGGTTCTTCTCTGCAGAGAGTTTGGGTCCTTGTCCTCCTCCACTGATGCAGTGCTACCCCTTTCCTCCCTCATCCTCCTCTCCTTTTTTCTCTATCTCCGTCCCTTCCTCCAACTACCTTCTTCCCTCCCTTCTTTCCCCCCTCTTTGTTTTGTCCTTTCCCCCCATCTTTCTCCCTCTTTCCCTTCCCTCCCTGTCTCCCTCTTCTTTCCCTCCCTCCCTTCACTGTCTCCCTCCTTCCCTCCCTCCCTCGTCCCAGGGACCCTGGGCTGGTGAGGGGAGTAATTTCAGCAGCGTGTGAGTGGACAGTAGGCCCTCTGGGAGGGCTGGCAATCATGGGGGAAACAATGTTTACATCGATCAGCTGTCAGGAAGATGTATGGCTTCATTTTGCTGTAATGGAGAATTAGTGGGGAGATTATCACGGACTCAACACCGCCGCTTGTTACCCGTGTCCAGGCCAGGCCAATCTGTCTCCACACAACAGCCAAACACTTGTGACAGGCCTCGCACTCGGCCTAATTCAATCAAGAGAAAATGTTGGAATTAATTTGTTACAAGGAAAATTTAAATATGTTCAACAAACAGAAACCGCAGAGGAAAGAGAGAGAGGAGGAAACAGAAATGAGGTGGGGGAGAAAGTAGAAGGAAAGAGAGACAGAGACAGAGAAAGAGAAAGGAAAAGAGAGAAAGCAAGGAGAGGGAGTGAGTGTAAGTGAGAGAGAGAGAAGGAGAGTGAGAGAGTGAGAGAGAGAGAGAGAGCACGAGAGAGAGAGAGAGAGAGAGAGAGAGAGAGAGAGAGAGAGAGAGAGAGAGAGAGAGAGAGAGAGAGAGAGAGGGGGGGGGGCTGGCTGGCTGATTTATTGCACTGGGCAAGATATCGATCTGCTTCGATCCTGTCCCTCGTTGAGTCTTGAATGTGTAATAATTTCCAATTTAAAACTCCTTCTCAAGATCATGGCTGTATGGTGGCAGTTTGAAGCTGGGGGAGGGTGGCTTAACAGGAGGGGGATATAGTTGGTTAGGGCAGTTGGGGGTATTTGTGAGGGGAAGGTGATGTGATGGGCAAAGAGTGGTGGCTGGGGGGTAGTTGTGGGGGTGACACGCTGTGGGTGGTAGTTAAGGAGGGGGGTGATGGTTTCTATGCAGCACAGCTGATTAAGGGGGCCTGTTGCTGTAGCTTTGTCAGGTGCCATGTTTGAATGTAAATGCCGGGTTATCTCTCCAGGCATTTCTGACGTGCCTGACACAATCACTGCTGAGCACGCTTGCCTGCCTGCACCGTAGGAGGTAAGTTAGGAAACAAACACAGGTGCTTGGACATGACTGGGTGAAAAAAAACGAACAACAAAACCTTTATTGACAGTTCATTCATATAATGAATCAGTTATTCGGGGGGAAAACATAAGACTGTCTTCACTGAGCCCTAAGCAACCTTGATCACTTTACCATTAATGTATACTAGCTGTTTTCTAGTCTGCTAATAGGCTGGTTACTCATCGTCATGACTCTACTAAATAGGGTTTTTCTAACTGTATCTGCCATCTGTTGTTTGCCAGATGTGTCTGGTAGCTCGTGTTTACTCTCTGCATGTTTTAAATGTGTTAGCTACTCCCTGCTAGCTAAAGTTTGCTAGTGTTTGCTAACAGTGCTTGCTGTGTCTGTTCACCACTGTTTTGGCTAGCTACTTGAATAGCTCCTGTAGATTGTGAATGTTGGCTAGCTGGTGTGTGGTAGAGCAGGAAGCACTGGTGTTTTGCTGGTAGCGACTGGTGATGGAGAATATTCCATGGCCTGGAAAGGGTCAGGAAATACACACATAGACACACACACACACAAAGACAATGTCTCACTTCAAATCTACCTTTGAGATTTCTGCAGCCTGTTAAAAAATGAAATAACAAATAAACACTCCCCCCCCATCTCACCCCTTCGTGTCCCTAGCTGTCTATAGCCTCCCACCACACACAGACACACACATAAGCACACACACACACACACACCTCCTCAACTCTGAGTCAGTCAGTCTCTGTAGCCTGCAGGGCCCTCCAGCCTGGACCACTGGTAAATGAACAGTCGAGCTACGCTGTTATACTCAGACCTCCAAGGGCTGACTCACACAGGCACACACACGCACGCACACACTGACACACACACAAACACACACAGACACACACAGAGCTTTGTTTGTTTACATCTCAGGGCCTTTCCTCCCGTCTTCTCTCCTCTCATCTTGTTCTTCAGCCTTTATTAGGGACAAACACCCGATACTGTCTTCCCCTCTGCAGACGTGCCTCTCAAACACTTTTACAAATTACTTAACAGGCAGGCGGTGCAAAAAAAGAGAAAGAATTCAATGCATACAGATTAGCATGTGTTAATTGATGCCTAATTAATTTCTGCTGCCATGCATAAATCCGGGCAGCCTCCCCTCGCCCAGGGGACGCTGAGACAAGGGCGGCAGTTCTCAGGCTTCGCACAAATAAATGAATACAAATGGAGTCGGGGCAGAGAGCCCTCTCACTGAAGACAACACAGGTGTGGAGGGGTAAAGAGCAGCCATGTGGGTTGGCATGCACACACACAGGCTGTTTACACATACAAACACATATACACACACTGCACACACTCCATACAGACACATACTGTACACACGTATACTATACACACACACACACACACACACAGCAGGGGAGCAGGTGCTGTAACAAACGATCTCTGGAACTCATGGGATGGTCCACACAGGCCCAGAACTGAGAGCTCCGCTTTCTTTCACCCAGTCAGAACACACACTTTACAAACCAAAACATCTATTAAATAATGTTTTTTTTTACATTCACCTTGAAAACAAAAATGTTCAACATGCAACTGTTTGTGAACAGCACAGTATAGTTGAGTACAGTATGGAACCTGTCATATTTAGGTCAGTGACTCTTCACAGTCTTTCAGATGTCCTGACATCTTTAGAAGTGTACAGACTTAGAAACCCACCACGCAGGCTCTCCACCGCCTCTCCACTCCTCCTCACCTCACCCCTCACTATTCCTGGAGTAGCCCCCAGCGAGGGGGGCTGTGGAGGGGGTGACACCATCGCCTCTCGCCCCTCTTGTGCTTTAATTGCGAGCTCATTAGTCGGAGCAGGTGGGAGTCAGGGGGGAGAGGGCTGAGAGCAGTCTAGCGGGCCAGCAGGTTAATGACAGAGAGACGCGTGGACAGAGGAGACTCTCCTGACCATCCTGACCACGCGGCCGTTCTGAGGCAGGAGCGGTCGTTCTGAAGCAGGAGCGGTCGTTCTTAGGCAGGAGCGGTCGTTCTGAGGCAGGAACGGTCGTTCTGAGGCAGGAACGGTCGTTCTGAGGCAGGAACGGTCGCTCTGAGGCAGGAGCGGTTGTTCTGAGGCAGGAGCGGTTGTTCTGAGGCAGGAGCGGTCGTTCTGAGGCAGGAGCGGTCGTTCTGAGGCAGGAGCGGTCGTTCTGAGGCAGGAGCGGTCGTTCTGAGGCAGGAACGGTCGTTCTGAGGCAGGAACGGTCGTTCTGAGGCAGGAACGGTCGCTCTGAGGCAGGAGCGGTTGTTCTGAGGCAGGAGCGGTCGTTCTGAGGCAGGAGCGGTCGTTCTGAGGCAGGAGCGGTCGTTCTGAGGCAGGAGCGGTCGTTCTGAGGCAGGAGCGGTCGTTCTGAGGCAGGAGCGGTCGTTCTGAGGCAGGAGCGGTCGCTCTGAGGCAGGAGCGGTCGCTCTGAGGCAGGAGCGGTGGTTCTGAGGCAGGAGCGGTGGTTCTGAGGCAGGAGCGGTCTTTCTGAGGCAGGAGTGGTCGCTGCCACAAGATGCCATGGAAGCCTCAAGACGTGGTTGCGTTTTCGAGAACTTCATAGTAAAAAAAACGACAGAAAACTGTTGTTTTCATGTTGAAATTGGCAGTTCCACTCAGATACACGCAGAGATACACGCACACGCTTGCAGTGGCACAGTACCTATCAGGTAGTTTATTTGGGAAGGAAAGTGATGCCACCTCAGGAAGCCACACACTCCCATTACTGAACCCAATGATTCAACCAATGACTCAGCTCAAATCTGTCGGGCCAGAGTGGGGGGTTGTGGGGTGGGGGTAGGGTGGCCAGAAGTGACCACAGAGTGCATTAAGTGAGACGCATCCATATCAAGCTGTATGAATACGACCCAGCGAGAGTGTGTGTGTGTGCCGCTCCTCACCCTGTGGCCTGAAAGCAGGGCAGGGACTGGATGTGCGGACGCCGTCGGTGTTCCCACACCCCGCTGCACCTCCCGTAACAGCCTCCTATCAATCGTCTGAGATCACTACCCACCAGCAACACAACCCCCCTAATGGAGAGGCCGGGTAACTTTACCCTGGCCATCACATGAGCAGGGCAGGGCTTGGAAGAGCACTTATGGTTTCAACAACCTGACCGAGCATCTCTCCTCTGACGTAGGGTCCTTCCAATCACACCTGGGAAGGGCGTAGCGTCCCTCACTCAGGTCGTGTTCCGGCGGAGCCTGCCCTCAGAGAAATGTGGCTCCGGCTGGCAATGGTGTCCCGGATCATCATCATCCGTAACGTTCTGGAACATATCTGTTAGAACGGTGACAGGTGAGTTATTAAATCGTGCGGTGGTCTTGATAAACATATTAATTTGCGTCAGGGATAATTTCTTTGCTGCAGACTCCATCAGATCCAAGTCTGAGGGAACCCTCTTCTTTGTAATCATGAGAATATTGCACCAGCGTCAAGATGACACAGGGGAACAAATGGCTAGATTATCCTCAATTACTTCAATTAATTCCATGTTCAGAGACATTTTCCTTGTTCAATGTAATGGGACATTTGCCATTTCTTCCTTCTTGTCCAAAAATTGATGTTCATACAGTGAAAAGAATTCAATATTTTCTTGTGTTTGTCCACAAAAAATACAGTTTACTGTAAGTAGCGTCTGAACAAGGATCTCAGTGGATTCTGACCAATCTGTCTTCTTGTCAGCTGGATAAAAAGCCCAGAGATCATTAAGATCTTCTCTGAGAAACCATAATAGGCTGATCAATAGACTGAGACAGTGTCCCGTGTCACAGCGGCCTTCCTCGTCTGTGTCAATACGACCCGGGGCTCCAGGAGACAGCGGCTGAGACAGAGGCCAGTCCAGCCTGTATCCTACTCACTGGCCTCAATTGATTAACTTTGTTTGCAAATGACCAGTTTTATTCCACTTTAAGCTTGTATTCACATCACTCCCTTCTCTCCTGTGGGGTGGCGTTTTACTGCATCGTTGAAATGCATCTGTTGTTGACGTCATGGGTCTATGATGGGTAGGATTTACCGAGAACGTCGTTTCAATCAGAGACAGGGAACCACTAAACTTTTTGTCATCATGAGTCTCATAGTGAAAGCTAATATTTTATATAGAAATATGTGTTCAATGTTGGCCAATTGATATTTTAATTGTTAACAGTTGATTGGTTATTTGTAGTTTAGTATCTAGCTGATTATGTCATCAATTACCTATGAATAAAACGGCAACTATGAGGTACATTTCATCGCAGCGTGCTACTATTTTAGCTGTAACTGTTAGCATCATCAATTATTATAAATGGTAGCATTTAGCTTTATCAGAGCTAGATGTTAGCGTCGTCAATCAAGGTATATGGCATTGTAATTGTTAGCATGATCAGATATGGTGTAAGCTAGTTGTAAGTGTCATCTGTTAAGGTATTAGCTAGCTGTTAGCAGGCTTTCATCCATTTAGCACTAGCTGATAGCATCATTTGTTAGGGGACGGGTAATAGAGCTCTCACTGCTAGAGGACAGAGCATTTCCCCTGGGAAATACAAATGGCCCCCATGCTAGTACACCCCATCTTGTGTGTGTGTGTTCTCACTCACAAATGAATTGCTCATGGGTATGCACATTATCTCCCACACACACATGATCTTGTGAAATTATGTAGCCTGCAGTAGCTTTTTGCATACCAGTGCTGTAGCATTTTGCATAAACATGCATTGCTGTGGTATTACAATAGCACAGAATATGAGGACTTCATAGGGGAATGATTATTTCTCATTCCTGGTTATTTTCTGCCCTAAACCATACTACCTACACTCAATATAACTGTAATCATGTTTCTCGAACCAGCATGCCTTGATGTACGGGTGTGTGTGTGTGTGTGTGTGATAGATGTGTGCAGTTGTGAGTGTGTACCAACCCTGACAAGGCCTGACACAGGTCTTAGGGACACACAGCTGGGTGACCTCTGCTCCTCTATAGTCCAGCAGGGCTTCTAAAACAATACAGCTGAGAGGCCAGGTGAGGTGTTTGAAGGGAACCCATAAGCTGTGTTAGTGTCACATACACACTCACTCACACACACACACACACACACACACACACACATGCTCACTCAAGCATGCACACAGACACATTCAGGAGGATCAGAGGTGACTTAGCCATAACAGGTTGCAGAACTGTAAATGTTGAGACTGTCCTTGGAACTATCCCAGACACAGAAGGAACAGAGTCTGTCTATCTCCCACTCTCTTTACTTTCTCTGCATCTCAATTTATTTCTCTCTCATTTTATCTCTGTTTGTCTGTCTGTCTGTCTGTCTGCCTCTCTGTCTATCTCTTGTGACTTTATCTTCGAGCAGGGCTGTGATGGATTTCAACAGATTTGCCATAGAGGTCCCAAAGGATCATAGAGCCGTTACCACAGAGGTCACCATTTCTGACGGTTGTCTGAATGTGTGACCCACAACAACAACAAAATATTTTTTAAGAATGTGTGTTCCCACCTTAACTGCTTCCCAAAGAAATTAAAACTTCGAACGATAATTTGGGGTAGTTATTTCATCCCTTCACATTAATCTGGAGCGATGTTTTCTGATTTGGAGTAATCACAGAGCCAATACAACACCATTTCTGACGGCCGTCAGAATGTGTGACCCCCCCAAAAAACGTTGTATTATTTGGAGCGCTCCAGGGGGCTCCAGAATATGTGACTCCTCTGTAACTTCTTGAGAAAGTAATTAACAAAATTCCCTTTGGTAAGGCTTAGGCTATGTTGGATCAGACCACGTATGTTGATTCTATGATTTAGGTGTACAGGGTAATAATTATCTTCGAAAGATAGTTTGGGGTAGTTATTTAATTGATTCACACTAATCTGGAGTCATTTTTTCATATTTAGAGTCGTCAGAGAGCCATTACCATAGACCCATAGAGGACATAATTTCTGACGGCCGTCAGAATGTGTGACCCAAAAAAAAGATGTTTTCAAAGAATGCGTTCCCACCGTAACTGCTTCCCAAAGAAATTTAAACTTCGAACGATAATTTGTGGTAGTTATTTCATCCCTTCACATCAATCTGGAGCGATGTTTTCTGATTTGGAGTCAATACAAGGTCACCATTTCTGACGGCCGTCAGAATGTGTGACCCAAATATATATATATATTTTTTTTTAAGAATGTGTTCCCATCACAACGGCTTCCCAAAGGTATTCAAACTTGGAAAGATGGTTTGGGGTAGTTATTTCATCGATTCACATTAATCTGGAGCCGTTTTTTCTGATTTAGAGTCCTCATAGAGCCATTACCACACAGGTCACCATTTCTGACGGCCGTCAGAATGTGTGACCAAAAATAAAAAAAGATGTTTTAAGAATGTGTGTTCCCACCGTAACTGCTTCCTAAAGGTATTACAATTTCGAAAGAGCGTTTGGGGTAGTTATTTAATCGATTCACACTAATCTGGAGCCATTTTTTCTTACTTAGAGTCAGCATAGAGCCTTTACCACCGAGGTCACCATTTCTGACGGCCGTCAGAATGTGTGACCCACAACAAAAAAATGTTTTAAGAATGTGTGTTCCCACCGTAACTGCTTCCCAAAGGTATTAAAACTGCTTCCCAATGGTATTAAAACTTTCAAAGATGGTTTGGGGTAGTTATTTAATCGATTCACATTAATCTGGAGCCGTTTTTTCTGATTTAGAGTCCTCATAGAGCCATTACCACACAGGTCACCATTTCTGACGGCCGTCAGAATGTGTGACCCAAAATAAAAAAAGATGTTTTAAGAATGTGTGTTCCCACTGTAACTGCTTCCTAAAGGTACTACAATTTCGAAAGAGCGTTTGGGGTAGTTATTTAATCGATTCACACTAATCTGGAGCCATTTTTTCTTACTTAGAGTCAGCATAGAGCCTTTACCACCGAGGTCACCATTTCTGACGGCCGTCAGAATGTGTGACCCACAACAAAAAAATGTTTTAAGAATGTGTGTTCCCACCGTAAATGCTTCCTAAAGGTATTAAAACTTTCAAAGATGGTTTGGGGTAGTTCTTTCATCGATTCACACTAATCTGGAGCCATTTTTTCTTATTTAGAGTCAGCATAAAGCCATTACCACCGAGATCACCATTTCTGACGGCCGTCAGAATGTGTGACCCACAAAAAAAAAATGTTTTAAGAATGTGTGTTCCCACCGTAACTGCTTCCCAAAGGTATTAAAACTGCTTCCCAATGGTATTAAAACTTTCAAAGATGGTTTGGGGTAGTTATTTAATCGATTCACATTAATCTGGAGCCGTTTTTTCTGATTTAGAGTCCTCATAGAGCCATTACCACACAGGTCACCATTTCTGACGGCCGTCAGAATGTGTGACCAAAAATAAAAAAATATGTTTTAAGAATGTGTGTTCCCACCGTAACTGCTTCTAAAAGGTATTACAATTTCGAAAGATCGTTTGGGGTAGTTATTTAATCGATTCACATTAATCTGGAGCCATGTTTTCTTACTTAGAGTCAGCATAGAGCCATTACCACCGAGATCACCATTTCTGACGGCCGTCAGAATGTGTGACCCACAAAAAAAAAAAGATTTAAGAATGTGTGTTCCCACCGTAACTGCTTCCCAAAGGTATTAAAACTTTCAAAGATGGTTTGGAGTAGTTCTTTCATCGATTCACACTAATCTTGAGCCGTTGTTTCTGATTTAGAGTTGTCATAGAGCCATTACCACACCGGTCACCATTTCTGACGGCCGTCAGAATGTGTGACCCAAAATAAAAAAAGATGTTTTAAGAATGTGTGTTCCCACTGTAACTGCTTCCTAAAGGTACTACAATTTCGAAAGAGCGTTTGGGGTAGTTATTTAATCGATTCACACTAATCTGGAGCCATTTTTTCTTACTTAGAGTCAGCATAGAGCCTTTACCACCGAGGTCACTATTTCTGACGGCCGTCAGAATGTGTGACCCACAACAAAAAAATGTTTTAAGAATGTGTGTTCCCACCGTAAATGCTTCCTAAAGGTATTAAAACTTTCGAAGATGGTTTGGGGTAGTTCTTTCATCGATTCACACTAATCTGGAGCCATTTTTTCTTATTTAGAGTCAGCATAGAGCCATTACCACCGAGGTCACCATTTCTGACGGCCGTCAGAATTTGTGACCCACAACAAAAAAATGTTTTAAGAATGTGTGTTCCCACCGTAATTGCTTCCCAAAGGTATTAAAACTGCTTCCCAAAGGTATTAAAACTTTCAAAGATGGTTTGGGGTAGTTATTTAAACGATTCACATTAATCTGGAGCCGTTTTTTCTGATTTAGAGTCGTCATAGAGCCATTACCACACAGGTCACCATTTCTGACGGCCGTCAGAATGTGTGTCCCAAAAATATATCTATTTTTAAGAATGTTTTCCCACCGTAACTGCTTCCTAAAGGTATTACAATTTCGAAAGATCGTTTGGGGTAGTTATTTAATCGATTCACACTAATCTGGAGCCATTTTTTCTTACTTAGAGTCAGCATAGAGCCTTTACCACCGAAGTCACCATTTCTGACGGCCGTCAGAATGTGTGACCCACAACAAAAACATGTTTTAAGAAAGTGTGTTTCCACCTTAACTGCTTCCCAAAGGTATTAAAAGTTTCAAAGATGGTTTGGGGTAGTTATTTAATCGATTCACATTAATCTGGAGCCGTTGCTTCTGATTTGGAGTCATCACAGAGCCAATACAACAGAGGTCACCATTTCTGACGGCCGTCAAAATGTGTGACCCAAAAATATATCTATTTTTAAGAATGTTTTCCCACCGTAACTGCTTCCCAAAGGTATTCAAATTTCGAAAGATGGTTTGGGGTAGTTCTTTCATCGATTCACATTCATCTGGATCCGTTGTTTCTGATTTAGAGTCGTCATAGAGCCATTACCACACAGGTCACCATTTCTGACGGCCGTCAGAATGTGTGACCCAAAATAAAAAAAGATGTTTTAAGAATGTGTGTTCCCACCGTAACTGCTTCCTAAAGGTATTACAATTTCGAAAGATCGTTTGGGGTAGTTAGTTAATCGATTCGCACTAATCTTGAGCCGTTGTTTCTGATTTGGAATCGTCATAGAGCCATTACCACCGAGGTCACCATTTCTGACGGCCGACAGAATGTGTGACCCACAAAAAATAAAATGTTTTAAGAATGTGTGTTCCCACCGTAACTGCTTCCTAAAGGTATTACAATTTCGAAAGATCGTTTGGGGTAGTTAGTTAATCGATTCACACTAATCTGAAGCCATTTTTTCTTATTTAGAGTCATCACAGAGCCAATACAACAGAGTTCACCATTTCTGACGGCCGTCAGAATGTGTGACCCAAAAATATATCTATTTTTAAGAATGTGTTCCCACCGTAACTGCTTCCCAAAGGTATTCAAATTTCGAAAGATGGTTTGGGGTAGTTCTTTCATCGATTCACACTAATCTTGAGCCATTTTTTCTGATTTAGAATCGGCATAGAGCCATTACCACACCTGTCACCATTTCTGACGGCCGTCAGAATGTGTGACCCACAAAAAAGAAATGTTTTAAGAATGTGTGTTCCCACCGTAACTAATTCCTAAAGGTATTACAATTTCGAAAGATCGTTTGGGGTAGTTATTTAATCGATTCAAACTAATCTTGAGCTGTTGTTTCTGATTTAGAGTCGTCACAGAGCCATTACCACACAGGTCACCATTTCTGACGGCCGTCAGAATGTGTGACCCACAACAAATAAAATGTTTTAAGAATGTGTGTTCCCACCGTAACTGCTTCCCAAAGGTATTCAAATTTCGAAATATGGTTTGGGGTAGTTCTTTCATCAATTCACATTCATCTGGATCCGTTGTTTCTGATTTAGAGTCGTCATAGAGCCATTACCACACAGGTCACCATTTCTGACGGCCGTCAGAATGTGTGACCCAAAATAAAAATATATGTTTTAAGAATGTGTGTTCCCACCGTAACTGCTTCCTAAAGGTATTACAATTTCGAAAGATCGTTTGGGGTAGTTAGTTAATCGATTCGCACTAATCTTGAGCCGTTGTTTCTGATTTAGAATCGTCATAGAGCCATTACCACCGAGGTCACCATTTCTGACGGCCGTCAGAATGTGTGACCCTCAAAAAAAAAAATGTTTTAAGAATGTGTGTTCCCTCTGTAACTGCTTCCCAAAGGTATTAAAAGTTTCAAAGATGGTTTGGGGTAGTTATTTAAACGGTTCACATTAATCTGGAGCCGTTGTTTCTGATATGGAGTCATCACAGAGCCAATACAACAGAGGTCACCATTTCTGACGGCTGTCAGAATGTGTGACCCAAAAATATATATATTTTTAAGAATGTGTTCCCACCATAACTGCTTCCCAAAGGTATTCAAATTTCGAAATATGGTTTGGGGTAGTTCTTTCATCGATTCACATTCATCTGGATCCGTTGTTTCTGATTTAGAGTCGTCATAGAGCCATTACCACACAGGTCACCATTTCTGACGGCCGTCAGAATGTGTGACCCAAAATAAAAAAAGATGTTTTAAGAATGTGTGTTCCCACCGTAATTGCTTCCTAAAGGTATTACAATTTCGAAAGATCGATTGGGGTAGTTAGTTAATCGATTCACACTAATCTTGAGCCGTTGTTTCTGATTTAGAATCGTCATAGAGCCATTACCACCGAGGTCACCATTTCTGACGGCCGTCAGAATGTGTGACCCACAACAACAAAAAATGTTTTAAGAATGTGTGTTCCCTCTGTAACTGCTTCCCAAAGGCAGTAAAAGTTTCAAAGATGGTTTGGGGTAGTTCTTTCATCGATTCACACTAATCTTGAGCTTTTGTTTCTGATTTAGAGTCGTCATAGAGCCATTACCACACAGGTCACCATTTCTGACGGCCGTCAGAATATGTGACCCAAAATAAAAAAAGATGTTTTAAGAATGTGTGTTCCCACCTTAACTGCTTCCTAAAGGTATTACAATTTCGAAAGATCGTTTGGGGTAGTTATTTAATCGATTCACATTAATCTGGAGCCGTTGTTTCTGATTTGGAGTCATCACAGAGGCAATACAACAGAGTTCACCATTTCTGACGGCCGTCAGAATGTGTGACCCAAAAATATATCTATTTTTAAGAATGTGTTCCCACCGTAACTGCTTCCCAAAGGTATTCAAATTTCGAAAGATGGTTTGGGGTAGTTCTTTCATCGATTCACACTAATCTTGAGCCATTTTTTCTGATTTAGAATCGGCATAGAGCCATTACCACACCGGTCACCATTTCTGACGGCCGTCAGAATGTGTGACCCACAAAAAAGAAATGTTTTAAGAATGTGTGTTCCCACCGTAACTAATTCCTAAAGGTATTACAATTTCGAAAGATCGTTTGGGGTAGTTATTTAATCGATTCAAACTAATCTTGAGCTGTTGTTTCTGATTTAGAGTCGTCACAGAGCCATTACCACACAGGTCACCATTTCTGACGGCCGTCAGAATGTGTGACCCAAAATAAAAAAAGATGTTTTAAGAATGTGTGTTCCCACCGTAAATGCTTCCTAAAGGTACTACAATTTCGAAAGATCGATTGGGGTAGTTATTTAATCGATTCACACTAATCTGGAGCCATTTTTTCTTACTTTGATGTCAGCATAGAGCCATTACCACCGAGGTCACCATTTCTGACGGCCGTCAGAATGTGTGACCCACAAAAAATAAAATGTTTTAAGAATGTGTGTTCCCACCGTAACTGCTTCCCAAAGGTATTCAAATTTCGAAATATGGTTTGGGGTAGTTATTTCATCGATTCACATTCATCTGGATCCGTTGTTTCTGATTTAGAGTCGTCATAGAGCCATTACCACCGAGGTCACCATTTCTGACGGCCGTCTGAATTTGTGACCCACAACAAAAAAATGTTTTAAGAATGTGTGTTCCCACCGTAATTGCTTCCCAAAGGTATTAAAACTGCTTCCCAAAGGTATTAAAACTTTCAAAGATGGTTTGGGGTAGTTATTTAATCGATTCACATTAATTTGGAGCCGTTTTTTCTGATTTAGAGTCGTCATAGAGCCATTACCACACAGGTCACCATTTCTGACGGCCGTCAGAATGTGTGTCCCAAAAATATATCTATTTTTAAGAATGTTTTCCCACCGTAACTGCTTCCTAAAGGTATTACAATTTCGAAAGATCGTTTGGGGTAGTTATTTAATCGATTCACACTAATCTGGAGCCATTTTTTCTTACTTAGAGTCAGCATAGAGCCTTTACCACCGAAGTCACCATTTCTGACGGCCGTCAGAATGTGTGACCCACAACAAAAACATGTTTTAAGAAAGTGTGTTTCCACCTTAACTGCTTCCCAAAGGTATTAAAAGTTTCAAAGATGGTTTGGGGTAGTTATTTAATCGATTCACATTAATCTGGAGCCGTTGCTTCTGATTTGGAGTCATCACAGAGCCAATAAAACTGAGGTCACCATTTCTGACGGCCGTCAAAATGTGTGACCCAAAAATATATCTATTTTTAAGAATGTTTTCCCACCGTAACTGCTTCCCAAAGGTATTCAAATTTCGAAATATGGTTTGGGGTAGTTCTTTCATCGATTCACATTCATCTGGATCCGTTGTTTCTGATTTAGAGTCGTCATAGAGCCATTACCACACAGGTCACCATTTCTGACGGCCGTCAGAATGTGTGACCCAAAATAAAAAAAGATGTTTTAAGAATGTGTGTTCCCACCGTAACTGCTTCCCAAAGGTATTAAAACGTTCAAAGATGGTTTGGGGTAGTTCTTTCATCGATTCACACTAATCTTGAGCCGTTGTTTCTGATTTAGAGTTGTCATAGAGCCATTACCACACCGGTCACCATTTCTGACGGCCGTCAGAATGTGTGACCCACAACAAAAAAATGTTTTAAGAATGTGTGTTCCCACCGTAACTGCTTCCCAAAGGTATTAAAACAGCTTCCCAAAGGTATTAAAACTTTCAAAGATGGTTTGGGGTAGTTATTTAATCGATTCACATTAATCTGGAGCCGTTTTTTCTGATTTAGAGTCCTCATAGAGCCATTACCACACAGGTCACCATTTCTGACGGCCGTCAGAATGTGTGACCAAAAATAAAAAAAGATGTTTTAAGAATGTGTGTTCCCACCGTAACTGCTTCCTAAAGGTATTACAATTTCGAAAGAGCGTTTGGGGTAGTTATTTAATCGATTCACACTAATCTGGAGCCATTTTTTCTTACTTAGAGTCAGCATAGAGCCTTTACCACCGAGGTCACCATTTCTGACGGCCGTCAGAATGTGTGACCCACAACAAAAAATTTTTTTAAGAATGTGTGTTCCCACCGTAACTGCTTCCCAAAGGTATTAAAACTGCTTCCCAATGGTATTAAAACTTTCAAAGATGGTTTGGGGTAGTTATTTAATCGATTCACATTAATCTGGAGCCGTTTTTTCTGATTTAGAGTCCTCATAGAGCCATTACCACACAGGTCACCATTTCTGACGGCCGTCAGAATGTGTGACCCAAAATGAAAAAAGATGTTTTAAGAATGTGTGTTCCCACTGTAACTGCTTCCTAAAGGTACTACAATTTCGAAAGAGCGTTTGGGGTAGTTATTTAATCGATTCACACTAATCTGGAGCCATTTTTTCTCACTTAGAGTCAGCATAGAGCCTTTACCACCGAGGTCACCATTTCTGACGGCCGTCAGAATGTGTGACCCACAACAAAAAAATGTTTTAAGAATGTGTGTTCCCACCGTAAATGCTTCCTAAAGGTATTAAAACTTTCAAAGATGGTTTGGGGTAGTTCTTTCATCGATTCACACTAATCTGGAGCCATTTTTTCTTATTTAGAGTCAGCATAAAGCCATTACCACCGAGGTCACCATTTCTGACGGCCGTCAGAATGTGTGACCCACAACAAAAACATGTTTTAAGAATGTGTGTTCCCACCGTAACTGCTTCCCAAAGGTATTAAAACTGCTTCCCAATGGTATTAAAACTTTCAAAGATGGTTTGGGGTAGTTATTTAATCGATTCACATTAATCTGGAGCCGTTTTTTCTGATTTAGAGTCCTCATAGAGCCATTACCACACAGGTCACCATTTCTGACGGCCGTCAGAATGTGTGACCAAAAATAAAAAAATATGTTTTAAGAATGTGTGTTCCCACCGTAACTGCTTCTAAAAGGTATTACAATTTCGAAAGATCGTTTGGGGTAGTTATTTAATCGATTCACATTAATCTGGAGCCATGTTTTCTTACTTAGAGTCAGCATAGAGCCATTACCACCGAGATCACCATTTCTGACGGCCGTCAGAATGTGTGACCCACAAAAAAAAAAAGATTTAAGAATGTGTGTTCCCACCGTAACTGCTTCCCAAAGGTATTAAAACTTTCAAAGATGGTTTGGAGTAGTTCTTTCATCGATTCACACTAATCTTGAGCCGTTGTTTCTGATTTAGAGTTGTCATAGAGCCATTACCACACCGGTCACCATTTCTGACGGCCGTCAGAATGTGTGACCCAAAATAAAAAAAGATGTTTTAAGAATGTGTGTTCCCACTGTAACTGCTTCCTAAAGGTACTACAATTTCGAAAGAGCGTTTGGGGTAGTTATTTAATCGATTCACACTAATCTGGAGCCATTTTTTCTTACTTAGAGTCAGCATAGAGCCTTTACCACCGAGGTCACTATTTCTGACGGCCGTCAGAATGTGTGACCCACAACAAAAAAATGTTTTAAGAATGTGTGTTCCCACCGTAAATGCTTCCTAAAGGTATTAAAACTTTCGAAGATGGTTTGGGGTAGTTCTTTCATCGATTCACACTAATCTGGAGCCATTTTTTCTTATTTAGAGTCAGCATAGAGCCATTACCACCGAGGTCACCATTTCTGACGGCCGTCAGAATTTGTGACCCACAACAAAAAAATGTTTTAAGAATGTGTGTTCCCACTGTAATTGCTTCCCAAAGGTATTAAAACTGCTTCCCAAAGGTATTAAAACTTTCAAAGATGGTTTGGGGTAGTTATTTAATCGATTCACATTAATCTGGAGCCGTTTTTTCTGATTTAGAGTCGTCATAGAGCCATTACCACACAGGTCACCATTTCTGACGGCCGTCAGAATGTGTGTCCCAAAAATATATCTATTTTTAAGAATGTTTTCCCACCGTAACTGCTTCCTAAAGGTATTACAATTTCGAAAGATCGTTTGGGGTAGTTATTTAAACGATTCACATTAATCTGGAGCCGTTGTTTCTGATATGGAGTCATCACAGAGCCAATACAACAGAGGTCACCATTTCTGACGGCTGTCAGAATGTGTGACCCAAAAATATATATATTTTTAAGAATGTGTTCCCACCATAACTGCTTCCCAAAGGTATTCAAATTTCGAAATATGGTTTGGGGTAGTTCTTTCATCGATTCACATTCATCTGGATCCGTTGTTTCTGATTTAGAGTCGTCATAGAGCCATTACCACACAGGTCACCATTTCTGACGGCCGTCAGAATGTGTGACCCAAAATAAAAAAAGATGTTTTAAGAATGTGTGTTCCCACCGTAACTGCTTCCTAAAGGTATTACAATTTCGAAAGATCGTTTGGGGTAGTTAGTTAATCGATTCGCACTAATCTTGAGCCGTTGTTTCTGATTTGGAATCGTCATAGAGCCATTACCACCGAGGTCACCATTTCTGACGGCCGACAGAATGTGTGACCCACAAAAAATAAAATGTTTTAAGAATGTGTGTTCCCACCGTAACTGCTTCCTAAAGGTATTACAATTTCGAAAGATCGTTTGGGGTAGTTAGTTAATCGATTCACACTAATCTGAAGCCATTTTTTCTTATTTAGAGTCATCACAGAGCCAATACAACAGAGTTCACCATTTCTGACGGCCGTCAGAATGTGTGACCCAAAAATATATCTATTTTTAAGAATGTGTTCCCACCGTAACTGCTTCCCAAAGGTATTCAAATTTCGAAAGATGGTTTGGGGTAGTTCTTTCATCGATTCACACTAATCTTGAGCCATTTTTTCTGATTTAGAATCGGCATAGAGCCATTACCACACCGGTCACCATTTCTGACGGCCGTCAGAATGTGTGACCCACAAAAAAGAAATGTTTTAAGAATGTGTGTTCCCACCGTAACTAATTCCTAAAGGTATTACAATTTCGAAAGATCGTTTGGGGTAGTTATTTAATCGATTCAAACTAATCTTGAGCTGTTGTTTCTGATTTAGAGTCGTCACAGAGCCATTACCACACAGGTCACCATTTCTGACGGCCGTCAGAATGTGTGACCCACAACAAATAAAATGTTTTAAGAATGTGTGTTCCCACCGTAACTGCTTCCCAAAGGTATTCAAATTTCGAAATATGGTTTGGGGTAGTTCTTTCATCAATTCACATTCATCTGGATCCGTTGTTTCTGATTTAGAGTCGTCATAGAGCCATTACCACACAGGTCACCATTTCTGACGGCCGTCAGAATGTGTGACCCAAAATAAAAATATATGTTTTAAGAATGTGTGTTCCCACCGTAACTGCTTCCTAAAGGTATTACAATTTCGAAAGATCGTTTGGGGTAGTTAGTTAATCGATTCGCACTAATCTTGAGCCGTTGTTTCTGATTTAGAATCGTCATAGAGCCATTACCACCGAGGTCACCATTTCTGACGGCCGTCAGAATGTGTGACCCTCAAAAAAAAAAATGTTTTAAGAATGTGTGTTCCCTCTGTAACTGCTTCCCAAAGGTATTAAAAGTTTCAAAGATGGTTTGGGGTAGTTATTTAAACGATTCACATTAATCTGGAGCCGTTGTTTCTGATATGGAGTCATCACAGAGCCAATACAACAGAGGTCACCATTTCTGACGGCTGTCAGAATGTGTGACCCAAAAATATATATATTTTTAAGAATGTGTTCCCACCATAACTGCTTCCCAAAGGTATTCAAATTTCGAAATATGGTTTGGGGTAGTTCTTTCATCGATTCACATTCATCTGGATCCGTTGTTTCTGATTTAGAGTCGTCATAGAGCCATTACCACACAGGTCACCATTTCTGACGGCCGTCAGAATGTGTGACCCAAAATAAAAAAAGATGTTTTAAGAATGTGTGTTCCCACCGTAACTGCTTCCTAAAGGTATTACAATTTCGAAAGATCGATTGGGGTAGTTAGTTAATCGATTCACACTAATCTTGAGCCGTTGTTTCTGATTTAGAATCGTCATAGAGCCATTACCACCGAGGTCACCATTTCTGACGGCCGTCAGAATGTGTGACCCACAACAACAAAAAATGTTTTAAGAATGTGTGTTCCCTCTGTAACTGCTTCCCAAAGGCAGTAAAAGTTTCAAAGATGGTTTGGGGTAGTTCTTTCATCGATTCACACTAATCTTGAGCTTTTGTTTCTGATTTAGAGTCGTCATAGAGCCATTACCACACAGGTCACCATTTCTGACGGCCGTCAGAATATGTGACCCAAAATAAAAAAAGATGTTTTAAGAATGTGTGTTCCCACCTTAACTGCTTCCTAAAGGTATTACAATTTCGAAAGATCGTTTGGGGTAGTTATTTAATCGATTCACATTAATCTGGAGCCGTTGTTTCTGATTTGGAGTCATCACAGAGGCAATACAACAGAGTTCACCATTTCTGACGGCCGTCAGAATGTGTGACCCAAAAATATATCTATTTTTAAGAATGTGTTCCCACCGTAACTGCTTCCCAAAGGTATTCAAATTTCGAAAGATGGTTTGGGGTAGTTCTTTCATCGATTCACACTAATCTTGAGCCATTTTTTCTGATTTAGAATCGGCATAGAGCCATTACCACACCGGTCACCATTTCTGACGGCCGTCAGAATGTGTGACCCACAAAAAAGAAATGTTTTAAGAATGTGTGTTCCCACCGTAACTAATTCCTAAAGGTATTACAATTTCGAAAGATCGTTTGGGGTAGTTATTTAATCGATTCAAACTAATCTTGAGCTGTTGTTTCTGATTTAGAGTCGTCACAGAGCCATTACCACACAGGTCACCATTTCTGACGGCCGTCAGAATGTGTGACCCAAAATAAAAAAAGATGTTTTAAGAATGTGTGTTCCCACCGTAAATGCTTCCTAAAGGTACTACAATTTCGAAAGATCGATTGGGGTAGTTATTTAATCGATTCACACTAATCTGGAGCCATTTTTTCTTACTTAGAGTCAGCATAGAGCCATTACCACCGAGGTCACCATTTCTGACTGCCGTCAGAATGTGTGACCCACAAAAAATAAAATGTTTTAAGAATGTGTGTTCCCACCGTAACTGCTTCCCAAAGGTATTCAAATTTCGAAATATGGTTTGGGGTAGTTATTTCATCGATTCACATTCATCTGGATCCGTTGTTTCTGATTTAGAGTCGTCATAGAGCCATTACCACCGAGGTCACCATTTCTGACGGCCGTCTGAATTTGTGACCCACAACAAAAAAATGTTTTAAGAATGTGTGTTCCCACCGTAATTGCTTCCCAAAGGTATTAAAACTGCTTCCCAAAGGTATTAAAACTTTCAAAGATGGTTTGGGGTAGTTATTTAATCGATTCACATTAATTTGGAGCCGTTTTTTCTGATTTAGAGTCGTCATAGAGCCATTACCACACAGGTCACCATTTCTGACGGCCGTCAGAATGTGTGTCCCAAAAATATATCTATTTTTAAGAATGTTTTCCCACCGTAACTGCTTCCTAAAGGTATTACAATTTCGAAAGATCGTTTGGGGTAGTTATTTAATCGATTCACACTAATCTGGAGCCATTTTTTCTTACTTAGAGTCAGCATAGAGCCTTTACCACCGAAGTCACCATTTCTGACGGCCGTCAGAATGTGTGACCCACAACAAAAACATGTTTTAAGAAAGTGTGTTTCCACCTTAACTGCTTCCCAAAGGTATTAAAAGTTTCAAAGATGGTTTGGGGTAGTTATTTAATCGATTCACATTAATCTGGAGCCGTTGCTTCTGATTTGGAGTCATCACAGAGCCAATACAACAGAGGTCACCATTTCTGACGGCCGTCAAAATGTGTGACCCAAAAATATATCTATTTTTAAGAATGTTTTCCCACCGTAACTGCTTCCCAAAGGTATTCAAATTTCGAAATATGGTTTGGGGTAGTTCTTTCATCGATTCACATTCATCTGGATCCGTTGTTTCTGATTTAGAGTCGTCATAGAGCCATTACCACACAGGTCACCATTTCTGACGGCGGTCAGAATGTGTGACCCAAAATAAAAAAAGATGTTTTAAGAATGTGTGTTCCCACCGTAACTGGTTCCCAAAGGTATTAAAACGTTCAAAGATGGTTTGGGGTAGTTCTTTCATCGATTCACACTAATCTTGAGCCGTTGTTTCTGATTTAGACTTGTCATAGAGCCATTACCACACCGGTCACCATTTCTGACGGCCGTCAGAATGTGTGACCCAAAATAAAAATATATGTTTTAAGAATGTGTGTTCCCACCGTAACTGCTTCCTAAAGGTATTACAATTTCGAAAGATCGTTTGGGGTAGTTAGTTAATCGATTCGCACTAATCTTGAGCCGTTGTTTCTGATTTAGAATCGTCATAGAGCCATTACCACCGAGGTCACCATTTCTGACGGCCGTCAGAATGTGTGACCCTCAAAAAAAAAAATGTTTTAAGAATGTGTGTTCCCTCTGTAACTGCTTCCCAAAGGTATTAAAAGTTTCAAAGATGGTTTGGGGTAGTTATTTAAACGATTCACATTAATCTGGAGCCGTTGTTTCTGATATGGAGTCATCACAGAGCCAATACAACAGAGGTCACCATTTCTGACGGCTGTCAGAATGTGTGACCCAAAAATATATATATTTTTAAGAATGTGTTCCCACCATAACTGCTTCCCAAAGGTATTCAAATTTCGAAATATGGTTTGGGGTAGTTCTTTCATCGATTCACATTCATCTGGATCCGTTGTTTCTGATTTAGAGTCGTCATAGAGCCATTACCACACAGGTCACCATTTCTGACGGCCGTCAGAATGTGTGACCCAAAATAAAAAAAGATGTTTTAAGAATGTGTGTTCCCACCGTAACTGCTTCCTAAAGGTATTACAATTTCGAAAGATCGATTGGGGTAGTTAGTTAATCGATTCACACTAATCTTGAGCCGTTGTTTCTGATTTAGAATCGTCATAGAGCCATTACCACCGAGGTCACCATTTCTGACGGCCGTCAGAATGTGTGACCCACAACAACAAAAAATGTTTTAAGAATGTGTGTTCCCTCTGTAACTGCTTCCCAAAGGCAGTAAAAGTTTCAAAGATGGTTTGGGGTAGTTCTTTCATCGATTCACACTAATCTTGAGCTTTTGTTTCTGATTTAGAGTCGTCATAGAGCCATTACCACACAGGTCACCATTTCTGAAGGCCGTCAGAATGTGTGACCCAAAATAAAAAAAGATGTTTTAAGAATGTGTGTTCCCACCTTAACTGCTTCCTAAAGGTATTACAATTTCGAAAGATCGTTTGGGGTAGTTATTTAATCGATTCACATTAATCTGGAGCCGTTGTTTCTGATTTGGAGTCATCACAGAGGCAATACAACAGAGTTCACCATTTCTGACGGCCGTCAGAATGTGTGACCCAAAAATATATCTATTTTTAAGAATGTGTTCCCACCGTAACTGCTTCCCAAAGGTATTCAAATTTCGAAAGATGGTTTGGGGTAGTTCTTTCATCGATTCACACTAATCTTGAGCCATTTTTTCTGATTTAGAATCGGCATAGAGCCATTACCACACCGGTCACCATTTCTGACGGCCGTCAGAATGTGTGACCCACAAAAAAGAAATGTTTTAAGAATGTGTGTTCCCACCGTAACTAATTCCTAAAGGTATTACAATTTCGAAAGATCGTTTGGGGTAGTTATTTAATCGATTCAAACTAATCTTGAGCTGTTGTTTCTGATTTAGAGTCGTCACAGAGCCATTACCACACAGGTCACCATTTCTGACGGCCGTCAGAATGTGTGACCCAAAATAAAAAAATATGTTTTAAGAATGTGTGTTCCCACCGTAACTGCTTCCTAAAGGTACTACAATTTCGAAAGATCGATTGGGGTAGTTATTTAATCGATTCACACTAATCTGGAGCCATTTTTTCTTACTTAGAGTCAGCATAGAGCCATTACCACCGAGGTCACCATTTCTGACGGCCGTCAGAATGTGTGACCCACAAAAAATAAAATGTTTTAAGAATGTGTGTTCCCACCGTAACTGCTTCCCAAAGGTATTCAAATTTCGAAATATGGTTTGGGGTAGTTATTTCATCGATTCACATTCATCTGGATCCGTTGTTTCTGATTTAGAGTCGTCATAGAGCCATTACCACCGAGGTCACCATTTCTGACGGCCGTCAGAATTTGTGACCCACAACAAAAAAATGTTTTAAGAATGTGTGTTCCCACCGTAATTGCTTCCCAAAGGTATTAAAACTGCTTCCCAAAGGTATTAAAACTTTCAAAGATGGTTTGGGGTAGTTATTTAATCGATTCACATTAATCTGGAGCCGTTTTTTCTGATTTAGAGTCGTCATAGAGCCATTACCACACAGGTCACCATTTCTGACGGCCGTCAGAATGTGTGTCCCAAAAATATATCTATTTTTAAGAATGTTTTCCCACCGTAACTGCTTCCTAAAGGTATAACAATTTCGAAAGATCGTTTGGGGGAGTTATTTAATCGATTCACACTAATCTGGAGCCATTTTTTCTTACTTAGAGTCAGCATAGAGCCTTTACCACCGAAGTCACCATTTCTGACGGCCGTCAGAATGTGTGACCCACAACAAAAACATGTTTTAAGAAAGTGTGTTTCCACCTTAACTGCTTCCCAAAGGTATTAAAAGTTTCAAAGATGGTTTGGGGTAGTTATTTAATCGATTCACATTAATCTGGAGCCGTTGCTTCTGATTTGGAGTCATCACAGAGCCAATACAACAGAGGTCACCATTTCTGACGGCCGTCAAAATGTGTGACCCAAAAATATATCTATTTTTAAGAATGTTTTCCCACCGTAACTGCTTCCCAAAGGTATTCAAATTTCGAAATATGGTTTGGGGTAGTTCTTTCATCGATTCACATTCATCTGGATCCGTTGTTTCTGATTTAGAGTCGTCATAGAGCCATTACCACACAGGTCACCATTTCTGACGGCCGTCAGAATGTGTGACCCAAAATAAAAAAAGATGTTTTAAGAATGTGTGTTCCCACCGTAACTGCTTCCTAAAGGTATTACAATTTCGAAAGATCGTTTGGGGTAGTTAGTTAATCGATTCACACTAATCTTGAGCCGTTGTTTCTGATTTAGAATCGTCATAGAGCCATTACCACCGAGGTCACCATTTCTGACGGCCGTCAGAATGTGTGACCCACAACAACAAAATTTTTTTTAAGAATGTGTGTTCCCTCTGTAACTGCTTCCCAAAGGTAGTAAAAGTTTCAAAGATGGTTTGGGGTAGTTCTTTCATCGATTCACACTAATCTTGAGCTTTTGTTTCTGATTTAGAGTCGTCATAGAGCCATTACCACACAGGTCACCATTTCTGACGGCCGTCAGAATGTGTGACCCAAAATAAAAAAAGATGTTTTAAGAATGTGTGTTCCCACCTTAACTGCTTCCTAAAGGTATTACAATTTCGAAAGATAGTTTGGGGTAGTTATTTAATCGATTCACACTAATCTGGAGCCATTTTTTCTTACTTAGAGTCAGCATAGAGCCATTACCACCGAGGTCACCATTTCTGACGGCCGTCAGAATGTGTGACCCACAAAAAATAAAATGTTTTAAGAATGTGTGTTCCCACCGTAACTGCTTCCCAAAGGTATTAAAACTTTCGAAGATGGTTTGGGGTAGTTCTTTCATCGATTCACACTAATCTGGAGCCATTTTTTCTTATTTAGAGTCAGCATAGAGCCATTACCACCGAGGTCACCATTTCTGACGGCCGTCAGAATTTGTGACCCACAACAAAAAAATGTTTTAAGAATGTGTGTTCCCACCGTAATTGCTTCCCAAAGGTATTAAAACTGCTTCCCAAAGGTATTAAAACTTTCAAAGATGGTTTGGGGTAGTTATTTAATCGATTCACATTAATCTGGAGCCGTTTTTTCTGATTTAGAGTCGTCATAGAGCCATTACCACACAGGTCACCATTTCTGACGGCCGTCAGAATGTGTGTCCCAAAAATATATCTATTTTTAAGAATGTTTTCCCACCGTAACTGCTTCCTAAAGGTATTACAATTTCGAAAGATCGTTTGGGGTAGTTATTTAAACGATTCACATTAATCTGGAGCCGTTGTTTCTGATATGGAGTCATCACAGAGCCAATACAACAGAGGTCACCATTTCTGACGGCTGTCAGAATGTGTGACCCTCAAAAAAAAAAATGTTTTAAGAATGTGTGTTCCCTCTGTAACTGCTTCCCAAAGGTATTAAAAGTTTCAAAGATGGTTTGGGGTAGTTATTTAAACGGTTCACATTAATCTGGAGCCGTTGTTTCTGATATGGAGTCATCACAGAGCCAATACAACAGAGGTCACCATTTCTGACGGCTGTCAGAATGTGTGACCCAAAAATATATATATTTTTAAGAATGTGTTCCCACCATAACTGCTTCCCAAAGGTATTCAAATTTCGAAATATGGTTTGGGGTAGTTCTTTCATCGATTCACATTCATCTGGATCCGTTGTTTCTGATTTAGAGTCGTCATAGAGCCATTACCACACAGGTCACCATTTCTGACGGCCGTCAGAATGTGTGACCCAAAATAAAAAAAGATGTTTTAAGAATGTGTGTTCCCACCGTAATTGCTTCCTAAAGGTATTACAATTTCGAAAGATCGATTGGGGTAGTTAGTTAATCGATTCACACTAATCTTGAGCCGTTGTTTCTGATTTAGAATCGTCATAGAGCCATTACCACCGAGGTCACCATTTCTGACGGCCGTCAGAATGTGTGACCCACAACAACAAAAAATGTTTTAAGAATGTGTGTTCCCTCTGTAACTGCTTCCCAAAGGCAGTAAAAGTTTCAAAGATGGTTTGGGGTAGTTCTTTCATCGATTCACACTAATCTTGAGCTTTTGTTTCTGATTTAGAGTCGTCATAGAGCCATTACCACACAGGTCACCATTTCTGACGGCCGTCAGAATATGTGACCCAAAATAAAAAAAGATGTTTTAAGAATGTGTGTTCCCACCTTAACTGCTTCCTAAAGGTATTACAATTTCGAAAGATCGTTTGGGGTAGTTATTTAATCGATTCACATTAATCTGGAGCCGTTGTTTCTGATTTGGAGTCATCACAGAGGCAATACAACAGAGTTCACCATTTCTGACGGCCGTCAGAATGTGTGACCCAAAAATATATCTATTTTTAAGAATGTGTTCCCACCGTAACTGCTTCCCAAAGGTATTCAAATTTCGAAAGATGGTTTGGGGTAGTTCTTTCATCGATTCACACTAATCTTGAGCCATTTTTTCTGATTTAGAATCGGCATAGAGCCATTACCACACCGGTCACCATTTCTGACGGCCGTCAGAATGTGTGACCCACAAAAAAGAAATGTTTTAAGAATGTGTGTTCCCACCGTAACTAATTCCTAAAGGTATTACAATTTCGAAAGATCGTTTGGGGTAGTTATTTAATCGATTCAAACTAATCTTGAGCTGTTGTTTCTGATTTAGAGTCGTCACAGAGCCATTACCACACAGGTCACCATTTCTGACGGCCGTCAGAATGTGTGACCCAAAATAAAAAAAGATGTTTTAAGAATGTGTGTTCCCACCGTAAATGCTTCCTAAAGGTACTACAATTTCGAAAGATCGATTGGGGTAGTTATTTAATCGATTCACACTAATCTGGAGCCATTTTTTCTTACTTTGATGTCAGCATAGAGCCATTACCACCGAGGTCACCATTTCTGACGGCCGTCAGAATGTGTGACCCACAAAAAATAAAATGTTTTAAGAATGTGTGTTCCCACCGTAACTGCTTCCCAAAGGTATTCAAATTTCGAAATATGGTTTGGGGTAGTTATTTCATCGATTCACATTCATCTGGATCCGTTGTTTCTGATTTAGAGTCGTCATAGAGCCATTACCACCGAGGTCACCATTTCTGACGGCCGTCTGAATTTGTGACCCACAACAAAAAAATGTTTTAAGAATGTGTGTTCCCACCGTAATTGCTTCCCAAAGGTATTAAAACTGCTTCCCAAAGGTATTAAAACTTTCAAATATGGTTTGTGGTAGTTCTTTCATCGATTCACATTCATCTGGATCCGTTGTTTCTGATTTAGAGTCGTCATAGAGCCATTACCACACAGGTCACCATTTCTGACGGCCGTCAGAATGTGTGACCCAAAATAAAAATAGATGTTTTAAGAATGTGTGTTCCCACCGTAACTGCTTCCTAAAGGTATTACAATTTCGAAAGATCGTTTGGGGTAGTTAGTTAATCGATTCGCACTAATCTTGAGCCGTTGTTTCTTATTTGGAATCGTCATAGAGCCATTACCACCGAGGTCACCATTTCTGACGGCCGACAGAATGTGTGACCCACAAAAAATAAAATGTTTTAAGAATGTGTGTTCCCTCTGTAACTGCTTCCCAAAGGTATTAAAACTTTCAAAGATGGTTTGGGGTAGTTATTTCATCGTTTCACACTAATCTTGAGCTGTTGTTTCTGATTTAGAGTCGTCATAGAGCCATTACCACACAGGTCACCATTTCTGACGGCCGTCAGAATGTGTGACCCAAAATAAAAAAAGATGTTTTAAGAATGTGTGTTCCCACCGTAACTGCTTCCTACAGGTATTACAATTTCGAAAGATCGTTTGGGGTAGTTATTTAATCGATTCACACTAATCTGAAGCCATTTTTTCTTATTTAGAGTCATCACAGAGCCAATACAACAGAGTTCACCATTTCTGACGGCCGTCAGAATGTGTGACCCACAAAAAATAAAATGTTTTAAGAATGTGTGTTCCCACCGTAACTGCTTCCCAAAGGTATTCAAATTTCGAAATATGGTTTGGGGTAGTTCTTTCATCGATTCACACTAATCTTGAGCCATTTTTTCTGATTTAGAATCGGCATAGAGCCATTACCACACCGGTCACCATTTCTGACGGCCGTCAGAATGTGTGACCCACAAAAAAGAAATGTTTTAAGAATGTGTGTTCCCACCGTAACTAATTCCTAAAGGTATTACAATTTCGAAAGATCGTTTGGGGTAGTTATTTAATCGATTCAAACTAATCTTGAGCTGTTGTTTCTGATTTAGAGTCGTCACAGAGCCATTACCACACAGGTCACCATTTCTGACGGCCGTCAGAATGTGTGACCCACAAAAAATAAAATGTTTTAAGAATGTGTGTTCCCACCGTAACTGCTTCCCAAAGGTATTCAAATTTCGAAATATGGTTTGGGGTAGTTCTTTCATCGATTCACATTCATCTGGATCCGTTGTTTCTGATTTAGAGTCGTCATAGAGCCAATACCACACAGGTCACCATTTCTGACGGCCGTCAGAATGTGTGACCCAAAATAAAAATATATGTTTTAAGAATGTGTGTTCCCACCGTAACTGCTTCCTAAAGGTATTACAATTTCGAAAGATCGTTTGGGGTAGTTAGTTAATCGATTCGCACTAATCTTGAGCCGTTGTTTCTGATTTAGAATCGTCATAGAGCCATTACCACCGAGGTCACCATTTCTGACGGCCGTCAGAATGTGTGACCCTCAAAAAAAAAAATGTTTTAAGAATGTGTGTTCCCTCTGTAACTGCTTCCCAAAGGTATTAAAAGTTTCAAAGATGGTTTGGGGTAGTTATTTAAACGATTCACATTAATCTGGAGCCGTTGTTTCTGATATGGAGTCATCACAGAGCCAATACAACAGAGGTCACCATTTCTGACGGCTGTCAGAATGTGTGACCCAAAAATATATATATTTTTAAGAATGTGTTCCCACCGTAACTGCTTCCCAAAGGTATTCAAATTTCGAAATATGGTTTGGGGTAGTTCTTTCATCGATTCACATTCATCTGGATCCGTTGTTTCTGATTTAGAGTCGTCATAGAGCCATTACCACACAGGTCACCATTTCTGACGGCCGTCAGAATGTGTGACCCAAAATAAAAAAAGATGTTTTAAGAATGTGTGTTCCCACCGTAACTGCTTCCTAAAGGTATTACAATTTCGAAAGATCGTTTGGGGTAGTTAGTTAATCGATTCACACTAATCTTGAGCCGTTGTTTCTGATTTAGAATCGTCATAGAGCCATTACCACCGAGGTCACCATTTCTGACGGCCGTCAGAATGTGTGACCCACAACAACAAAAAATGTTTTAAGAATGTGTGTTCCCTCTGTAACTGCTTCCCAAAGGTAGTAAAAGTTTCAAAGATGGTTTGGGGTAGTTCTTTCATCGATTCACACTAATCTTGAGCTTTTGTTTCTGATTTAGAGTCGTCATAGAGCCATTACCACACAGGTCACCATTTCTGACGGCCGTCAGAATGTGTGACCCAAAATAAAAAAAGATGTTTTAAGAATGTGTGTTCCCACCTTAACTGCTTCCTAAAGGTATTACAATTTCGAAAGATCGTTTGGGGTAGTTATTTAATCGATTCACATTAATCTGGAGCCGTTGTTTCTGATTTGGAGTCATCACAGAGGCAATACAACAGAGTTCACCATTTCTGACGGCCGTCAGAATGTGTGACCCAAAAATATATCTATTTTTAAGAATGTGTTCCCACCGTAACTGCTTCCCAAAGGTATTCAAATTTCGAAAGATGGTTTGGGGTAGTTCTTTCATCGATTCACACTAATCTTGAGCCATTTTTTCTGATTTAGAATCGGCATAGAGCCATTACCACCGAGGTCACCATTTCTGACGGCCATCAGAATGTGTGACCCACAAAAAATAAAATGTTTTAAGAATGTGTGTTCCCACCGTAACTGCTTCCCAAAGGTATTCAAATTTCGAAATATGGTTTGGGGTAATTCTTTCATCGATTCACATTCATCTGGATCCGTTGTTTCTGATTTAGAGTCCTCATAGAGCCATTACCACACAGGTCACCATTTCTGACGGCCGTCAGAATGTGTGACCCAAAATAAAAAAAGATGTTTTAAGAATGTGTGTTCCCACCGTAACTGCTTCCTAAAGGTATTACAATTTCGAAAGATCGTTTGGGGTAGTTAGTTAATCGATTCACACTAATCTTGAGCCGTTGTTTCTGATTTGGAATCGTCATAGAGCCATTACCACCGAGGTCACCATTTCTGACGGCCGACAGAATGTGTGACCCACAAAAAATAAAATGTTTTAAGAATGTGTGTTCCCTCTGTAACTGCTTCCCAAAGGTATTAAAACTTTCAAAGATGGTTTGGGGTAGTTATTTCATCGTTTCACACTAATCTTGAGCTGTTGTTTCTGATTTAGAGTCGTCATAGAGCCATTACCACACAGGTCACCATTTCTGACGGCCGTCAGAATGTGTGACCCAAAATAAAAAAAGATGTTTTAAGAATGTGTGTTCCCACCGTAACTGCTTCCTACAGGTATTACAATTTCGAAAGATCGTTTGGGGTAGTTATTTAATCGATTCACACTAATCTGAAGCCATTTTTTCTTATTTAGAGTCATCACAGAGCCAATACAACAGAGTTCACCATTTCTGACGGCCGTCAGAATGTGTGACCCACAAAAAATAAAATGTTTTAAGAATGTGTGTTCCCACCGTAACTGCTTCCCAAAGGTATTCAAATTTCGAAAGATGGTTTGGGGTAGTTCTTTCATCGATTCACATTAATCTGGAGCCATTTTTTATGATTTAGAATCGTCATAGAGCCATTACCACACCAGTCACCATTTCTGACGGCCGTCAGAATGTGTGACCCAAAAATATATATATTTTTAAGAATGTGTTCCCACCGTAACTGCTTCCCAAAGGTATTCAAATTTCGAAACATGGTTTGGGGTAGTTTTTTCATCGATTCACACTAATCTGGATCCGTTGTTTCTGATTTAGAGTCGTCATAGAGCCATTACCACACAGGTCACCATTTCTGAGGGCCGTCAGAATGTGTGACACAAAATAAAAAAAGATGTTTTAAGAATGTGTGTTCCCACCGTAACTGCTTCCTAAAGGTATTACAATTTCGAAAGATCGTTTGGGGTAATTATTTTATCGATTCACACTAATCTGAAGCCATTTTTTCTTATTTAGAGTCAGCATAGAGCCATTACCACCGAGGTCACCATTTCTGACGGCCGTCAGAATGTGTGACCCACAACAACAAAAAATGTTTTAAGAATGTGTGTTCCCTCTGTAACTGCTTCCCAAAGGTAGTAAAAGTTTCAAAGATGGTTTGGGGTAGTTCTTTCATCGATTCACACTAATCTTGAGCTTTTGTTTCTGATTTAGAGTCGTCATAGAGCCATTACCACACAGGTCACCATTTCTGACGGCCGTCAGAATATGTGACCCAAAATAAAAAAAGATGTTTTAAGAATGTGTGTTCCCACCTTAACTGCTTCCTAAAGGTATTACAATTTCGAAAGATCGTTTGGGGTAGTTATTTAATCGATTCACATTAATCTGGAGCCGTTGTTTCTGATTTGGAGTCATCACAGAGCCAATACAACAGAGTTCACCATTTCTGACGGCCGTCAGAATGTGTGACCCAAAAATATATCTATTTTTAAGAATGTGTTCCCACCGTAACTGCTTCCCAAAGGTATTCAAATTTCGAAAGATGGTTTGGGGTAGTTCTTTCATCGATTCACATTAATCTGGAGCCATTTTTTATGATTTAGAATCGTCATAGAGCCATTACCACACAGGTCACCATTTCTGACGGCCGTCAGAATGTGTGACCCACAAAAAAAAAAGATGTTTTAAGAATGTGTGTTCCCTCTGTAACTGCTTCCCAAAGGTATTAAAAGTTTCAAAGATGGTTTGGGGTAGTTATTTCATCGATTCACACTAATATTGAGCTTTTGTTTCTGATTTAGAGTCGTCATGGAGCCATTACCACACAGGTCACCATTTCTGACTGCCGTCAGAATGTGTGACCCAAAAATATATATTTTTAAGAATGTGTTCCCACCGTAACTGCTTCCCAAAGGTATTCAAATTTCGAAAGATGGTTTGGGGTAGTTCTTTCATCGATTCACACTAATCTGGATCCGTTGTTTCTGATTTAGAGTCGTCATAGAGCCATTACCACACAGGTCACCATTTCTGACGGCCATCAGAATGTGTGACCCACAAACAAAAATGTTTTATGAATGTGTGTTCCCACCGTAACTGATTCCTAAAGGTATTACAATTTAGAAAGATCCTTTGGGGTAGTTATTTCATTGATTCACATTAATCTGGAGCCATTTTTTATGATTTAGAATCGTCATAGAGCCATTACCACACCAGTCACCATTTCTGAAGGCCGTCAGAATGTGTGACCCAAAAATATATATATTTTTAAGAATGTGTTCCCACCGTAACTGCTTCCCAAAGGTATTCAAATTTCGAAACATGGTTTGGGGTAGTTCTTTCATCGATTCACACTAATCTGGATCCGTTGTTTCTGATTTAGAGTCGTCATAGAGCCATTACCACACAGGTCACCATTTCTGACGGCCATCAGAATGTGTGACCCACAAAAAAAAATGTTTTAAGAATGTGTGTTCCCACCGTAACTGATTCCTAAAGGTATTACAATTTTGAAAGATCGATTGGGGTAGTTAGTTAATCGATTCACACTAATCTTGAGCCGTTGTTTCTGATTTAGAATCTTCAGAGAGCCATTACCACACCGGTCACCATTTCTGACGGCCGTCAGAATGTGTGACCCAAAAATATATATTTTTTTAGAATGTGTTCCCACCGTAACTGCTTCCCAAAGGTATTCAAATTTCGAAAGATGGTTTGGGGTAGTTCTTTCATCGATTCACACTAATCTGGATCCGTTGTTTCTGATTTAGAGTCGTCATAGAGCCATTACCACACAGGTCACCATTTCTGACGGCCGTCAGAATGTGTGACCCACAAAAAAAAACGTTTTAAGAATGTGTGTTCCCACCGTAACTGCTTCCTAAAGGTATTACAATTTCGAAAGATCGTTTGGGGTAGTTAGTTAATCGATTCACACTAATCTTGAGCCGTTGTTTCTGATTTAGAATCTTCAGAGAGCCATTACCACACCGGTCACCATTTCTGACGGCCGTCAGAATGTGTGACCCAAAAATATATATTTTTTTAGAATGTGTTCCCACCGTAACTGCTTCCCAAAGGTATTCAAATTTCGAAAGATGGTTTGGGGTAGTTCTTTCATCGATTCACACTAATCTGGATCCGTTGTTTCTGATTTAGAGTCGTCATAGAGCCATTACCACACAGGTCACCATTTCTGACGGCCGTCAGAATGTGTGACCCACAAAAAAAAAATGTTTTAAGAATGTGTGTTCCCTCTGTAACTGCTTCCCAAAGGTATTAAAACTTTCAAAGATGGTTTGGGGTAGTTATTTCATCGATTCACACTAATCTTGAGCCGTTGTTTCTGATTTAGAGTCGTCATAGAGCCATTACCACACCGGTCACCATTTCTGACGGCCGTCAGAATGTGTGACCCAAAAATATATATATTTTTTAGAATGTGTTCCCACCGTAACTGCTTCCCAAAGGTATTCAAATTTCGAAAGATGGTTTGGGGTAGTTCTTTCATCGATTCACACTAATCTGGATCCGTTGTTTCTGATTTAGAGTCGTCATAGAGCCATTACCACACAGGTCACCATTTCTGACGGCCGTCAGAATGTGTGACCCACAAAATATATATGTTTTAAGAATGTGTGTTCCCTCTGTAACTGCTTCCCAAAGGTATTAAAACTTTCAAAGATGGTTTGGGGTAGTTATTTCATCGATTCACACTAATCTTGAGCCGTTGTTTCTGATTTAGAGTCGTCATAGAGCCATTACCACACCGGTCACCATTTCTGACGGCCGTCAGAATGTGTGACCCAAAAATATATATATTTTTTAGAATGTGTTCCCACCGTAACTGCTTCCCAAAGGTATTCAAATTTCGAAAGATGGTTTGGGGTAGTTCTTTCATCGATTCACACTAATCTGGATCCGTTGTTTCTGATTTAGAGTCGTCATAGAGCCATTACCACACAGGTCACCATTTCTGACGGCCATCAGAATGTGTGACCCACAAAATATATATGTTTTAAGAATGTGTGTTCCCACCGTAACTGATTCCTAAAGGTATTACAATTTCGAAAGATCGATTGGGGTAGTTATTTAATCGATTCACACTAATCTGGAGCCATTTTTTCTTACTTAGAGTCAGCATAGAGCCATTACCACCGAGGTCACCATTTCTGACGGCCGTCAGAATGTGTGACCCACAAAATATATATGTTTTAAGAATGTGTGTTCCCACTGTAAGTGCTTCCCAAAGGTATTAAAACTTTCAAAGATCGTTTGGGGTAGTTAGTTAATCGATTCAAACTAATCTTGAGCCGTTGTTTCTGATTTAGAGTCGTCATAGAGCCATTACCACACAGGTCACCATTTCTGACGGCCGTCAGAATGTGTGACCCAAAATAAAAAAAGATGTTTTAAGAATGTGTGTTCCCACTGTAAGTGCTTCCCAAAGGTATTAAAACTTTCAAAGATCGTTTGGGGTAGTTATTTAATCGATTCACACAAATCTCTAGCCGTTGTTTCCGATTTACAGTCCTCATAGAGCCATTACCACACAGGTCACCATTTCTAACGGCCGTCAGATTGTGTGACCCACAAAAAAAACATGTTTTAAGAATGTGTGTTGAACAATAACTTCGAGAACAAGTGAGTGGCAAGAGATTCGAGGTTGATTTAACTTTTATCGGTAAACGTGGATGCGGAGCTCCAACATACGTTGCCCATTATAAACCAGACAATCACTGGTAAAAAAAAAAAGAAGCCTATTACTGAAAGCACTAACAGACTTTTTCATAGCTTCAACATGTAACCATTTTGGCTGAAGTCAGAAGGAGCTTGGGGGGGGGGGCGCGACAGAAATCTGGGGGGGCGCGGCAGAAATCTGCGGGGGCGCAGCCCACCCCAGCCCCCCCCTGGATTCGGCCCGGGATCAACCATGATTTCAGACAGAACCTCACTGAGTTGAAAAAAGTTATTTTAAAATGTTCTGCATGGTTTTACATAACCAAATAAGTCAAAAGATATGACTAGGGTTATTGAACAGAGCATGGATCATGGCCACAGATAGTAGTGACATGCTGAGGTAATGGCTCAGAGCTTGGCTGAACTGGCTGACTGTTTCTCAACTGGCAGAGAATGTTCTTGATTGCCTGCTTTTGGTTCTTTGGCCCGTCTGGCCTGGTCACTGTCTCGCTGGGGCACCTAGTGGAGCGAGGTGATTGACAGATCAGGAAGGTCTCATCTGTAGAGAGTCTGGTGGAGAGGGAGAGAAAGGGAAGCAGGGAAGGGGGGAAGGATGGGGAATGAGAGTCAAAGAGTTGAGAGAGAGAGATAAAAGAGGAAAAAGAGAGAAAGAAAGGGAAAGAGAGAGGGAGAGAGAGAGAGAGAGAGAGAGAGAGAGAGAGAGAGAGAGAGAGAGAGAGAGAGAGAGAGAGAGAGCGAGAGAGAGACAGGTCCCCCAGGACTGGTCACCATCAGACAGAAAGACAGGCCAGCTGGGAGAACCAGGATGAAACACTACAGAGAAAACACGCACACATGCACACACAAACACACACACAAACACATACACACACACCCTCTCTGGGGTTGAGGATCCAATGGCAGGTGGAGAGCAGATCAGTAACAATGGCATAACACAGACACCACTCAAAGGATGTTTGAAATCCCCTCATACACATTGATCGTTTACTTTAGCCTGAATGCAGTGCCATGATAGGCGGGACTGTACACTGTTGGGACCCGTTCATTTTGCTATGGAAGCTCAATCGACCACGGATTAAATACTTTCATTTTATTTATTTCAGGTTTGATGCGGTACTGTCTTTCTGTGTCGTTTCATCAATTAATCTAATGAAGACTCACAGCGCTGGAAACAGCCAGATGTGTGAAGCAACACTTCAAACCTAATGATTGCCGACCGAGAGGACCATTCACGCAGATTAAAACAGTATTTATCTCTGTGCGTGACAATTAGCTGACCTCAGAGATCCCATTAGCAGTCCTCAGAGCGAGCCCAACGTGGTCGTAAACAGGTAATAACGCCATAACAACACCACCTGCCTTTGAAAATGAAGAGACAGGCAGGAAAACTTGAGAGACGATCATTAGCTATCTACTGTACTAATCACTCAATCATCTAAACGGTTCAATCTGTACATCGGCGCAGGTCTGATCTGAGAAGATGAACATCAGTTAGGAACGTCTAATGAAGCCGGCCGCAACCATCATGAAAAAAAAAAGGATGATAATTGCCACGCGGGTCTGGGGGGAATACTTCAAAAGAGCTTCAAAGTGCTTTGGTTTAGGGAAGCTTTGCCTTCAGAACAGAATGCAAACACGTCGTTTACGCGACAGACAGAAAGAGAGAGGGAGAGAGAGTGAGATAGAGAGAGAGAGAGGGGGAGACAGAGAGGGAATGGGAAAGAGGCAGAAAGAGAAGCTGTCCTCGTCTTTTATTCAACACTATAAAAAGTGATTCATCACTTATGAAACTTTAGAGTGTGTTTGTTTTATATTAGTAAGGAAGGTGTCAAGTGTCTTCATGGATGTGTGTACCTATGTGTATGTGTATGTGCTTGCTGTGTGTGTGTGTGTACACACTGTGTGTGTCTGTGTGTGTACATACTTCATGTTGCTGTTTTCCCAGTTTGTTTTAGTCTTCTCATTCAAGCATTGCTCCGTGTGCATGCTCCGTGTGTGTGTGCGTGGGCTTGTGTGATTGTGTGTGTTTGAGTGTGTATGTGTGTGTGCTTGAGCGTGTAAGTGTTTGTGTGTTTGTGTGTGTATTTTGGGCCGTGTGGGGACCAGGCAGGTAGCGTTAAGTTAGGAGGCTGAAAGATCACCTCCGCCTCCGTCGCCGCAGAACCGCACCATAATTAAAATGACACAAACAAAGTGAGTCTAATTAGGGCTCCCAGTGCTGGCGCTCGTTAGAGCCCGGCTGCTAAGCGATCTCCCTTCGTGGGTACGAATGAGGCCACTTCTCTGAGCTGAACCGGCGCTGCCCGGGTTTAGGGACAGAGTGCAGAGTAATTACTGAAGTTTAACTAGCGGAACCGTGCATGTGCACACACTTACTCAAACACACACATACGCATGCACACGCGCGTACGTCATGCCACCTCCTGAACATACATGTTCCCCAAATACGTGTGCCCCCTCCAGATTGACATGCATAATCATTCCGGTGTTTTTGTGAGGATGAGAAAGAGGGGATGAGAATTTTCGTTTTTTCAACTCTCCCACCTGCCACCTGTGTATGGCTACTCTGAAAATGCCTAGCTCATCACAAATAGCTGCGCAGGAATATGACACACACATGCATACACACACACAACCAGAACACACAACCAAAGCACATGCACACGTGTAGACCCCCCCCCCCCCCACACACACACATATCAGAAGAGTGTGAAGTATCAAGACCTCACACATGCCTGACAGTTGGAGTGGCAGTAAATGAATCCAGTAGCTGATAGTTTTCAGAGAGCCAGGGGGAGTCAGGGGAGTCATTGAAGTCCCATTAAGAGGTTAAGTGTAGGAAGGCCTCCATTGTTTCAGGGAGGGATTTCTGCCCCATGACCCAGACAGCACACAGGGCCCTGGGAAAGTCTAGAGTAGTGATGATGTGTTTGGAGGGTGTTAAAAAAATCTTAATTACAGCCGCTTTTACACCTGGAATGTTACGGAAACACTCGAGAACCCTGTGGAACATTCTGCCCTGACAGTTAGATGGCTCTCTACGGACCAGAGGGATTGAGGGATTGACGGGGGGGGGGGGGGGGGATGGGAGGGAGGGAGTAAGGAAGGAAGGACAGACATTGATGGGAGGATGTGGAGGCAATCAGAGGACATAAACCTGAGAGCTGTGGGTACCTGAGAGAACACAATGCTAGCCTGTGCTGCACTGGATGTGGCCAGGCCAAGCTACGCAACACTATGAGAGGTTATCATGTGACTCAATGAATTAAAAATGTTCTCCTCTCCTCCAGTTCCCTCTCTTCCCTTTTCTCTGCATCTGTTCTCTCTCCCCCTCTCCCCCTCTCTCCTGCCCTTACTCCCGCCGCTCTCTCCTTCCTCTCTTTAGTGTTATGCACTGTATTTAATCTCTGACCTCTGACCTGAAGGAGCTGTGGAGGTTGATCAGCCCTGGGGGAGGGCAACATGGGGGGGGGGAGCAGGGGAACGGGGGAGGGGGGTTGCTGATGGGGGGCAGTAGAGGGGGGCAACAGGGAGTACAGAGTTCTAGGCAGAGCTTGGACAGGGGTGGGCGTGTGTGTGGGGGTTGGGTGAGGGGTTGGGTGAGGGGTTGGGGGGAGGGGGGGGGGTATGGGGCAGTGTTGTGGGAGGCAGGCCTGGCTGAAGGGCAGGTGGGGGCGGGGGGGCAGGGGGGCGGGGGGGCGGGGGCGCTGGCAGTCAGGGCTAAATGTCTTGTTTGGGTGATAGTAATCTGACAGCCATTAGAGAGCTGAGTTAGAGGCTGCTGGGGGGGGGTGTGATATATGTTCCCCCGTTAGACTGCGCTACAGACCCCTGAACCTGTCACTCTTATTACTCTCTCACATACACACACACACACACACACACCCACACATGTGCACCGACACACACACACAGAGCGGAGAGGCTGAAGCGATTACCAAAAGGAGGTTGGCGAGGGGGGGAGGGTATGTGTGGGGGAGCGATTTAGTCTATTCTTCTGTATCCATTTCTGTCTCTCATCTCTTTTCCCTCCCCTCTTGCTCCCTCTCTCCCTCCTCTGTCTCCCCCCCTGTGGTAATGTCCCTGTACATCTGGACCTCTCGCAGTGCTACAAGGCTGCCCTTAATTTGACAGTGTCACAGAGATCCATCTTCATTCTCTCACTCTTTTCATAATCTCATCCTCCTCTCCAACATGCAATTAGTGCCCCTCCAACCCCACTCACCCCCCCCCTCTTGCCCGTCGGCCCTGATACCTGCAGATACCTCTCTTGAGTGCCCTCCCTCCTCTCTTCTGCTCCTCTCTCTTCTCTTGTCTTTCCCCCGCAATCCCCTCCTCTCCTCTCCTCTCCCCACGTCACCTCACCTCTTTCTCCTCTCCTCTCCTCTCCTCTCCTCTCCTCTCCTCTCCTCTCCTCTCCTCTCCTCTCCTCTCCTCTCCTCTCCTCTCCTCTCCTCTCCTCTCCTCTCCTCTCCTCTCCTCTCCTCTCCTCTCCTCTCCTCTCCCCTCCCCTCCCCTCCCCTCCCCTCCCCTCCCCTCCCCTCCCCTCCCCTCCTCACCTCACCTCACCTCACTTCTCCTTTCCTCTCCTCACCTCTATGCCCCCCCCTTCTCCTCCCTTACCCTCACCACCCCCCCAACCTCCACTCCTCCCCTCACCTTTCTCCTCTCCTCCTCCCCTCTCCTCCCTTGCCCTGTCATGTGCGGGGGATGATTGCTACAGCTTTCCCTGTGCGATCCATTTAAGGCTGCGGCCTGTAATGAATATGTACATTGAGAAGGACCTCGGGAGGGGAGGGGAGGAGGGGGGTGGCGGCAGGGGGGGGTCACGAGCAATCAACCTTGAATTCAATTATGCCACACAAGGTTAATGACTGGCTCAGTGGTCATAGGAAAGCTGCAGCCCGCCTATTACTGCAGCCTGTCACCACTGACAATAGGGAGGGAGAGGGAGAGAGAGCGAGAGAGAAGAGAGGGGGTGAGAGGGGAAGGGAAACAGAGAGATAAAAAATGTGAGCGAGGGAGGGAGCGGGAAAGAGAGAGCACAGAGCAGAGTAAGAGAGAGGGAGAGTAAGAGAGGGAGAGTAAGAGAGAGGGAGAACTAGAGACAGATAAAGAGGAGCAAAGACAGCGGGAGAAAAAAGAAAGAGAGAGAGAGAGAGCGTGTAGATAGATAGATAGATGGATAAAATGGTGTCAGCCGTGGGTGCTAGATTACACTGGATTCTCCTGGGCAAATCAAATTGTAACCCCCCCCTCGCCCTCCCCCCCCCCCACTCCTCCACCACCCGCGGGTAAAGCTGAGCCTACTGCTGTAATGTGATTAGTCTACATAGAGACGTGTCTCCAGTCTAATTCACTGTTCACTAATGAGGCCCTGTCTGAACTCTAGCACAGCCATCTCCCCAGGTGTCACCCACTTACCCCCTCTCCCCCCCCCCCTCCCTCCCTGCCTCCCTCCCTCCCTGCCTCCTCCCTCACCTCACCCCTCCCTGTCTGAGCTCTCTGCCCCCCCCGCCCTTCTTTCTGCCTCACCCTTCCTACTCTGCCTCACCCATCCATCCTCTCTACCTCCCCTCCTGGCCTCCCCAACCTCTCCCCACCCCTCCCAACGTCTCACATGAGAGATGAGGGAAAAAGGGGCAGAGAGAAAGACAGGAAGAGAGAGAGAGAGAGAGAGAGAGAGAGAGAGAGAGAGAGAGAGAGAGAGAGAGAGAGAGAGAGAGAGAGAGAGAGAGAGAGAGAGAGAGAGAGAGAGAGAGAGAGAGAGAGAGAGAGAGAGAGAGAGAGAGAAAGATAGATAGATAGATAGAGAGAGTTTTAGAGAAAAGGGGAGAACAGGAGGCAGACCAAGGGAAAATGGAAGAAGGACTGTGAGAGATAATAGAACAGAGAAGGCAGTGATAAATTGCCGTGTGAAATTCAATATGTAAGGCTGCTGAGATATTCTGTGTGATCTGAGTGTTCAGTGTTTCTGCAACAGGGCTACCCTGCTTCTCTCCTAATGCCAGGTTAATGACAACACACACACCACAATCATGATTACTCCAAGAGCACTGCTTCAAAATCCATCTCTCTCTCTGCCTCTCTGTCTCTCTCTTTCTCTTTCTGTCTCTGTCTGTCTGTCTGTCTGTCTGTCTGTCTGTCTGTCTCTCTCTCTCTCTCTCTCTCTCTCTCTCTCTCTCTCTCTCTCTCTCTCTCTCTCTCTCTCTCTCACATACACACACACACATATTCTGTCATTTTCTCTGTCATACACACACATACACATACACACACACACACACACACACATACACACACAGGGGGGGGGGGGCAGGTTGTAGGGCCCATCTGGACAGAGATGCAAGTGGATTGTTAATGACATTCTCTAGCTCTAGGTTGCATTACACTGCAAGTAGTTTGCTTGTCTACCGAGGGCTCTGGTTAGCTTTGCCTAACTACTGTAGCTAGCAACAGTACACAAAACCTACAGTTAGTTAGCTAATTAGTTTCTCCTCTCGAGACGGCACATATACACACTGCACTAGTTAGCAACTCCACATTAGCTAGCCTAGCCACGCTAACACCAGATATTCAGCTAAATCATCCACCACACACACCCACGAACAAAACTATTTTCAACCATCCACACACACACACAAACACACACAATTATAGGTGCGGCCATCCATCTGGGCATTGGTATCCAGTGTAATAGCCCGCCAGTGCGGTGTGGCTAGCATGAGATGAGTTCTCCATCATAGCATGGGGAGATGTCAGAGCCAGAGAGATCCTGAAACACGAAACTGACCTCTCTCTGTCCTCTGCACATACACACGCACACACACACACACACACACACACACATAATTACGTAACAAACACACACACAGACCCACGCAGACAATTTTGCATGGTAAAACATGATGCAGTAATAAAACAGCACAATGCTACATAGATAATATCAATTCTAAGGCTCTATAAAGTACTGAGTTTTGATGTTGAAGTGGAGATCAGATGATCATGGGGTCTTAGAGGACCATACTATTTGAGACGGAGACACATCAAACGCCCCTCTCATTTCAGTACAAACCCCCCAGTATGTGTGTCAATCCAGGTAAGACCCTTGCCCTCCCAGTAACCCCCGTTCACCCACGGTACCCCCTGTAAACCCCTGTGCCAGGTGCACTCCCAGTAAGATCCCCCCAATAAGACCCCCCCCCCCAGTAAGACCCCCCCCAGTAAGACCCCTCCCTATTCCCCCAGTAGGTGTCTCCCTCCCCAGTGTCTCTATCCATCACCAGGGATTACCGCCGAGCTCATTTAAAGATGGTGGGAAAAGTTTGCCACCCCAGCACCCTCTTTAAATAGTTTATGTTGTTCACCGATGAGAAAAATATCACATTTGAGATGAAAATTTATGGAAATCACATCAGCGCCATTATGGTTGTGACTTTTTAAAGCAATATCTTCTAGCCAGCGACAGAGAGGGGGATGATGAATAGGGGAGAGTCTGGGAGCGTTTGGGGGTTTGTGTCTCTTGCAGAGGAAGCCTTGGGAACTCTTATTACATTTCAGCATAACAGCATCAACGTGCATACTAACACTAGGACTACCCCCTCCCTAAAGCTCTCCTCTCCTCCAGCTCCTCTCCTCCAGCTCCTCTCCTCCAGTTATCTCATCTGCTCTGCTACGCTCTGCTCTGCCCTCCACTCCTCCAGTTGTCCCCTCTCCACTCTCCCCTCTCCACTCTCCAGCTCCTCTCCTCTCTTGTCCTCTCCACTCCTCCAGTTGTCCCCTCTCCACTCTCCTCTCCTCCAGGTCTCTTCTCTTCCTCATCTTTATTTGTCATCAGGAATCTAATACAGTTTTTTGTGAAGTGTCAAGTTATTGTAAATAAGATGAGATGGTTCATGAGGGTGGGGGCTGACTTGTGTGTTTAGGCAGTAGAGCCATGCTTTTATAAAGCTGATTTATTAGTGTGTCAGTGTCAGGTGTCTCCCTCTTGATAACAGAAATCCCCCGCACACTCGCATACACACTCGCACACCCACAAGCACACACACACACACACACACACACACCAACCATCCCCTCGTCTACTCCAGTTGATGCACTGGATGTCAGATTTTCTCCCAGCCCCCCCCCCCCCATTCACCCCATCCCCCTCTCCGCCTCTGTGATTGGTCCAGTCACATCAAACCAACATTACTTCCTGTCATCTCTGGATGGCCGCCCCTCGTCGCTCGGCCGGCGGTCGGCCGAGTATTGGCTTTCCAATCAATGGGCTGATTGTTACGGCGGGGCCTATTATTCAAAGCGGAAAGCTGTGACTCCTGTACACCCTGTTATCGTGGGCCCGGGGTATTGATCGTCCAGTCGTCACAAACAGCTATTAAGTTGCTTCATTCATAAACAATCAGCTGGTTTAATAAAGACAGCTACAGCGACCTCAGTGGGAGGGCTCCTGGATTCAGATTCACTGTGAGTGTTGTGGAAGATACAAGGCAGTGTGTGTGTGTGTGTGTGTGTGTGTGTGTGTGTGTGTGTGAGGAGAGATTATGGATATATATGTCCTTTAGAATATTATAGAGAGTGAAATAGAGTAAGGGACAACAAGGAGGGAGAGAAAGAGAAAAATAAGAGTAAGGCAAGAATAGAAAGAGAAAGAGAGAGAAGCAGATTAGGAGATAAGTTGTGTTGATTTCTCAGTTTTGCTAAAACAGATGGCAGGATGAGATCAGCCCCCCTAACACACTCTCTCTCTCTCTCTCTCTCTCTCTCTCTCTCTTCCACACACACACACATTCTTTCTCTCTCTCTTTATCTCTCTCTCTCTCTCTCTCTCTCTCTCTCTCTCTTCCACACACACACACATTCTTTCTCTCTCTCTTTATCTCTCTCTCTCTCTCTCTCTTTCTCTATCATACACACACACACACGGACACCAGCACAGGGGTAGGGTCTTGTAAGTACTGGTCTCCATGTTGTTTTAAGAAACACTAAAAGCACCTCAATAACAGATGTGACATACCAGTCTGAATGTGACTACTCACTCCATCCTCCACTCACTTTCTATTCTCTCCCCCCCTCTCTTTCTCTCTCTCTTTCTCCCTCTCTCTCTGGGACAATAAGAGTTTCAGTGGAGAATGTAGGGAAGTGTGATAATGACAGCTATTCTAAGCGGCCGGAGTGTAGCTAGGATAAGGAGTGAGGCGGGTGTGTGTGTGAGTGTGTGTGGGAGGGAGGGGGGGGGGGGGTTAGCACAGGCGTTCCTTCCTGGAGGTAAATATTTTCCTTGCCAGCTCGGTGAGCTAACTCCAGCCCAGGACTGACCCAAACAGGACCGGAAAGAATCAGGAAGTCCCCTCCCCCAACCTCCCCCACGCAGCCTCACCCCCCAACCTCCCCCTCACAACCTCACCCCCCAATCTCCCCCTCACAGCCTCACCCCCACCCTCCCCACTCAGCCTCAGCCCCAACCTCCCCCACTCAGCCTCACCCCACAACCTCCCCCTCACAGCCTCACCCCCCAACCTCCCCCTCACAGCCTCACCCCCCAACCTCCCCACACAGCCTCACCCCCCAACCTCCCCCATACAGCCTCATCCCCCAACCTCCCCCTCACAGCCTCACCCCCCAACCTCCCCAACTCAGCCTCACCCCCCAACCTCCCCCATACAGCCTCATCCCCCAACCTCCCCCTCACAGCCTCACCCCCCAACCTCCCCAACTCAGCCTCACCCCCCAACCTCCCCCATACAGCCTCACCCCCCAACCTCCCCCACACAGCCTCACCCCCCAACCTCCCCCACACAGCCTCACCCCCCAACCTCCCCCACACAGCTTCAACCCCCAACCTCCCCCACTCAGCCTTACCCCCAAAACACCATAATACAGTCACTTATTCACTAACATAAAAAAATACTTAAAAAGCCACCAGTCCCCCCATTTCTTGCCCCCCCCCTCTTCCATCCATTCATTTTCCCCTCAACCCCCCCCATCACACCCTTTTCCTAGCTCATCCGCCCTCTCCTCCCTCCCTCGCCTCCTCCAACCCACCCCCTCCCCCATCTCCAGATCTTATTAGCGGAGCGCGGCGTCCTGTTAGCCTGATGACAGGCCATTTCCCATCATGCCGCTGTCGTGCCAGGCCTGTCTGAGGGAGCGACTGACAGGGTGTAGGCCAGAGAGAGGAGGGAGAGGGTGCTGTGTGTGTGTGTGTGTGTGTGTCATTGTCTTAGTGTGGGTCATTGTTGTTGTGTGTGTGTGATTATTTTGGTTTGTGTGTTGCTGTCTTAGTGTGTGTTTGTGTGGATGTGTGTGGATGTGTCGTTTTAGTGTGTGTGTGTGGGATAACAAGTGTTGATAGCATTGGATGAAACTCACAAACAAAACCATCCACAAAAGGGCTCCACAGTAACTGTGTAATTGTGCGTGTGCCACTTTGACACCTGCTCATGTGACAGAAATGTGCACATCTGATTTGACAAAAAAGTTCACGTATTTAATTGACTGATTTGTAAAATTCTCAGTCTGCTCTTGGATCTTCCTATCAAGTTCCCAAGTTAAATAAAGTCAAATTTAAAGAACAATAAGTTTGATTCCATTGCTTGCAGTTGTTATAATCAAACAAATATTCAGGTCAAAGGCTATAATATAAGAAGACAAACAAAGATGAAAACACATTGTAAAATAGTGGTTATCAGATACAATATAGAGTATGTTTATGTTGATGTTTATGTTAGCATTTCACAAAGCTAGTTTGGTAAACAGGTGGACTGATTCTGGTGGAACATGTGGTCTGTAGGAAGCTGGGGAGCAGTTGAGTTGCTATATGACCTTTCTGACACACACATGCATGCACACACACACACATACACACACGCACGCACACACGCACACACACACACACACATACAAACACACACACACAAACAAACACACACACAGCGGCCCACCTTCACTCCATTCCTTCTGTGTTTTCTTACCACAAGACGGCTAGACCAATCACCTTTCTTCTCTCTCTCTACTGTCCAATGGTTTTGCTTCGCTTCCAGATGTAATCAGTCTGTATGACCCGTGCTTTTCCAGATCAGACACATACAAACACCCACTCCTGGTTGCGCTGTGTCCCTTGACAGTCCTCCACCCCCTCCTCTCCTACGCCACCTCCTCCACCCCCCCCCCCGCTCCACACTGGTACACAGCTGCGCTCAGTAGACTTACCTTCCTAAACATCCAGCTGGAGATACCATGGATGGATGAAAAGCAAGGAGAGGAGAAGAGGAGAGAGGAGAGGAGAGGAGAAGAAAAGAGGAGAGGATAGGAGAGAAAAGAAGAGGAGAGGATGAGAAGAAAAGAGGAGAGGAGAACAGAGGAGACGAGGTAGAGGAGCGTCTAACTGACTATACCAACAAGAAGCCATCACAAATGAAACCATAAATAAAACACATCTCTTTACGCTGTGTGCTCAACATTAAACACTACTGTCTCATGTTCACTGTCTGGCTCATTCTCAATTCAAACTAATGAATGAATAACACAATACAACAATTATTCTGGAAACTAAATTTTACAGTAATTGCGTTTATCTAACTCATTTATGTAGTTAGAATGCATGAATTAATCACAATGTTATTTTTTTCACACGATGCTGCAAAGTACATTTGTATGAGATAAGCACTTCTGGTCTGGAAGCAGCTGGTTCCCATGGCGAGAAACATTCCAACACTGTGTGAGAGATGAGAAGATATTTAAAGTGAGAGGCAGAAAGAGAGATATCAAGAAAAAGAATGTATGTGGGAAAAGTGAGAAAGAGAGGGCGAGTGAGTGAGAGAAAGAGAGATGACATCATCATTCTCTAGTATCCTATCCCTCAGGAAACACATTAAGAGCAGCAGGAAGTACATCTGTAAATAGGAAATGATCCAACATTATCAAACCAGGAAGTGAAAGTTGAAGTGATTTACAGAAGCAGGAAGTGAAAGTCAGAAGTGTAAACATTCTTTCTCAAAGCTGCCCACCACTCACCGCACAGCCATCCCCCCCCCCCCCCCCCACACACACACGTGGCTGGAATTCTGACTAGAACAGCAAGACAACAACAACAACAACAAATACATCTTATTCTCCACACAAAAGCAACAATGTGTTTCTCAGAATTACTGAGAATTACGATCTCATCATCAAAACACCTCATATATGGAAGGCTTCGTGGCTCACTGGGTAAGAGCACTCTCTCTCTCTCTCTCTCTCTCTCTCTGTCTCTCTCTCTCTCTCTCTCTCTCTCACTCCCTGCTTTCCTGTCTCTCTCCAATTGTCGTGTCAATGAATTACAGTTTTTCACAATTGCTAAAACACATTCTTGAAACAGTCACCCATTTTCTCAAACTGTAAACACAAAACCTCATCTTCAAGCACTATTTACAAAACCTCGAATTATCTTGCAAAATGAAAGTTTCGCCTCAAAACCAAACGTTCACTTCAAAACAGATTTACCTGTGCTCAAAATCAAACACTGCTCTCAAATCATAAACAAAGTGATCAAAATGATATACACTATCAAGCAGTCAGTAAACAATACACCAACAAATTGAAAACACATTGTTCAAAACATATAGTTCTCAAGGAGAATCTCAAATAATTTCAAAACTAATTTTATATTTATCCGTCATTGTCTTTTGATGAACGAAAACATGTTCTATCATAGTAGCTCAACATTTATCAGACATTACTACTCTGCTTTGCTCTTTGCAATTGTTCTTGTTCTTTCTCCTCCTTGTACCCCTATACAGTACTATACTGGCCTTGCATAGTTTGTCACCAAAGGGCACTCTACAACGTCCCTGTTGGCAACACGAGTGGGGCAGAATGTTAGGGAAATCTGTTTGTGTTGTTATGCGTTTCTGGATTTTTTTTTTCATTACAGTAATTTTCTATATCGGCCGATATATCAGAGAACTATACCCTGCATCTCACTACCCACAACTCACTCCTGTTCTTTGTTGATATAAACCTGCAACCAGTCTAAATCTATTGAGCATTCAGTACTGTTACTGTAACAAATGGGAAGTGCAATGTTCAGGGCCATACCATTTGTTACGTAATTGTACAGTATAAAGCCTACAATGCACTGTACTACAGTATACAATACTATACAGTAAAAGGGACAAAAATCAAAGGAGTAAACATGTGATCAATGTGCTTCTTCTTGTCTTTGGGCTGGGTCAGGGTCATTGACATCAAAAGGAATATTTTCCCACCTTCAACAACCTGTTTGCTCTCTGAACTGGCTTATATTGGTTGTGTCACATCATTTAAAAACAAGTGAAATCAATTTTGAGTGGTTGTGTTTAGTCAATGACATGTTTTTTCTATTTGTATTTGATTGTTGCCATTTGTGTTTACCAGTATGGATGACATGTCCATTAGAGTGCAGAATGTGTTTTGAGAATGAGAATGTGTTTAGAGTTTTGCTGAAAAGTCTATGTGAGATTTGCAAATTGTGTTTTACCATGTGAAATGGTTTAAGGTATTGACAACAGACTGCACAATTAGCTACATGAGTTTAGGCAACTGATAACTTTGTTCAGCCAATGGGTTTTAGTGTTTTAGCAATTCAGAAAAACTGTAAGCTGAAAAAGGCACCACAACATTTAAATAAAGCGAAATCATCTCAGGTGTATCTAGAACTGTATCAGTGACAGAAGGTTCTACTATAAGAGCTGAAATATGAAACTGACAAACCATTTTTTCACATTCATTTTCTCAAAAGCTGCAGCCAGACACCTCCATTAAATCTTTCGCCAGTCCCTCTCCCTGAAAACATCCCTCCATCAGCAGTCCTCCATCCCGTGCCTGCCCAGAGGATTTCACATAAGAAGAACAAACAAACAGAATGCTGCAGAGAAAATAGAACTCCAGCCTCAGAGACAAAGACATCCACTTCCCTCTCCAAGGAAATCAGCTGACCTGCACAATGGCCCGTGTCAACATTTAGAAGAGGACTTCCACCCTGTGGGACAGCCACACTGGCCAGACTCTCTCCAGCCAGGAATTCCACCCTAACTCTCTAACGATTAGACGTGCTGACACCTTATCCACTCTTCAGTGACGCTTCCAGGCTAAAACAATCTATTGACGAACACCAATCAGTGGATCGACACATCATTGGTTTCCCAACAATCTTCCATGTAATTATCCATCCCTTGCTCTTTGTGTTTGCGTGTGTGCGCGCATGGGTGCGTGTGTGTGAGTGCATGTATGAGCTTGTGTTTGTGTACGTGCATGTGTGTATGTGTGTGTTTGTGTGTGTGTGTTGTCCCGGCACGTGCCCCATTGTGCTGTGTCCCGTGATGGACGTGTCATTCACCACAAAGTAAATCAATTAAGCTGTCTAGCTCCCCAGAGAGAAGGGAAGAGTCAGGGGAGAGGACGACTGGAGGGGAGAGGAAGGGAAGGGAAAGAGAGGAGGGGGGAGGGGGTGTGGAGGGAGAGGAGGGGGTGTGTGGAGAGAGAGACAGCGCACGGTGTAGCTGTCTCTTTATCCCCCAGAGTCTACTAAATACAGCCATAACTCAGACACTAATCACTTCCTTCTCTGCAATCTGCTAGCCTTACTCATTCTCATCTAGCCTCATTTAGTCTGAACTAGACACCGTCAACCACTGCTAGCCTCTGTTAGCCTCGTCAAGCCTCACCTGGCCTTGCCCAGCATCATCTGTTGTTTAGAGTCTTTGAGTTCCAATCAGCCTGCGTCTAACTGCTACCTGGTACAGTCTCCATTCCTCCCTTCCCACAGTCCTGTATTCCCTCCTCCTCCTTATCACCCTTTCTGGACTATGCTTTCCCTCCCTCCCTCCCTCCCTCCCTCCCTCCCTCCCTCCCTCCCTCCCTCCCTCCCTCCCTCCCTCCCTCCCTCCCTCCCTCCCTCCCTCCCTCCCTCCCTCCCTCCCTCCCTCCCTCCCTCCCTCCCTCCCTCCCTCCCTCCCTCCCCCCTCCCTCCCCCCTCCCTCCCTCTCCTTCGTGTCCGTGTGTGTAGGTGTGTTTAGTTGTGTTTATGTGTATGTATATATCTCTGTAGGGGTGAAATGGGAGTTGCAGAATAATGTACTTGATCAGCACTCTCTAATCAGATTATCCAGTTTAAGGCTGCCAAGCCCAGCAGATTAGCTTAATCCAATCTGCAGATCACAGGTGTATGGTAAACCATGCCCTGAGGAGTGTGTGTGAGTGTGTGAGGGGGTGTGTGTGTGTGTGTATCATACTGTGTCTGAGGGCTGCTGTTCGACACAGTTGTCACATCATGTTTACTACCCACAATGCCATTTGTGCTATAACCAGGAAGTGGAGAAAGCGGTCCTGTAAAGCTCCTGGATGGAACTGCCCCAGGGCATGCTCCTCCTTTCCAGCTTTCTCTCCCTCTCTCCCTCTCCCTCTCCGTCTCTCTCTCTCTCCCTTTCTCTCTCTCTCTCTCTCTCTCTCTCTCTCGCTCTCTCTCTCTCTCTCTCTCTCTCTCTCTCTCTCTCTCTTCCTTTCTCTCTCTTTCTGTCTCTCCCTCTCCACAGCTTCTCATCTCCCTCTTTCTTCTCAAGTTCACCCTCTCCAACTTCCTCTCCCCACCTTTGCCGTCCTTCTCTTTCCCTTTCCTTCTCCCTCTCCCTCTCAAGGGTCATGTTCCAGTAGTCTACCAAAGCTTTCCTTCCATCCTCCCTTCCAGGAGCTAACATCTGATTTGGCATGACTGGACAAGTGAAGACTCCTGCGCTGACAGAAGCCATGCATGATCAGGGTTTCCACTGAGGAAGGGAGGAAAGATGCGAGGAAGGATGGAAGAATGTTTAAACAGGCCCATGGTCAATACATATTCCCAGCCTTGTAAACATGGCTCTTTGTGACTGGCTGAAGAGCCAAGTGTATTGCTGCTCTGTACAATGTGCAGGATCATGTTTCACAGGGGCAGTACATCACGTCACTTCTATTCAGCGGGCCGAGGGTTGGGAGGGGGGTTTAATTTGTGCTTTGATTGAATCTTTATCGCCGAAGAGAAAATGAAATCCTTAACCCACCCACCCACCCACCCACCCACCGCCTCCCCCCACCCCACTCCCCCCAGCCTCTCCACCACCACCAGCAGCAGCTCTCTCGCTTAATGCCCTCAAGCTCTCCCACTCGCCCTCCGCACCCCCCTCTGCGTTCCTGCCCCCCTCTCACACTGAACCCTCACCCCGACCCCCCCTGAGAGCCACTGGGTTTTGTGCAGGGGGGGATTGTAGATGAGGAGATAGAGAGAGAGAGAGAGAGAGAGAGAGAGAGAGAGAGAGAGAGAGAGAGAGAGAGAGAGAGAGAGAGAGAGAGAGAGAGAGGACCGTCCTGTGCGTTATCTGTGTGTGTTATCTACATGATGGTGATGTCTGGCAGCTCTTGGAGCTGGAACAATGGCGGGCATTAGTATTCTGACCCAGGCAGGCTAGCCATCACCAGTCTGACCAAGGCAGACTAGAAGCACATACAAGGTGTTTCAACACCTTCAAGTCATGCATGTTGGTAAACACATACACACAAACACATACACACACACATCCTATCACACACACATACTGTGACTTCTATCACATACACACACAAATACTTCTAACAAACACAAACACACACAATGTTCTTCCTATCACACACACACACATCCACCAGCCACCACCATTTCCACAGAGTACTGAAAAAGAAAGCTGGATAGAGTTGAGAAGAACCTGATTTTGATGCGCTTAGTTATTTTAGTAACACAGAGAGGTCACAACTGCTTTCAACCTTTTTCTGTCTTTCGCCTCTGAGCCATAGTCCCTGCTGTGATGTAAAATATCAGCATCACATTTCTCTAATAATTCAAGAATTAATTAGGAATTCATTAACATCAGCCCACACTTAATTTTGACTAAGCAGTGGGCTACTTTTGAATCTTTCTCTTTGTGTGTATTTGGGAGAGAACGAGAGAATGGAGGAAAGGAAGGAAAAAGGAGCAAGTGAAAGAGAGAGAGACAGAGATTGAGAGAGAGAGAGAGAGAGGGGTGGTGTACTCATATGTCTGTGATTGTCTCCATGTCTCCAGGTTATGAATTAGAGAATGTGTGTAGAGTTTGTTTCTCCCGGCAACCCATTAAATATTTTATGCAGGGGGAGAGGGGGGGAGGGGTGTTGAAGGTTGGAGGGGGGGTATAAATGCTGCCGCCCCCTCCCCAACACGATCCTAACTGCAATTAGGAGGCCATTATCTGCTCTCAACCCTCACACTTTCCCTGCAAACACAGCCTCACAAGCTGCCACAACAAACACGCTCTGATGAGCCACCCATGACAAGAATATCCGCCTTTGCAACTTGAATGAAATGATACATTTTGGAAACCTTGGATGTTTTTTAGGTCATTTTAACCCTTTCTCATCAGACCCTGACCAAACCCCCCCCCCCCACACACACACACCAACCCCCTCCCTATTTTTAAACTCTGCTTGCAGTTTCTTTCAGAATCCGGTTTGGGATTTTAACCCCCCCCCCCCCCCCGTTTTTGATTTGACACATCATGCTTCTGTGACCTGGCGAGGTGGAGCCGGTATTGCAGCATATTGGCGGAGCTCATTTGCTTTTCATAGCGAGCGGCGTTGTGTCCAAATAGCCTCCCCCAGGGAGGAACACGTGTTGGGGAGGGGGAGGCAGTGAGGGGGTGGGGGGGGTGCGGGAGGTGGGCGCGCCGGCAGCAGGTGGCCCATTGCTGCCTAATGAACATGGCAATCTGTTACCATCGCCGCCGTGCTTTTCACCAGACAATTAGGCGGCTAAGCGTGTCATTATTCCGGGCCAACGAGAAGAGCCTCTCCTCTAATTTCATCTTTTCATTGCTGTTTACTCTTCCACTCCCCTCATTAATGAGAGATTTTCCAGTCTATGCTAATTGGTTTCAATAACATTCATTTTAGTTGAAAGGGAACGATTCTGTTAATTGAGGAGAGGAGAGCAGGGGAGAGGAGAGGGGAAAAAAGCCTTCTTCTTTTCATTTTCGAGTGCGTCCATGAGATGATGCTTTTGAAAAGCCTCTCCACCGGTTCCCAGCTAATGGAATTAAGTGACGGCGGACGCCGCAACAAGAAAGACCCAAATTAAAAGCAATTTATTTTTCATTGAGGCATGTGGCACTGCTCGGGCCCAATTAATGGACAGCACAGAGACAGGGCGGGAAGAAAGGAGCCGTACCACGGAACCGGTGGAGAGAGGGATAGAGAAGAATCCAAAGAAAGAGAGAGAGCGCAGGAGAGACAAATAATAAATCAAAAAGAGAAAACAAGACTGAAAGAGAGAGAATAATAAAAGAATAAGAGAGAGAGAGGGAAGGGAAGGAGAAGAAGAGAGAGAGGGAGAGAGAGAGAGAGAGAGAGAGAGAGGGGAAGAGGAAGAGAGGGAGGAAGGTGGGCAGTTGAAGGCGGTTCTTGGTCTCCATGGTGTTTCTCCAGAGCTCTGGTTAGACACGGTCACTCAGCAGCTTAACCAGCCGTCTCAGTGTCCTTTAGTGACGGTCGACTGAGCAGCCTGATGGCCTGAATAAACACTGTCAGCTGGAGGGACTGAGGGATGGGAGGAATGGAGGAATGAAGAGGGAAGGGGTGGAGGGTTTGAGGAAAGGAGGGAGAAAGGAGGGAGAAAGGAGGAAGGAAGGAGAAATAGTGATGATCCCTTCCTGAGGCTGTGAAGGCATCTGGGGATATGACTCAGCCAGACACTCACCAATCGATACCACCAGAGAGAGAGAGGGAGAGATAGAGAGAGAGGGGAAGACAAGGAGGGAGAGCTAGAGGGAGAGAGAAGGGGAAGGAGAGAGAGAGGGAGAGAGAGAGAAAGAAAGTGAGAGAAAGACAGAGAAAGCAAAAAGGATGAGAAAGGAGTCAAAGTAAGAGCGAGCGAGGGAGAGAGAGAGAGAAACACCTTCAGACAGAAAGATAGATAGACCTCATAACGAGTTAATTTTAGGTCTAAAGATGAGCAACATCAGGTCTTCTTTTAGTCATCATCCGTAGACTGTCGACCACGTCATACTCAACCCTGCTCCTCCTTAACTGAAGGAGCAAGGCCCTGATGTCTATTTCTGATTTGGAAAAGCACACAGCACACAGCACTCAGCACACCTCTGACACTAACACCCATTCGAAATGTGTCACGCATTTCCTGTAAATAACACATTGGACCGATGGAGAAATAATAATGATGAATATGAACAGTTCAGGTGTCAGTGCTGATGTCTCACCCTAGCCTTCCTATGGGATCAGAACCTTTCTCCTTCCCATCCTGCTCCCCCCAGTAGAACAGAAGGGCTATTTACAGCCAACCCATTCACAATGTTAGCTGTAGAGATGCAGTCTACAATGTGAACGTGCATTCCGAACCAGTATTTCACGACCCTACAACACAGTCGTTCGCATTCAACCTGCTACGGAATTCCCCTAAACCTAACCCAAACCCTGACCCTTGGCCTACAGAGCGTGTTCACACGCCTGTATCAACTGCTGATGCAACATCCCATAAACATAGAAGTGCAGACGACTGAGGACACCCAGGATGGAGAGGGGTACCATCCCTCCGTTTATGACAGCGGCGTTCTCCTCTGAGGCAGACGAAGGCAGAGGCGGAGGCAGAGGCGGAGGCAGTGGAAGATCTGTGCAGGGGATTTGCATCTAATTTGCATGATGTCGGGTCGGCAGATACAAACAGGTACGACTGAGCAGCATAATTAGCCAGGAACCCTCCGAAACACACCATGCCACAGTAATTGATTCAATGCATGTGTAAACTGGAGCTGGGGTAGGGGGGGTGAGGGAGGTGGGGGTCTGTGCGGGGGGGTGAGGGGGTGGGCTGGCTTTGTGAGGAAGGAGGGGGGTGAGGGAGAAGAGGGGGTTGTGTGAGGGGGGAGGACGGGGGGCAGGAGGGGGGGAGTGAAGGAGGAGGTTTGGTGAGGGAGGAGAGTGGATGGGGGTGAGGGAGGATGGAGAAGGCTATTCAACACGCTGAGACAAGTTTGGTAATTATGTTACACTGTTTTAATTAACTTGTCTCATATACATGGCATCTATTTCAGCAGTTTTTAAAATCTAAATGATACCTTCTGACAAGGTTTAAATTGAGATACAAATTAGAGAGCGTGTGTGTGGAAGGGGGGAGGGGGGAGGGGGGTCTCCTTCCCCCCATCTCTCCTTCCCTGCTTTCAGTGAAGAGGATGAAGGGGGCCAGTGGAGTTTAAGAACATCAGGCTCATTTGAAAAACGTCAGTAGTGCTTACGCGGCAATTAACGTGTGTGTTTGTCTGTGTGTGTGTGTGTATGGGTTTGTGTGTGTGTATGAGCCTGCTAATTGATATGCTGGGTTGTGGTTGTTACAGAGCCAGAATAGAGGGGGGGGGGTGTAGTGTGTTGTGTGTTTGTGTGTTTGTGGGGACAGGGAAGAGGAAAAGGGATGGGTGGGGGTTATACCTGGGGTTGCCAAGGTTACCAAACAGAATCCTCCCCTGGCCAGGGTGGATCTGCATAATTGTGGGGGAACAGTGAGGTCGACGCCCAGCCTGGGTGATGAATGACACCAGGCCCAGATAATATTTCTGCTGGGATGTAATAAATCTTGTGTAAAGTGCTCTGGATCTCATACTGCACTAGCAGAGAGCCCCCCTCCCAATCCTCCATGCCTACTCTTCTTCACACCCAACTCTACCTTTCTTTCTTTTCTTCTTTTCTTCTTTCTTTCTTTCTTTCTTTCTATCTTCCTTCTTTCTTTTGTTTTCCTTCGATCGTGGGCTTTTAACAGAAGGTCCTTCTTCCTGGTTGCCGGCGGTTGTTCCATGACTTCCTCCTCTAACTAACCAATAGGGCGAGACCAAGGGTTCTTTTGACCTGGTTGATCCTTCAGAGTGATCCTGACAGAGAGTTAACTGACCTTCTTGTCTGCAGTGTTGACTGTTCAAACATATGCAGGCTCACAACCAACTGGGGGCAGAACCCTCGGGCACTGGTTCACGTGTGTGTGTGTGTTTGGCTTGTAGAGATGTGTGTGAATCTGTGTTCAATTATGCATATGTGTGTGTATATGTGACTCCTTTGTGTTTCCATCATCTGAGACCTGACTCCCTCACCCCCCATCCCCCCAGGTACCAGGTGTATTGACCAGCCCCCACCCCCCCAACCCCACAGACGTCCTGCAGTGTGGGGATATTGATGGAATGGGGGCCTGGGTCAGGACCCCATCCCCCTGTTGGCTTTGCAGTTTGTAGGGAGGTTTGTATGTGGGGGGGGGTGAGTGAAGGATGCTCTTGTAGAGGTTTGAAACACAGCCAGAGCCTATGGCTTGAAGAATTGTTACTGTCCTGACACATACCCACCTTTAACTGTGTGTGTGCGTGTGCATTTGACTTTCCTTTGGCTGTTTTGCGACTCCAATCTCTCTACAAAACAATAAACTCAGAGGATCTCTACAACTGTGCATTTGTCTCGACAGTCAACTAATGATATTTGTTTACTAATTAAATAGTTCTTCTCTGTCGTTATGAGTCTTTTTAATAATATGAAAGCTTGACAGTTATGAATGGCTGATTGGTGGAGATCGTTACCATGGTGACCAAATAAAAAATAAACTGTAATTGCGTCATGTTGTCTTGGAGACATGTAGAGACCTTGTGTTGGTAGTCGGTGTGATTTCTACTAATCTAATGGCTTTCTAAATCCTCCTTCTGAATATTTGTGTGTGTATGTGCCTGATATACAAACACACAAGCTCATAACCCGCATGCGCGTACACACACACACACACACACACACTCACACACCTCCACAGACAACACCAAATCCATCCTGCTCTCCCATGCATGTACCAGACAGAGGGACAGTTTCAGCTTCCTGCAGTTCAAGCCCTCAGTCATCAGTGTGTGTGTGTGTGTGTGTGTGTGTGTGTGTGTCTGTGTGTGTGTGTGTGTGTGTGAGTATGTGTACCCCTCATTCAGGACTCCCCCCAGCTCGGTGTAGATGATAAAGAGTAGTTTCCGCCCTGCCAGGGAGCAAGATACCCAGGCCCTCAAACCCAGGCAGGAAATGAGTGAGTAAGTGGCTTTCTGGCCGATAGTCAAATTGAGCCAATCTGGAGCGAGGTTCTAATTAAACGCCAGGTTGCAGCCGCCACGCTATCAGCATCATCGCTAGCTGACCTGGTGACAGTCTTGCGACACACACAGATTCACACAAACGTGCATGAAAACACACCTTAGCGCAGACGTTTTGACACACATATTTGCACACAGATGCACACTTGCCCCTCTCATCCTTTAAAAGCACACACACATAAACATACACACACACAAACATACACATACACGACCCTTGCAGCTCTTGCAGTCTGTCGTCAGTCCAAGTTGAACTGTTAGATTTATCTTTGACCTTCCAGGATGATGTCATTACCCGAGCTTACACGCTACATGCTACACGCCACACGCTACACGCCCTGCTCCATTTCCTGCCTGCGCAGACCGACCCGCCAAATGTTTAGTCTTCCCCTGACAAACAGACGCACAGCACAGCAGAGGTACGGTCGCTAATTGCTAATAGTTTCCGAAGCGAAAAAACGAAAAGAAAAAGAGGAAATGAAGGAACGATAGAAAAGGAAGGAACAGGAAGTCAAGTCAGGCCAATTTTAATCATCATCGGAGGGGGAATTTGGGTGACAGACGTTCGTTCTAACGACGACAGCGCCAACCGAGCAATCTACCAATCAGATCACGGGACACATTATGAAGTTCATTTTAAATGATTGACAGTCTTTTATAGTCAAGCTGCTAATCTGCTGTAATTGTGCCTCGTCTTATTGAATACGAGGAAGACAACGGGATTGACTTTGTTAGCTGAGGGAAAGCGCCCTGGGCTAACGTGGAGCAACATTACTATTACTAATCTTTGTTGTCGGGGTTGCACATGTGAAAATTTTCACTTAAGTTGAAACTATGTTTCTCAGAGAATTACAATAAACATGTTTCTTATGTGTTGCAGACACAGTGGCAGAACATTGCAAAAAGGGCTGAGGTCGATTGTGTTGTTTTTTTGGTGTGTGATTTGTGTGTGTGTGTGTGTGTGAGTGCATGTAAGTGCACCTATTTCCATGTGTCCTCCCTCCCACTCTCAGATCACTAACATTATGACCAGCAATGCATTGTGGGAGTTCAGACGGTAGTCAATGGTGACAGTTTATTCTGTGACCCTACATCTGTCCAACCTGGTCTGGAAAAGCGTATCAAGCATTCAGGGACGTGTGTGTTGGCAGTGGCTGGAGATACTGAACAGATTCTAACTGTGTGGGAGTAGGTCGTCAGTACGTCCATCATCAACAACAGACTTCATGCTTATCCACTAAACTCAATCTACCTCAATCCATCTGGCATCAACATGCTCTTTCAGGTGAGTTGAATGATGTTTTCGATGAAGGATAGCATTCCCAGTCACAAGTGACAGTTTTACGAAAAAGAGAGGAGAGAGAAAGACATAGAGAACAAGGGCGGCAAGGAGAAAAAGTGGGTAAAAGTGGAAACGATATACAGAGGATGGAGGGACAGAAGAATGAAGGGCAGGAGAAAAGGAAGAAAAAGAAACAGGAGAAAGAGAGAGACAGAGAGACAGAGAGACAGAGAGACAGAGAGACAGAGAGACAGAGAGACAGAGAGTGAGGAAAGCAGGAGGTTGACCATAAATGTATTTTTCATTATTATGGATCTTCTTCCTCCTCTCCTCCTCTCCTCCTTCTCTCTAGTCCCCTGAGATAGAGCTTGTCCTCTCCTCCTCTCCTCCTCCTCTGCTCTCTGCCCTGCAGCTACCCTGATGTCTGGACCAGGGCCAGACCACACAGTCATTTGAACATTACAGGAAATTAAATCTCTCTATTCAAATTCCACCCTCAAGTTTTCAGTAGAGATGAATATGTCGCCAATGAATTACGAAGTCAAAGTTTTTCAGCGAAACTTTTCAAACCCTTGGACGCGGTTGGACGTGATTGGCCTTTGACGAACTCCACTCTGACCTCCCGTTGCTGCATACCAGCGCTCCAGCCAATCAGGAGCAAGGTGGGCTGGATAGAACATCATCTCATGGAGACAAGAGCCATGATTGTTCTCTCCAGATTGCAATGTGGACACCAGAGGATCAACTTGATCCATGTGATCAGGCCTCTCTCTGTGAGGCTGGGATGTGCAGGATGTGATGTCACACAGTATGACAGTAGAGATGGTTGGTTTCTTTGGTCATGGAAGGCTTCACTGCAGCTGTTTGCTGACTCTAACCTTGAGGGTCAGAGTTCAACCTGAATGGTTTATCCTTCTGTAGTGGTATCTCTTCTCCCCTTCTCTGCTTCTCTTACCTTCCATCTCTCCTCCCCTTTCCCTCATCCTTCCTGCCCTCTCTCTCTCTCTCTCTCTCTCTCTCCCTATCTTTCTCTCTCTCTCTCTCACTCATTCTCTCTCTCTCTCTTTCTCTCTCTCTCTCTCTCTCTCTCTCTCTCTCTCTCTCTCTCTCTCTCTCTCTCTCTCTCTCTCTCTCTCTCAGTCTATCCCTCCATTCTGGATGTTTTCGGTTTGATTTATGTCTCAGCAGAAAGGGAGAAAAACAAGTCTTGCAGGTGAGATGAAATCCAACTGCTCTCCCCCTCCCCTCTCCCTCCCTGTCTTGCCCTCCTTGCCTCCCGTACCTCTCCCTCGTCATCCTTCACTCCGTCTCTGCACTCCCCCCCCCCTTCCCTCCCTCATCCTCCCACTCTCACCACTCCCTCCTCCTCCCTCCTCCCTCCCCCCCTTCCCTCTCTTTCTCTCGCCCTGTTCCTCCCCTACATCAGTGAGACGGGGTGGTGGTTGCCAGGCCGACGTCGGCCCTGCGCCCTGGGCCAGGTTTAATTATGGGCTGACAAGGAGGCGAGGTATCAGAAGCGACCTGACAGGGACGAGCAATGTGTAGATTATTTTAATTTTGGCCCCGCCCCCGGCTGAGGGATGTGCGGGGGCCTTGACCCGCCCGGTGTCGCCACGGATACATGGCGGGTAATGGGCGCTCAGCCCGTCATTGGGACGGTCATCATTAATTATCCTTATTGATCGCCGCTTTCAGAGAGAGAGCGTAGTGCTGACTGAAGAATAACCTCCTGCACTACACAAGGTCAAGGCAAGAGAGAGAGGGAGGGAAAGAAAAAGGTTGAGAGAGAGAGAGAGAGAGAGAGAGAGAGAGAGAGAGAGAGAGAGAGAGAGAGAGAGAGAGGGAGAGAAAAGGAAAAGAGAGGAACTTAGATAATCATGCCCAGTCTGACAGTTGAAAATAGATATTGTCATTGTGCCCCCCTCCCTTGTCTTTCCTTCTCTCCTGTCCCTAATTGTTTCCTCTCCTTCCCTCCCTCCTCTTCTCTCCTATCCACTACCCTCCCTCTTTGCCTCTTTCCTCTTTTTCTCTCCTCTCCTCTCCTCTCCTTCATTCTCTCACTTCTTTCAATTCTTACCCTCTTTCTCTTACTTGTCTTCATACCATCTCTCTCCCCCACCAGTCCTCCCCCACACTCTCGCCTCACAGATCCTCTCTCCCCCTCTCTCTCTACCTCTCTCTACCTCTCTCTCCTACAAATCACTCCTTCCCCTCTCTCTCCTTCTCTCCCACCTCCATCAGTACTGCCCCTCTCTCCCCTCCCTCTCTTGCCTCATCCAACCCATACTGTGGTGTTCTCCAGAGAGACAGGAAAACAGAGGAATTCCCTTTAGGTGTCTCATTGTGTGTGTGTGTGTGTTCATGTTTTGCTGCAGTGTTGTGTGTTGTGCGTATCCAATGATCCAAGAAAACGAAAAAATGTGACAAAGCAGCATGGGGGTGGGGGGGGGGGGGGGTAGTAAGGTGCAGGGGGTGTTCCCTGTGACAGAGATCAGGTTTCCCAGGCTGACATTGTGGAGGATGAAGCAGGAAGTAAAGGTTTTATATCTACACCCCCAGTACACACACACACAAACACACAGCCTGTCTCCAACACACACAAACACACACACACACCAAGTCAGTTTGTAGCACCCATTGTGTGTTAGTGCTTGACTGTGTGCATGTGTGAGTATGTGACTGTGGGTGTGTGCATATGTGTGTGTGTGCGCGTGCATGTCTACCCCATGCTCTAAGCTCTTCTCTTCATCCTGGACTCTCGGATGGGAAGTGGCTCTGACACAAATATATTCTCTCATCCTCCGCCCCCTCCCCTTTCTCTCCCCCTCCTCCCCCTTTCCTCCCCCTCTCCCCCAGTCCCAGCGCGGGTGATTGGCATGTCTTCATATGAGGATGGTGTTCAGTCTCTGGCTCACCCCTCTCTACAACCCACTACTGTCAAACACTGGGACACTTACACAGGGAGATAGAGAGGGAAGTGGGGGAGGTAGGGGAGAAGAAAAGGAGGGAGGAAGGGGAAGAGAGACCATACATGGATACTGGGTGAGAGAGGTGGAGGCATGAGGAGATAAAGAGAGGGGGGAGAGGGAGGTAGGAAGAGAAAGAAGGTCGAGAAAAGGGAGGGAGGAGGGAGGTTGGAGGAGATAGGGGAAAGGGAGTGGCGGAAAGTGGAGGGAAAGAGAATGAAGGAGCAGGGAGAGGAAAAGGGCTAGGGTTAGGGTTAGAGATAGGTAGAGGGGGAGGGAGGGATTAAGGGGATGGATCAAGGGGTTGAAGGATGTTGTGGGGTCGGTCAGATGTGGAAACAGGAACACTGTGATAAGGAAGAGAGAAATCAGGTTGTCTGACATGTTCGTCCTGACCAAGATAGAGGAGGTCTCACCTCACTGACCAGGAGAGGGTCGAGGGAGAGAGGGAGAGAGGGAGACAAACAAGAGTAAAAAATAAAGGGGGGGGGGCAGAAAAATACAGAGGGTGAGAGAGGGAGTGGGAGAGAGGTGGAGAAAGGGGAAGTGAGGGTGAGAGATGCGGAGTGAGAGAGGGAGATATAGGGAGAAAAGAAAGACAGAAAGAAAGAAAGAGAAAGAGAGAGATGGACAGAGAGGGGAGACAGTCTGAGAGAGGTAGAAGGAGAGAGCTTGTTTGAAGTGAATCAGAAGGAGCTTCCCAAGGTCTAGCAATTCATTAGTGGACAGGTGCTTTGAAACGGGCCTCCTAAGAAAGGGTGGGTGTGTGCTTATCTGTGTGTGTGTGTGTGTGTGTGTGTGTGTGTATGTAGGGCTTCAATCTATTGTATTCAGAGTGGAATAGTTAAGCAGTGGCCTGAGGCTATGAGGAGCTAGCTATATACTGGCATGACCAGCCAGTACTGCAGGATAACAGACTCTCCAGAGAACATGATATAGGGGTGTGTGTATGTGTGTACGTGTGTTGTTAAATCAGAAACACAGAGAAATGCCTTTGTGTGATAACACATTCTTAAGATCCAATGTTCTTGAGCAGGAGTGTAGAACTGAAGCAGGATCTCTGCATTATCAGAGAGAGTTGTTGTATGTGTGTGTGTATGTGTGTGTGCATGTGTGTGGGGAGGAGGGCATGCTCATGTGTGTTTGATTTGCCCGTAACACTGTGAGTAAATAAGTTTGTCTGCATGAGGGTAAAATTAAAGAGACAGAGAAACGAGAGAGAGAAAGAGAGAGAGGGGATGAAACAGGAGAAGGAGAGGGAGAGAGAGGGAAACTGTTGTACTACAAATTCAACACAATCAATACCTGACCACAACACCAGCCAGAAGGACCAGAGAGGGTTCCCAGACAAACTGAGAGGCTTGTGGAGCTCTGGGCTGGTCCAGAAACCTGGAGCTGGAGGGTGGGGGAGACTGGGGGAGGATGGGGGACACTGGGGGAGACTGAAGGAGGGTAAGGGTGACTGTGTACAGAGGGAGGAGGGAAAGAGAGATGAATGGTTAGGTGGAGGAGAGGGAAGAAACACCAGTAGGCTTTCTGTAGGAGGAAGGAGGAGAGAGGACAGAGGTAAAGTGCAGGGGGTAGAACGAAAAAAGGTGGGAGGCAGGCAGTAGGAGGTACAGTAGGAGGTTGGAGTAGAAGGTAGGAGGGAGAGAGGTAGGAGACAGGAAGTGGGAAGTAGGAGGCAGGAAGTGGGTGGTACGAGGCACAGCAAGAGGTGGGATTTGGTTGTGGATGTGGCTGTGATGGGAGGACCAGGAGCTCCTGAGTGCACTCAGACTGCCGTGTTCCCCAGACAGACATAGCCGAGACAGGCTGGACAGTTACCACAGTCCCAGGATGCATCAATCACCAGGCCGACCCACTGGAGGCTCAAACACACACGCACGCACACCCACACACACAGTTGCACGCGCTGACACAAACACACAGAGAGACAGTGGCATGTGTTGGCCTATTGTAGGTTTTATAAAAACACATCCCATACTGTATGTATACAGTGTGTACACAACTTAAAACAAACATAAATGATACACACACATACACCAGCCCCTCTGCCTGCAACGCTCATCCATCAAACCAGTTGACTCTGTCTATTCTTGATTTGCTCTGCCCTGAAAAGTCACAATTTCAGATGCCATTGAAATGTATGTGCATTTGAGGTTTCATTTGGACACAAACACACACAAACACACACAAACGTACACACACACAGACACAAATCCACATACATGCAAAACCATTTTGGGTGTAGGGGGTGTAGCATGATGGCCATCTATCTTTGTGACATCTCCTAACCTAATCTCGCTGGGGCTAACTGGATTTAATCCACAACGTTAGATAAGCATGTATACCCCCTCCTCAACGTGTGTGTGTGTGTTGGTATGTGTTTGTGTGTGTGTGTGTCTGTGTCACCCAGCAGTTTCAGGTTTAGATTGGTTTCAGTTAGTGTGCAAGTCACATAGCAGGAGAACTACAATAGAACCAGACAGAGAGAGAGAAGTAGAGAGAGAGGGAGAGAGAGAGGTAAAGAGAAAGAGAGAGGCCTACTCCTTCACACTCCTCCCTCTATTCCTTACTTCTCTTCAACCCTCCTCTTCAGTTCCTATTTCCTCCTCACTCTCTTCTCTTCTACCTCCTGTACCTCACTCTACCTCCAGTACCTCCTCTACCTCACTCTCTACTCCTCTACCTCCTCTACCTCACTCTACCTCCTCTATGGGTTTTGGGTCCACCTACAGGTTGC